>NC_088710.1:32950769-33271602 GCF_963576615.1 Watersipora subatra | reverse complement strand
TGAGAAGAGATGCTTATGGCATGTTGACATGATATTGAGAAGACGATGTTTAACTGTATGCTCGTGAATCGTTACATAGCTGGGAGAGGTAACTCTCCATCAACTAGATACAGGTTACTCAGCGCTTTGGATTCTATCTTTGAACAATACCATATCAGTTAAGAATGAGTCATGATGTTTCGTGTCATAGCACTGCACTTAACTGAAATGTGTCGCGGCTAGTAATTGAGGTATTTAGTTTCATGCTCAGTTGGGCATGAAACTATGAGCTAGGATTCATTGTACCGATTTGCTTTCATTTGAAGTGATCACATTATGGTTTAATTCTGTTCACTGGTGCCTGCGCTTTCAGATCATGAGCACTTTTAGTATCTGGAGCAAAGCACTACTTATCGCATGCCATCAGTAGTATACCATCAGCCAACGTACTTCAGTAAAAAAAGTATGGGTAGACAACTGCTTCTTTACTTGCGACAGCTTGTATGAAGACAAATCATTGAATTGGCAACTGTCGCTACCCACAAGTAGTATCTCAGTTTGTAATTATTGGTAACTCTATGGAAGCTAGCCTATAACCCATTCAGTACTAATTAGCTATCGGTTGACTGACCCCCAAGCCTAATTAATTTTTCAGTAGCCGTAAAATTAAAATGGAGCTGCACAAAATTGAGTTTAACTAAATTAATTTTTAAAATAATCTAAATTTGTTTTTTGCACCTTAAAAGAAACATTCCAGGCTACAATTTGATATAAATATTTGTGTACCTTTACAAATTCTACTAACCACAATTTCTAGTACATCCGTGAAAAATCCTTTTGATCGAAGTGAATGTCTACGTTTCAATGCAGCTCACAAGCAGATTTTTAGTACTGACATTGTTGGATTATGTTAGATTGATAGTAAGCTTTATCAGCAGCAAATCAAAAAAAAATTTTTAATTCCAGCAATAAAACAAGTGTTACAAGCTTCTAACCAACACTATGTCACAACACTACCAACACTACCAAACACCATTTGCTTATTCTTGTTCCAATATAGCCTCGCCTTTGCCTATAGCCTTTGGAGGACGCCATGACGGTAAAATACAGTTGTTGCACTCTGAGAAAACATTCAGAAAGCAGAAACAAAAGCCGAAACAAACTACAAACAAAATTCTCAATTTTATCTTGATACGTTTTTATTTCGGATTTTTCATTTGTTTGGTATTGCAAAAATGATCGTTTTTCTGTCTTTCGGAAACCAATCTATTGTAGTTTACTGTTGGTATAAAAATTAAACAAAAAACCATAAAGATAACCAGAAATGGATTTATAAAAAAATGTTGGCATAGCGACATAATAGTCGCTCTGTCCATTAGCGTCAATATCAGAAAATGACAATTATGTCGCTATGCCTGCAAAATAGTTAATTAAACTGTTATAATCATGTGTAGCATAAGAAATCCACATCTTATGCTGTTAGAATATAGTTTTTTCAAAATTCACAACAATTTCGGTTTTTTTTCGTTTTTTACATGTTTAATTCTATACAGTGTCCACTTAAAACTTACCCTTTTCCTTGAAAAGTTCTCATTTTCTTCTTAACATCATTTATCTTGCTATTTTCTTCACCTGAGCTGATTACCACATCTGATTCACGCAAAAAGTTTGCCATCGTCCAGATAAACTTTTTCCAAAACGGCAATCAACAAACTTTCTGAACAGTTTATATCTATCGCGTAATTTGTTAGTCAAAAATATATTGTCCACTTACATATATATTGGGTATCAAAATGATGCCCAGACTCTTAAATTTCGTTTGGTGCATTAATAAAACCGATGTAGCTAGAAGGCTAAGCAATAGAGCGACTCAAAATTTATTCCGAAACATTCGGGATCAGGCCCCAAGAGAACAGAACTCATCCCGAAATACAGTGAAACATGGATAACTCGCCCTCGGATATAGCGAACACATGGTTAACTCGACTGGATTTGCTTGGTCCGTTCCCACGCAATGATAAATGGCTCTATATAACTCGAACTCAACACTGTTAATTCGAACTGTTTTTGGCCCAACGGCTACCGAAACGGTTGCTATCGCTTTAGAAAATCACTTTATTCCAAGCCATAGAGGTAAACCTCAACTTTTCGTAATTCATAAGCGTCGTTACTACCTCCATCGGCAAAATATTTTTGTCAACGACTGTTCTAAAGGTTTGGTGAAATTTGATTTATACTGTTATACGATGAATAGCACGGGCTAGCCGGGTCACGGGCGCAAGGATTTTCGCCACGCACATACAAAACAAAAACAGCATGTTGTTTTTGTTTTGTATTTGCGTGGCGAAAATCCTTGAGTGCGTGACCCGGCTAGCCCGTGATGAATAGTTTTCCGACGTGGATTCCGTGTTGAATCAACGTCGGAATGTTGAATGTTTAAAACGTTTTAAAAATTGTGGTAATTAAACGTATACGTTGTCTTAGCTAAAAAAACTATTCATCGTTTGACCTAAACACAGAATACGTGTGTACATTCAATAAGTATCCATTCAAAAAACGTTAGTGATATACAATGTACCGTAAAACCTCGTAAAACTTTTAATTGAACTGCCTCGGAGTGTTGCTCTTAACGAATGCCAGGTAAAGTAAGTTAATCTTTGCATAAACTTCAAGAAAAATCGGCAAAGTTGATCGTGGGTAAAACGCTCAAAAGAAAAAGATGTCTTTTCTTTTGAGCATTTCAGCAACGATCAAGTTTTGCCAATGTCAATCTAAAAAACGTCCTGGCAATAACATCACCTCAAACAACAAACCAATCTCAAGTGATAGAAAAATCTCTATACTTTTTGATAAAAACGTTTTAAACTTTACATTAGAAGCATTTAATTTGAAACAAGCCATTTGTGCTTTTGATTTATATTATAGTTTGCATATGTTCATGTATCTACTAATAAATAAGTAAATACATGGACTTGTGACAGTGCTCTGATAACTTGAACACTCTGATAATTCGAACACTTTTGCTCGGTCCCTTGAAGTTTGAGTTATCCGAGTTTCACTGTATTTGGAAACAGGTCTGAAATGGATAAGAACTAGACTCTAGCGCAGTGACCACATTCTGCTAATGGTCGATTTGCTGGTGCCTTATTACCGAATTGAATTTATTGTCTGGTGCAAAGCTTTATAAACATGGTCTAGCGTGATGACTTCTGCTTCAGTCATTGCCACAGTTTATGACCCGCAGTAGGTGGTAAAACTATAGTTTGTCACCCGCAGTAGATAGAGTACACAGGTGACACAGAGTAGGGGCACAACTACAAATAATCCAATTGATATGACAATATGACGGGTGTTACTACTTTTGGTTACCACTGCGCGTAAATAAACAATAAATGCTACATAAAGAATTGTACGCTATTTTTGTAATGATAGTTATTATTAATTGAATTTGGTAACTTTGTGCATCATAAGCAGTAAAGTGCAGTTGTTTTTTATACCTACATGTATAAGGAAAGTTTGATGAAATTTTCACTTTCATCAAAGTGTTTCCCGGTACCTGCATTTGATTGAAAGCAATAGTGAGAACGTTTTCATATTCTTTCTAATTGAATCTAATTCTAATTTAAATAGTTTAGAAGCAACGTATAAACTTGACTGTTAAAAGCAAGTCACCCTTTAATTTACTAGAAGGAAGCTTAAGGCCCATTTTTGTGAACATTAACAGGAGTGTAGTACCAGTTTTCAACTACACAGTAGACACTCCAATAACGCATGCCTCCTATAGCATAAACTCCAAATAATGTAAAGAATTTATGTGAAGTTTTTGCTTCATACTACGTAAAAAATTCCATATGGTGTAAACTGTCAAGTCGGGCGGGTTCTCAGATTCGATTTGAATGGTAACTTATTCTGATGCGTTTGCGACAGAAAAAACGATGTGCGTGTAGCGTTATATCAATTATATATATATAACTTTTACGACATTCTAGTTCGTCCGGATAGATCGTCAATTGTTTCGACAAAACAGAGCATAGGGTAGCGGCACTATTATTCTAGGTGTTACATCATCGGCCTACCAATCTGAATGTCACAAGTTGGAGTATCGTCGACAATTATCTTTTATACTAACCTAGACCCTCTAGATGCAAATACACCACAAACATTTTCTATATTTATACATAAAATATTTGTGATTATTTTTACTTTAAAGAATAGACTGCTTAGCAAAAATAAACAAATCGTTTATTGTAAATGAACGTTGAAAATGTGCACTCTCTGTCAACTTATTGTAAAATTATCACAGTTATTGTCTATAATACCTGTGGTGAAGTTGATCAGAAAAGGAGAAAATTTATCATATGCAAACCAATATTACTGCAGTTACGGTGCAGCCCACTGCCTCAAAGTTACGTCTAGTTTTTCCTTTATGTATGGCCAAAGGGGTGAGTTTGAAAAGACCTTGGAACGGATTAGGCAATTTGCATGTATTTTACTGTTCGTATTATGTAAATTCCTTATAACGTAAATGTTCCATGGAACCATTATGTATGTTGTAGGAGCACCTACTGTATTTGTACTTAACCGAACTCTTTTCATCTTAGTAACATGGAGTTCAAGGATGCATTTATGTCCAATGCATTCAGCCATGTTGAAATCTTGTTAGACTATCGGGTTTGACAGTATGTTATATAATAATATAAAGGGCACAATATAGAGTCGATCTACCATGTTCTGGGGATTTACAGATGGAAGATATGATGATACTGGCTCCCAAACGAGAGAGAGTTGTCCTCACATGTGACGGGGCAGAGATAGAAAACCTCAACCTTACTAGCACTGTAACCTGGCGGAGGACTGGCTCTTCTGATGAACTGACTCAGTGTGGTGCTCCTTCAGTGACGAGCACCAGTACCACCACCTCTACTTCTACTCCTTCAACAACTACCAGAACGACAGCAGAAATCAGTCCTCTGGTGACTCCAGACAGCACCCTTTTAGCAAATAGTGATTCTAGCCTTTTCGGCAACACCACGACTGTGGCCATTAGTCGACGCTCAGCTGACGTAAGCAAACAGTTAATACTGGTTATACAATGTAGCAGCTCGACAATCACATTTCCTCATTTAGGTTGCAAGTAATAATTTATTGATGCTGGTAAACATAATAAATATTTAATTAAATAAATAGTGGTCATTGATTAGGTACAAATAATCAATCAGCGTATCTTG
Source organism: Watersipora subatra (assembly GCF_963576615.1). Lineage (NCBI taxonomy): Eukaryota > Metazoa > Bryozoa > Gymnolaemata > Cheilostomatida > Watersiporidae > Watersipora > Watersipora subatra. The sequence goes on along the minus strand of NC_088710.1, from coordinate 33,266,395 downwards.
TCATTATTCACATCATCGAAAAATTCTTGACGGCTAATTTTTTTTACCAGGCTCGTGACAATACTATCTATTTTAATCTAATGATAATATGCCTGATCGCCTAGAAAAGTTACACTTGACGCTGCTTCATAAAGAGTGTGTTGTGGACTTTGGAATCTTTTTGTCCTTGTATTCGGAATTGTTTCTCTCAGCATCATTGTGAGCCGTCTTTTAGTGTGATAGTCATTGTCTATCAGTTTACTAGAAGGTTTCTAATGTGATAAGATTGAGAGTTATCTAGTCTCACTTTTCCAGCATTATCAACCATCCTTGTACATAAATTGGTTGTTGGCTATCACAATAGAAACAGTTTCAGCTTCTTGGCGCTGTTCAGAGTGAAAATGAGAAAAGGTTTTGATTTTTATATCGATACCAGGTTTGTTCTGAGATAAGTTAATAGTACGGAAAATTTATATTAATATATACCGCTTTGTCGTGTGTGGCTGCGTAAACGCGATACATTCCCACATTTTCTGGCCGATTTCATCAAAATTTCACACGCATATGTTCTTTGCTTTCTGTCAGGCAGCTAAAATATTTGGTTTCAAAACTTTAGCTGGTTTTCAAAAACCAGCTTCTTTAACACCCACTTGCTGACTATCTGGTTGAAGGTGAAAGAAATCTCGGGCTGATGATAGAACAAATTTCTAGGGCCCATCTGGAGCGAAAGAATAACTGATGATGTGTTTTGGTTGTTAGAGCCCGTTCGAGGACAGACTTTGTCCAAGTTGTAGCATGCATGAGTTTCTGTTTTTGACATGATGTCCTTTGTCTTACTGATCTTTGTCTCAGTTGGTGGCTAGTTGTGCGAGTTAGAAGTAGTAGCTTATCAGTATTTTCATATAATACCTCATTCAAAGGGTCTGTAGGAAATAGACTCGTGTGTAATACCTCACTCAAAGGGTTCATAGGAAATAGACTCGTGTGTAATACCTCACTCAAAGGTTCGTAAGAATTAGACTCGTGGGTAATACCTCACTCAAAGGCTCGTAGGAAATAGACTCGTGTGTAATACCTCACACAAAGGGTTCATAGGAAATAGACTCGTGTGTAATACCTCACTCAAAGGGTTTGTAGGAAATAGACTCGTGTGTAATACCTCACTCAAAGGTTCATAGGAAATAGATTCATGTGTATTACCTCACATAAAGGTTCGTAGGAAATAGACTCGCGTGCACATGGTTATCTTTCTTCATACCGATTATAGAAACCGAGTTTAGTTCTTTTAAGCTTGAAAAATATTAATAAAAATTATATTAGGTCCTTTTTGATGTGTTATACATGTTCTTTAGTAAACTTGTGTCAGCCATTTGTCGGGCTTTACTAGATCTTGAATCCTAGATGTACTAACTCTAGTGCTAGTAATGACTGAAAAATTCACATCCATTCAGTAGCCCGGGTTACAAGAGGGCCGCATTCACAGGTGCTTCTTTCCAAAGGACCCCTCTGTCTAACGTTATGGGTAAATGATCAAAATATCTCAGTACCTATTAGAGAATGTCCGTTGTAGAGGGTGGAGTGTGTGAGTCCCTTCAGCATCGCTATAGACCCACTTGAACAAGGGGATGACGACAATTACACATGCTCCTACTCATTTCAAACTCGGATAGAATCTGTGAATAAGAATAAGATGGGCCAGTATGATTGGCGTATTCAGCTCAAAGTCCTCGGTAAGTCCTTCCTCCAACTTCACACTCTGTATTAGCCATCAGATGCTTTCATAAATGTTATTCTGTTGTTTCTTTTGGCTCCGGAAGAAAGTCTGACAGAGTTTACAAGACGAATGATATTATTTTAATAATGAGTAATTGTTGTATATACTTGCTTACGAGCAATAATGTACGTTAAGTACAAATGTGAATTATTTTTTGTATACGCGTGAGTTGATCGATGAACTGAAATGTAACTATGCTGTGGTTAAGGCATTGTTAGCGCATCATTTCCTCTGGACTTTTGTAACGCTGTAAGATATAGTAGACGCCCCTGCAACGTAAATAATTCTTTCTAGGAACGTTTACGGTGTGGAGATTTTACGTTATAAGAACGGTAAAATGCATGTAAATTGTCTAATCCGTTGCGAGGTCTTTCCAAACTCAATATGGCTATACAAAAAAGATAAACCAGACATCACTCTTTGATTTGTCGGCTGTTCCGTAACTGCAGTATTCTTTAGTGGTTTGCATCGACAACTTCTCTCCTGTTTCTTTTCACTCTCACTTGTTTTATGGTACATTATAGCGATGTAGCTACCTGATATATCTAACAAATATAACGCTAAATGTACGTTGTTTTTTTCTATCTCACAGTGCGGCGATAGATAGAGAAATCAACATTTTAAAGTTAGCTACAAGATTATTGTTATTCAAATCTAATATGAGAACTTGCACTAACTTGACACTTTTTTGTTATATGGAAGTTTTTACGCTGTGCGAAGCAAAAACTTTACGTAAATTCTTTACGTTATGCGGAATTTAAGTTACAGGAGGTATACGTTATAGAAGCGTCTTCTGTGGTCCATTAACCTTTTAGTAGCTATGGACACCAATTTCCTTCATTAATGTGCTTACGGGTACCACCTTATCAAAACTAATTGTTAAGTAAACATTTTATCTGCGAAGATCTATTTATTGCGAGCAAATATTATATTGCTGTTGTCGAAAGTCAGTGAAGTTTATTGCTTTTTTTTCAGTTTGTTTTTTTTAAAACCTATTTACCTATTATTATAATTACGTATAAATCTCCCATTTGTTTGCAGTAGAGAAAATTTTTCATTACACGTATTTATATAAAGTACAATGCAATCCTGGGTTACGACGCTCTTGTTTTACGGTTTGTTCACCTGGAGATGTGGAACACAATGTTTTTTGTCCCTTTCATATATCTTTTTTTGTCATACGACATCAACAAAAATGTCTCTCGAAATTCAAAGTCGATTCAAATATATGCTATTCACTAAAATCCCTCCCACAACACCTAAAAGGTTATTTTATATGTCCGTCTCGGAGGTAAGCGCTCCATACAGTACGTACTATGCATAGTAATGTTACATTTTATTGCGGACCATAACCATTAAATACACCAAGTTACTGTAGGTAACTATAGTTACTAAGGTTAACATACTATTTTGTGATTAATTTTTAATATTTCCAGGACAAAACAAAAATTTTGATTTTGACCATTTGTGTTTGCATTAGATAATTACTATGGGTTTCTATACCCCTCTATACCACATGTTCACCATACGATGCCAACACCGGAACGAATTCATATTGTATAGCAAGGATCACTGGACTGCGAAGGCAGCAGTATATATATGCGTAGTCGATAGCATTTGAACTCACCATTATGGCAGTCCAGGGAGGCGGATATAAATTGGGTTTTTGGCATAAAATCATAAAATCATAGATGACAAAAATTATTGTACAAGTTTTATGAAATCATCAGGTCATGGTTCCTTCGAATGAGCTAAATCTTTGTTTTACAGTTTCACAACAGTGCCACATTGCTCTACGAGTTTCATGTCATTTCTTGCATATTCCACTATTTGTTGGAATCTAAAAGTTAAAGCAGATTTGGATAATATTACATAAGTTAGCAGGCTGTAGAGTGAAAGCTGGTGATTTAAAAATCATTAAAATTACATACACTTTATATTGCACACCTTACAACAGAAATTGTTATTTGTGAATGTCAAGAACTACAGATTTCACTCCCAGTGTGTATATCTAGCATATTTCAAGGAGGTCGTTCCCGGCTATGGATAACATTGTTTTCTGTACAGGAGACATGTTCAGTCAATGCTAAACAGCCGTTGTCGGATTTGTCTACCAATTTTTCACATCAGCTCCACTGTAAGACCTGTGGCAGTTATCTTTGAAAGAGACAGGTTTTTGAGTACACATAGGATTTTTGAGTACCCATAGGATTTTTGAGTACCCACAGGATATCTCACCACGTATTTGCCATCAGCGAAAGATGTTTTTCACCCTCAGTTACAAGCCCATAGGCATGTTTTCAAGACAGTTAGCGACTCGACTCCCCACTAGAACTTTGCACAAACATTTTGCTCCTGCTGACACGTAAAAGATCTTTTTCTTAGAGGATGGCAAAATAATAATTGATGAACACTCAAGCAATAGACACAATAATAGTACAACTCACGGATATCACAAATGTTCTATTTTTAGAAGGCCCTCACAATGGGCTCGTGTTGGCTAGGGAAAACATGCTAGATAATATCAATTGATATATATGAAGAAGTACTGTATTTCATGTTGGCCTATGTTTATATGTTTTAGTGGAACCAGTAAAACCAAGCAAGCCATGGCAAGTCGAACCTGACTACAATTCTGTTACTCTTAAATGGAGCATTTCGGGTGAAACGCTTACCAATTCTGTCGACTATTTTTTCGTCGAGCACGCGTATGTAAACATTTATTCTGCAATATCAATGTAATGGCTTCGTAGAACAGACATTATTATGGTAGAGAGTTGTTTTTGCTGCCTAGTAGACCTTGCCAAGCCTTCATCTCTCACAGCTATTCATGCTTCACCTGGTCTGGTAGACACCAATGTCCATGAAAATCTTCCTTCTCAAATACCAAGCTCGGTGGCGCATGTCATTTTACTAAGCTCCAAGCATTCCATGCTTACCGCTGTATGTCTGATGGACTTCGGTGTTTGCCAGTGTAAGGGTTACAAACATAGGTGTAGCGACGAAATGGTAATTTCACTGAACATAGGTGTACCAATATAATGGTAAACTTACTAATCATCTAGTTGTATGTGTAGCGATGTAATGGTTAACTTACTAAACATAGGCGTACCGATGTAATGGTAAGGTGGCTACTAGATGAGCAATATGAGTCGATTGTTGATGGTAATGAGGTAATGTAATATTCTGATAATGTTGGCTATCTTAGATAGTATATACTGTAGCTAAAATAGTGCACCCGTCATTATGAGACGATATCCACTCGTGATCAGTGCATCACAAGAGTAAACGTCTTTTGATAAATGTTATTATGTTTATTATGTATGTATCTTTTTGCGAGTAGATCTTTAACAGAGATACTTAGGTATGATACACACTTAGCAGCCTCTATGCTCTCTGTTCTCCCTGTTCTCTCTGTTCTCGGATATTTTGCCCATGCTGAATTTTCTTACCGTGTATTGAACCTGACCACTGATCACATCCTAATAATCGGTTTTGATGGCAGAGTTGGAATATATGTTCACAGATGCCTGCATGTCCACTTCTTTTTCTCATCAACAACGAATATGTTCATCGTTATGGCCAATAGGATGTCTATACATTAGCCAGTAGCTGTTTCTGTATTCTGCAATTCCTCTTTACATTGGGTAAACAGTATTGCTAGTATGTTACGATGTGATGCCTGTCCCTCGTTGCATGTGTGCTTAGATGTGGTAGCGATGTGTACCTCTCCTTCGTTACACGTGTGGCTAGATATGTGGTTACATGTGTGGTTACATGTGTGGTTACATGTGGATCCATGTGTGGCTGCATGTGTGGCTACATGTGCGGCTTCATGTGCGGCTACATGTGTGGCTACATGTGTGGCTACATGTGCGGCTACATGTGCGGCTACATGTGCGGCTACATGTGGTAGCAATGTGTAATGAACTATGGCTTACTTGAAGCTCAACTGACAGCTTTTTAAAATCACATCTATTATTTATGCCAATATAATCACATCTATTTATACCAATACTAGCTGTGCCACCCGGCGTTGCCCGAGTAATAGAAAAGTCTTTGGACAGATAATTGATTTGTATTTAACATATAACAACATTTGCCATTCTAACTTTCAAGCTACATATCATGAGAAAAGTTTTTTTTGTCTTATAAACAATGAGAAGTAGTGAGAGTTGCTCGCTATTTGCCAGTTTAATAAAGTGAGTGAACAGCTTCTCCAGTTTAATAATGTAAGCGAACAGCTTCTCGTGATGTTACGCTATGACCCTGGGTCGTATGCAAAGCAGTTAGGTATGTGCTCTCATATAATGATTTATATTGGCAAGCTAGCAGTTTGATTTCTGTAGTCTAGTGGGTAAGACGTCGGACTGATCAAGGGCAGGGTCCGAGATCGAATCTTCTTCGGTACAGAATATTTATTTTAAGATCTATAGCCGGACAATCAAAATGACAAATACACATAAACTTTGAGAAATATATATAGATAATCACATCTATTTATACCAATATAATCACATTTATTTATGCCATTATGATCATGATATTCATACCAATATAATCACATCTATTTATACAAATATAATCACATTTATTTATGCCATTATAATCAGGATATTCATACCAATATAATCAAAATATTTTGTTTCTCAGCGTTGAGTTTAATGTTAGAAAAGAAAAAGGCCAGTTTTGGTGATAAAAGTACTTACGATTCGATCTACAACCTTTGACATAAGGTTGTTATTTTTCGGACAACATAGATGACATAGACGATGTCAATACCAAGGATTAGCTAATGTGTAGGCCACTATTCTTATACATATTTCCTATACACCATGTCCTATGTCACCACACTACGCGTTTCGGTTGCTCAACATGGCAGATAATTATAATGTGAGGTCGAAGCAGATACCACAAATACCAAAAAGGCTTGCACTGTATTTATGCGTCTGCATTAGTTTTGAAATGGTGTTTATAGGTGTTTATTACACCAATTTGCTGTGTATATATCTTGTGGAGTGCGCTAACAAAAAATTACTCTTTCACACAAATTGAAAATGGAAGTGTCCGTGAAAATAAACTATTCTCAGAAGTCATCTGTTAAAAACCTATTAATACATTCTCTGCTTTTATGATTAAGGATTTTTAATAGACGATGTTTAAATAATGTATAAAATGAGCAATTTTAATATAATTAAATTATATAAATATCGTGTTCTATTTTTAATAATTTTAATATAGCATCGCAGCTGTTTCTGATCAATATTTTGCGAATCTCTTTCCATTTTCATGGTGAGAATGGTGATTAATACCTGGTATTTGATTAAAATTATGCAAAAATATTATTGGAACCCCAATATGTATTGTTGCCTGCTGCAGTTAATGCATAAAGATGTGTGCTGTCATTTAACTGTGAAGCCCAACTCTGATCATTTTTCTTAGCTAGCACTATATGCGGATTTACTGATTATTGCAGGTCAAACTACACCTATACGCAGTCGCAAGGAAACAGATTTGTTAAAAATCTTGCTCCCATTGACAAGCGACTTAGGGTTTTCAAAATAACTGGTCTTTCACAGTCTGAGAAATTTGTCGCTCGTGTTGTCTCAGTCAATGCAGTAGGTTCAACAGCGAGCGAGGTGAACATGAATCTAACGACCACTACATACAGTGAGTATTTAGTCATATTTCTCTTTCGGCTAGCATTCAACCGATCATGACATTCCTTTCAGAGTTGTGCTCTCATGACTTATATGGCAGACTTACGAGTGCTTATCATTTCTGTATACAGAGCCAGAGCATCCTTCTCTATATCATATTGAAGAAAGCTCAACGTCAATCAAGTTTTATTGGACGAAGGGAGGTAGCGGCGACGTAACATATTTCTTGCTTAAATTGTAAGTCCTGTTGTAATTATCGTTCACTCTAGCTTTCTCTCACGCTTGTATGTCCGTCTGCTTTGCATGCTTGTATATGTCTGTTAATGTTTTGTGACTTTAGGCTATAGTATTTATGAGCACCCTGAAAGTTCTTATCCTTTTTGTGTGCCTGGTCTTTTGGCTATTTAATTTAATGGCCGTTGAACAAACTGCCACTGGTTTCACACCTTTTTATTTGCAATATAATTGTATGTTGTAATTCATTTACAGGTATGTATTTGTGAAGAAAATATAATATTTTTAACATGTTTTAGTAGATATAATAACAAACATACAAAAATATTATTTTTGTAAAACTTAAAAAATCTGATTATTTTTACAATATTTTACTTTTGAAATACATTTTTCAGAGTATTGAAATACAAAATAGTAACTCAAAGATTATAATTTATTTAGTTTTTTACATTCCAAATGAGTTTTTACATAAAAGTACTTATTAAACTAAATCTGTACTTGCAAATATGCAAATGAAGACAACGAAATGATGGATAACATTTATAACGATAAATTACTTACCTTGTTAGGGTTTATCTCCTTTGAATTCAGAGATTTTCTCCTGAATTTTGAATATAAGACACATCTGTCTAAGTACTTTACATCATGTAATTTCAATATTTTTACTTATATACTTCCATTCCAAAAACTTACATACTTCCTATAAACTAAGTTTTTGTAATGGAAATATTGTTCGCCAAGTATCGTGTTTCGAAATATACACAGTGCACCCTCTTTGATACAAGTGCTGACAGTGCTGTACATATTAAAAATTAGTAATAAAATGGTATGTTAACCTTGGTAACTATAGTTACCTACAGTAACTTTATTGTATTTAGTGGTTATGATCTACAATAAAATGTAACATTATGATGTGCCATATGGAGTTCTTACCTTCAAGACAGACTTAGGTATAACATAAACTTTGAATTCACTTCAATTCAGTTTAGCTTACTAAACACACTAAAGCTAAACATGCATACGAAAGCTGCTGTAGTATGTATTTTTAACTATTTTACTGAATTTCAACTTTTTAATTCTAAAATTTTATCATTTATCAGTTTCTGTCTTTGCTTTCACGTTTAGCGAACCTGTTTAAAACGTTTTTCAACTTAGTTCTGCAAAAAAACGAACAATGCTGTTTTCATAATTAAGTCTATTTTTGTTAGCAGATTAATGTAAGTTGTCTGACTACTAAACTTTCAGTATGGAGGTATCGCAACTCCAACTTTGCTACTGGTTCAAGGGGAAAATAGTACCATTTTACACACAAAAATTGCTGAGCTCAGAGAAACTGGTCATTGTGTCTCTTTCAGGCAATGTGAAAATATTTTGAGTGAACAGAATTTTGGCGTCTTTATTATTTTGACATACGTAATAGCACACCGACTGCCAAGTTTGAACTCAGACGAAAGTTTTGTTGAATTTGTATGAGGAAAAAAGATTCATATGGTGAGGTGAAAAAATTATCGTGTTCCACTTTGTAAGGTGAAAAAATTGTTTAACGGGGTAATCGTATGTAACCAGAGGTGCACTGTATAGATACAGTGGTACATGGTTGAACTATATATACATACTGTAAAATCTCTAGTTGAGCGCCATGGCGCTGTATTTTTCAACTTTTTTTAGAGCGGCACTTTGTTAGAGGCAACTTTCAAATAGAGAATGGCGCTTTATTTTCGACTAACTGCTCAGAATTATGGAAAGATAGGTTTAGCCCTTTAATGGCCAAAGCAATGCTAATGCCGCCTATATGTGAGCTCTCCCTCAGGCATAGCAGTATTAATGCCATCAACATCAATATCATTGCTAAATGTCTCTTCATAAAAGTCAAAGTATCAGACCGAGTTGAACATGGAACTACTTTGAGTGAAACATATTAGACTGATACAACTATTACTTATTTTAATGGTGTTGCTTTTAAAGTCTTGAGAAAAAAAAACAAAAACTTTAGAGTTAAAAAATGAACTTCGATATGCCGTGACAATGGCTGCTACTATGTCTTACACTGTCCCGGAAGAGTATTCTGTCATTCATCTAAATGTTTTAAAGTTTTCTGATGAGGTTGTAAACCACCTTATGGACGAATCCGAAGACAATGAGTCAGATTTAGACCTTAGTGGTTTCAAAACAATGGTGATCGTGACTGATGATTGTGACGATCTATTTTCTCATATACAGGGTAACTAAAATGGTAAAACCATAGCAACCTCTACAACAACAATATTCGTTGTTATTGATGCAGTCTAGCCATTAGTACTATTTTGTTGAGAATTTTCTACTGATCGCTTCTATTATGGCTTCATAAAGATCAAACGAAATGAATGTCACTGTGGTGGTCTATTAGAGGTGGCGGTATATTACAGTCCTATTCTATTTCTTCTGAAACTTACCGTGCATCATCTGAGGTTTACAGTACATCATTATAGCATTGCGGGTGACCTTAACTTGGCAGATGTACTTGGCAAGACTCCGACTTGTCATGTTAAATGTATTGTTGTAGCTTCCATAACACCACGTTGTGGCGAAGTGATAACGTAACTGCACTAGAAGGACATATGCCAGATGATGTGATGGAACACACCTACGCATATGAACTGAAAGACCTGCCACCATTAACACCATATTGTGTGATTTTACAAGCCGTATATGGGAACACGACGAGTGACTCTCGTGATTGCGTCAAGGTTTCTACAGACATCGCTAGTGAGTTTATTCTTTCTTATGGCCATGTTTCATTGCTAGTAACATTCAAGATCGTCTAATTCATGCGTTTTCTCTTAAAATAATATCTTTTATAAAACACGGCCAACAGGCCTACAGGTTAAGATAGATGCATCTTGCCCCGTGTACATTCTCATAACTGATTGATGATACAAAATTGATTTTCGAAAGCATTCTACGGCTACAAAAATTTTTGTAATTTTGGTAATTTCCTACTATTACGGTTTAAAGTTTACAGTTTATGGGTCTATTACAAAGTCTGCGTGAGTATCCTTTGAGAAGCTGTTGCTCTATGGCATGGCACTATCTATGTCGATCAATGTACTACAGTATAACACTCTAGCTCCTCATATAACCGACATTCATGAATCAGATCGAGCGGTTTAGCAGATTTAGCACGTAGTGTGCTAAATTGCATCACTCTCAATACCTTTAGTCAAAAATTTAAAAAAAATGACGATGCTTTAAAAATATTAAAATTATTTTTACGTTAGATATCGACAGAATTCATTGCATTGGTCAATGCACAATCGTGTGAGCCAATTTGAGCCATAGACACCTGGTGAGTACTACTTGAACCCGCTACAACATGGACTTACGACTGTTTGTTCCAGGGATTTATACGTCTTTTTTCTTTTGTAACATGAGGGTTAAATTAAAAGGAAAAAATAAAAGGCTTTTTGAGTCTCCAAGCTATGGTAAAGCTTCGTGTAGTTAGGAGTCTTATCAAAATCAAACGATGTCAATGATGCCAAATGCATAATTATGATTCAAAACCAACGTCAAAACTCAAGCCTGCTATTGTAATTGCATACGTACTTTTAATTGAGCTAAGGCTATTCGCTTCGAATCCATTCATGTCAAATAGTCATCAAGCCTAGTATGGCTTCATATCAAATCATTGAATAGTTTTGAAGAATGATAGGTCAGACTTCATCATTTTAACACCTCTCTTTGTCTCAAAAACATATTTCATGGCATTAAGATTAAAGTACAACCACCTATCATGTTGTTCTTACAGCCCCTGAAGCTCCTAATATAACCAACGTGACAACCATTTCCATCGTCAACATGACTGCCACTGTTCAGTTAGTATTTCGTCCTCCAGACTGTTTCTTCATGTCAATCGATTGCCTTTATTCCTACCTACTTCAGTACACCGATGAGACCAACAAGTCGGTGAATGTGGCCTTTCTCAAAGAAGACGCCAAGTCAATCGACTCTGGAAGTTCTCGAGCTGTAAGTTGAGTGAGCTGAGACTAGAGCTGCTCGTACACTAGTCGATAATCTGCTAGTAGTTTTGATCGATTTTTAGGATGACTGAACCAGTGCATCAACTAGTTTACACTACCTATAAATAACAAGTACGCAAACACATTTAATGGTTCTATTTGTAATTAGTTCGTTGCAAAAAAATCATAAAATTCATTTTGGTTTGTTCTGCATGAGAAAGTAAAATTCTAGCTCGATACGCTCCGATTGTCATGACCAAACAAGCTTCTATAAATTTAACGAGTTCATCCAATTTCACAGCATATTTCTGATCGTCTGTCATTAAAGGTTTGTTAAGCTCGTCAGCTGCTCAAGATTTTGGCAAATCTAGTCGATTATTGGCTAGAGTACAGGCAGTTTTAATTGTGCAATATTGCCGTTTTGGCAGTTTCACTAGTTGTACTGCTGCACAATTATCGCCAAACGCAACTATCAACAAATCATAAATGATACTACCGGTATTTATAAATGAAGTAATAGTCGTTAACAAAACAAATGGACTCGATGGCATTCTCAGATATTCGCTCTATTTAAAGATATAGCATCCTAACTCTTTCTTGTTTTTATGATATCTATATATATACTATATATATGTATAATGTATATACATGTATATATATATATATAAATCTAATATAAATCTCAGTCTGTCCTTCGGTTTTTCCAGCTATTGCTGATTAGCACCTAACAATGAAGAATTCGTATCGCAGAAGGTTTGATTTCGGAACCTCTCATTCACCGTGCGATAAACTAACTCATTGGACAACACGGGGTGCAGTCCTTATCTAAGTTAAAATACACGTAGCACTCCGCGTTACGGGGACAAAGTCACTAAAGCTTGCTCTCACGGCTTTTATTACTAAGTTTAGCAATACGGATAGTAGCTTATTCAAATTAGCCAATGGCTACTACATTACCTGCCACTGTTTATAAGCTGTTTTTAAATACCCGTGTAACGCCAGACATTTGGCTAGTATATGGCCAAAGCTAAACACTATATATAACATTTAATGTTTCATTTTTTCTTGTTTAAGGACTGCTTGAAAATCATTCTATGTCAAAGATTTTATTTTGAATGGGTGAAAACATGCATCTCAAACTATAAATTCCTCATATTAGGTGTTGTAGCTGCTAGCGTTTTTGATTCGATAGTTGCCTGTGTTTAAATGTCTGCAAACTGCTCACTTACGCTTCTAAAGCAAATACTGCAAGAATAAAGCTTTCAAGTGTTACAACTGCTATAAAATACATCTATTTACTGTAATGATGCAATTGTGACAGGTTTCTTTTAATTTACTTAGACATATGTAGTCGTTTGTGGAATGGTAATCTACAACATTTCTCAGACATAAAAACACATTTTTCAAAGTTCAGCTACGTAGCAGAAAGTATATGATATGAGTCTAGGTCCCACATTAGACTAGGTATGTGGCACATTCTGCATATTTCCCTTGTATGAATTGTCAATCACACATTTCATATATTTATTTCGTTGAAAAATATGTCACGGTCAAACATTTATGAAATCTGTACAAGTATTTTGATTGTGTTCAAGTCTGCAGTAAAAATGTTTTCTATTCATTTCCTTCTCAGTTTTTATAGCTAGCCTTGAGAAAGAAGTTATATGTTCAAGTTTTGACTTTTTGTTGCCCAGCGCAATGAACGCAATTACTGAGTTCATGCATCTCGACACACTATGTTAATCTATCTCGATGTTTGCGATAGTATATATTAGAGCGAATACTCTTATAAAATACTTTGTATTTTGATTGACTTGTTTTTAAAATCTAAAGACAATACATTGAATAATTGAACGTAGTACTCCATAGTAGGCCATCGTGTAAAAATAAATGTAAGTTAGGTCTAAAAACTAAAGTATTAATCAGTAATGATTAATACTGACTTTTTTATATTATTATTTGACTTTAGAAACACATAAATAAAAGCATCATCTATACAATGCTTTGGTTTGGTGAGTGATTGTACGAAACGTACTCTAGCCTACACTAGATATGGTTTAGGTTTACTTAATTTAGAGTATATGTTTCTTGTTTTTTGCCATTTTTTTAATTTCACCAGTGTTTGCTTTGACTTACAAAGCTGCAATTGTTTCAGAAGGTTTAGATGTTGTATGTTCATAATTTTTGATTTTGAGACGAGTATTTGCTCCAATTTTATGGAGATGATCGTAAATCAAGTTTTAACTGCGCTAGTATGTCACCTTTTACTCATACTGAAATGAGCTCACATTCAAGGTTTCGCTTGTCTCTAGTATAAACTAACCAACCTGCCTCGAGGTCACACTTATGAGATAAGGCTGGCTGGACAAGTGCAGAGCAAACGCCATATCAACCAGAGCCTCCCTAAAGAGCCTCCTCCTTGGATCATTCTCACTGGAGAGTTTTCCGCGCCCAAGTTCACTCAGTATTTCCCTGGTAAGATGAGATGTGCTTACCCTTAGTAGTTTGCTAGTAAGTGATTGGGCTCTCAAACCTTGATCCTTCAACTTCTAGATTCTTATCTTTGCCTCTCTCCGCCCTCCCTTTGAAGCCCCATCCTGTTGCCTCGCGCTCCATCTGCCATTCACCACTCCTGCTATACTCATCACTCCACTACTATTCATTCTTTCTGTCAACATACCTGCTTCTCTCCACCCTCCCTTTGATGCTCCATCCTGTTGTCTCTTGCTCCATCTGCCATTTACCACACCTGCTATACTCATCACACCACTACTATTCATTCTTTCTGTCAACATACCTGCTTCTCTCCACCCTCCCTTCGATGCTCCATCCTGTTGCCTCGCGCTCCATCTGCCATTCACCACTCCTGCTATACTCATCACCCCACTACTATTCATTCTTTCTGTCAACATACCTGCCTCTATCCACCCTCCCTTTGAAGCCCCATCCTGTTGCCTCGCGCTCCATCTGCCATTCACCACACCTGCTATACTCATCACCCCACTACTATTCATTCTTTCTGTCAACATACCTGCCTCTATCCACCCTCCCTTTGGTGCTCCATCCTGTTGTCTCTTGCTGCATCTGCCATTCACCACACCTGCTATACTCATCACCCCACTACTATTCATTCTTTCTGTCAACATACCTGCCTCTATCCACCCTCCCTTTGGTGCTCCATCCTGTTGTCTCTTGCTCCATCTGCCATTCACCACACCTGCTATACTCATCACTCCACTACTATTCGTACTTTTTATCAACATACCTGCCTCTCTTCATCATCCATTTGTTTTTCCATCACATGCTCTTCCATTCCTACACTTCCTTGGAACTTGCTCGGAAAAATTAAATACAGTCATACCTCGACATGCGAGTGTCTCAATATACGAGAAAATTGAAGTACGAGTGGAATTTTGAGCAAGTTTTTCCTTTGAGAAAGGAGTAATCTTTGAGATATGAGCCAGTTCTTGATGGCCACTATATGGCCTCTATGTGGTCTAGCATGCGAGAGGCGGCTATTGAGAACAGCATTGCTCAATCTTCCTTCTCAAATCAGTTTGAAAAGAGTTATTAAAAGGTCAGCTAAAAGTAATAGTGAATCTGAAGCAAAAAGCGTAAAACCGGAAACATTAATAAAAAATTTAAGACGACAAAATTGAAGTAAGTTCCGTGAAAGATTGCAACTTAGCTTCAAGGGTTTGTTTAGTCAGCTAAATTCATTTAAGATAACTTCAAAGTTTTGGTTACGTGGTGTCAAAAAAGTTTAGTGTTCCGAACGTGTTACTATCAAGTCTCTCTTAGACCTCTGTTAGCCACTACGTCTGTCTCGAAGATAAAATCTTACAATACTGTACATAGTAATGTTACATTGTATTGCAGATTTTAACAACTAAATAGGTATTTGTTACGTTTTTAGGGTAGGTAATGAGTAACAACCATTAAAAACACGTTTTTCCATCGTAATATTCTGTTTTTTTTTTGTTTCTTTTCGCAGTGTGATACCGGTTTAATTTGTATTTAGTTATTTTATATAAGAAATAGTGCCTTGAGACACGAGTAAATTGACATATGAAGTCAGTCCCAGAATGTATTTAGCCCATATGTCGAGGTATGACTGTACATGTACCTTTGACTATTGATGTCTAAGACATTTTAATAGTTTTTGAGCCATTTTGTACACATTCTTCAATATTTGCATGACAGTGGTGACTGGTGGGATTGACCTTTCTGCAACTACAGGTAACCTGACAGCATCTGTTGCTATTGGCCATTTTAGTTCTAGGTGTACCATTCAGCGTTGTCATTAGAAGCTCTTGTTGTCTCCTGCCTATTGAGCTACATACCTGAGTTTGCAAGTTAGAGCTATAGGTCTGGCTCTATAGGTCTGGCTCTATAGGTCTGGCTAGGTGTAATTAGGCTGTATGGGCCTGTTAGTAGAAGGTTTTGAACAACACGCCTCGGCACACTGTTCTTCGATCATCTCTCCTTTATCTCTTGTTTGAATATCAGGTTTAGCTACAAGAAGGAATATATTGTATGAAGTATGCACAAAAATTTTGTAGCTATATAATGTGTATATTACATATTGGTAACTTACCTATAACACATAGCATAGGAGAATGACTTGGAGTTACTGAGGTATATTTTAAGCTTAGTTCATAGTTGGCACTATTAAAAACGCTCAAATTATGTTGCTTTTAACAGTTATATTCGCTACGGTTATATAACGCTTATATTTGGTGTTTTTGTACGCAAATCGAGCGCAGTACGTGCTATGTAGCATTTGTGTGGGTCAAGGTCGTGGGTCAAGGTCGTCAAATTGTCTCAACCAGATTTTATATTTGCTGTCAGCCTTAAAGCTGTTTGCATTATCAGTTAAATTAACATCAACTATATTATAATTCAATAGAAGAATTATATCGTTAAAATGTCTGTGACTGTTTATAAGTTGTTTTAAAATCCTCAAAATGTTTAACGTTCATTTTAAATTAACTCAGACAATGTAACTCCAGCGACAAAGATTTTCAAAGTTGACATTAGTCAGTCAGCAAATGACAGTTTGATCGAGCCAAACATTGCCCCAAGTGTCATACAACAGATGTATGTTTGTCCTGCCTACGAACACACTTTAGCTCCACCAGTTTCCTTTTAATACAGCACTGTCAGTGACACGCGATTGACTGTCAGTGACACGCGATTGACTGTCAGTGACACGCGGTTGACTGTCAGTGACACGCGATTGACTGTCAGTGACATGCGGTTGACCGTCAGTGACACGCGGTTGACCGTCAGTGACACGCGGTTGACTGTCAGTGACAGCCTGTACTACATACAGCCTGTACTACAGCTCTGCATATGCATATGCCGAATGGTTAGGAGTTATTCAAGAAAGAACATATTTGTAATTCATTGAGATGAGAAGCAAGCGTTTCACTAATTTCACACAGCCGCCACATTTTCATATTTGTATTTATCAAAACCAAGTTGTTGTTTCTTCCTTAATCTGTTCGTATCCGATGGTGTGTTCGGATGTGGCTAGCTGCATGTTTCTGGCGCTATCGCTATTTGCATCGCTGCATGTAAGCATATATAGCATTAAGTTAGCAGTGCTACATGTAAGCATATATAGCATTAAGTTAGCAGTGCTACATGTAAGCATATATAGCATTAAGTTAGGAGTGCTACATGTAAGCATATATAGCATTAAGTTAGCAGTGCTACATGTAAGCATATATAGCATTAAGTTAGCAGTGCTACATGTAAGCATATATAGCATTAAGTTAGCAGTGCTGCATGTAAGCATATATAGCATTAAGTTAGCAGTGGTACATGTAAGCATATATAGCATTAAGTTAGCAGTGCTACATGTAAGCATATATAGCATTAAGTTAGCAGTGCTACATGTAAGCATATATAGCATTAAGCTAAAACATTGGCTGTTGTCATGTTTCTGGTGTAGCTAAAAGGGGGGGTTTTGAATAAATAAAAATACTGTGGTAGTGCAAAAGCGAGTTTGATAAAAGCAAAACTAAAAGCTAAGTAGTTAAGTAGACCTCGGGTGTCATATTATTGCATTGATGTTATAATATAGCTTGTAATAATATACACTGAACTTCCTCTATGATGCATGACTGAAAAACCAGCTTTGATAACAGCGAGCCTATAAGAGTTATATCATATACTATCATAAGAGTTATATCATATACTATCATAAGAGTTATGTTATATACTATCATAAGAGTTATATTATATACTGTCATAAAAGTTATGTTATATACTATCATAAGAGTTATATTATATACTGTCATAAAAGTTATGTTATATACTATCATAAGAGTTATATTATATACTGTCATAAGAGTTATGTTATATACTATCATAAGAGTTATGTTATATACTATCATAAGAGTTATATCATATACTGTCATAAGAGTTATATCATATACTATAATAAGAGTTATATCATACACTATCATAAGAGTTGTCATATACTGTCATAAGAGTTGTCATATACTGTCATAAGAGTTATATCATATACTGTCATAAGAGTTATATTATATACTATAATGAGAGTTATATCATATACTATCAAAAGAGTTATCATATGCTGTCATAAGAGTTATATCAAATACTATCCACACTAAGGCTAAGAGTGTTAGAAAAAATGGTAGCACGGCTTGAGAATTCATCTCGGATATTCAAATTCTCGGCCAAGCACTCTACCATCTGCGCCACTCAACAACTTTATAGCCACTTGGAATAATTGTGCACATAGTTATTACACATGATGATCTCTCACAGCACACCAGACTGCCAGCATACTAGTTTGATAATAATGTGTATCCTGTAGTATAAAGTTTTCTTGGTTAGTCAAGTAGATAGGTGACACATAGTTAGTCAAGTAGATAGGTGACACATAGTTAGTCAAGTAGATGGGTGACACATAGTTAATCAAGTAGATAGGTGACACATAGTTAATCAAGTAGATAGGTGACACATAGTTAGTCAAGTAGATAGGTGACACATAGTTAGTCAAGTAGATAGGTTACACATAGTTAATCAAGTAGATAGGTGACACATAGTTAATCAAGTAGATAGGTGACACATAGTTAGTCAAGTAGATAGGTGACACATAGTTAGTCAAGTAGATAGGTGACACATAGTTAGTCAAGTAGATAGGTGACACATAGTTAGTCAAGTAGATGGGTGACACATAGTTAATCAAGTAGATAGGTGACACATAGTTAATCAAGTAGATAGGTGACACATAGTTAGTCAAGTAGATAGGTGACACATAGTTAGTCAAGTAGATAGGTGACACATAGTTAGTCAAGTAGATAGGTGACACATAGTTAGTCAAGTAGATGGGTGACACATAGTTAATCAAGTTGATAGGTGACACATAGTTAGTCAAGTAGATGGGTGACACATAGTTAATCAAGTAGATAGGTGACACATAGTTAATCAAGTAGATAGGTGACACATAGTTAGTAAGTAGATAGGTGACACATAGTTAGTCAAGTAGATAGGTGACACATAGTTAGTCAAGTAGATGGGTGACACATAGTTAATCAAGTAGATAGGTGACACATAGTTAATCAAGTAGATAGGTGACACATAGTTAGTCAAGTAGATAGGTGACACATAGTTAGTCAAGTAGATAGGTGACACATAGTTAGTCAAGTAGATAGGTGACACATAGTTAGTCAAGTAGATAGGTGACACATAGTTAATCAAGTAGATAGGTGACACATAGTTAGTCAAGTAGATAGGTGACACATAGTTAGTCAAGTAAATAGGTTACACATAGTTAGTCAAGTAGATAGGTGACACATAGTTAGTCAAGTAGATAGGTGACACATAGTTAGTCAAGTAGATAAGTGACACATAGCTATAACAATAATGTTCTTGTCATTGATCTATGGTATGGCTCCTCTGCAATAATTTTGAACCACATAAATTGTTTTAGAAGGAAATTATCACAAATTAAATTGAAGTTGTCTGCCCTTTCGTCATTTTCACGAAGAGAGCAGTTGTTACAAATTAAGCATTTGGACTTGACTTAGTGATAGTCAAGAATTGTTATTGCTTGTGAGTAAAACATTGCATTGTGTCTTCTCTCTCATCATTTTCACTCTCAGCTACATGCTACTA
Source organism: Watersipora subatra (assembly GCF_963576615.1). Lineage (NCBI taxonomy): Eukaryota > Metazoa > Bryozoa > Gymnolaemata > Cheilostomatida > Watersiporidae > Watersipora > Watersipora subatra. The sequence goes on along the minus strand of NC_088710.1, from coordinate 33,246,599 downwards.
AAACTCTACTATCAATGCTTGCTAGTGTATAGAGCGCTGCCTAGGAGTATAAATTGTGCCCTCTTACCAATTTTGCGTTGCGCTATTGATTTTAGAAAGTAGATTGTAGTTTGTGTAGCAGTACTGGCATGTTTGCTACATTATTGTATGCACACCCTCTCATATCAAACATATATTTATATATTGTATTATTCTTATTCTATATGCTTGCTGTCATATCAAACACACATTTTTGTTTATAGCACCATTACCATAATTTTGTGCCTGTGAAAATTGAATGGTTTTCAGTAATGCGCATTTTCAAAGGACTGTTGTTTGACTCTAACACCTCAAGTCTAAAGCATTCATAACATTGCCAGCAGCCAAATGCAATCACTTACACAACCACTTACACAGAGTCTGTATCTAATTATGTCTATCTAATTCTTGCCTTCTGCATCAAGACAAACTGCTTGGTGTCTTCCTTTCTAAAAGATATCTTCTCACTTCCCGATAATAGTTGTGTCAGCGCAATTGGCTGGCAGCAATGCTCATTACAATACTATCTCATATCCTGTTAGTCATGAGTATTTATTGTTGTTCAATATTGATGAGACCGATGCCTCACATTAGAGCGATGTAGTTAGTTATGCCGTTGTCTTCAACTAACCACAACATAGGAGCCTATCCTCCTCAGCCTCTCGCGGTGATTGTTAGCACTGCTGATGTGACAGGTACTGATCTCGTGTTTTGTCATGTTGAGTTAGTGCGTCTTTCTTTTCCTCTCGTATCTAACATTTCTAGTGTCTGGCTTTGAAAGACAAAATGAACATTAGTGAGTATTTGTTGAGTTGCTTTCGTTTTATTTTATGCTTATCTTTATTTCCTTAACTTTGTGATAATAGTACATTTTTGGTTTGCTCAAGATGCATCTTGAGGGGAGGCAATTTCACTTTAGGTATGATATACATGTAAGTTGTTGATCGAGAGTATAATTGTAAATCAAAATATTACAATTCTAGTTTGAGATATTACAGTTACATGTGGAGATAATGTGCTTGTAGGTATATAGATATAATACAGGGAGTTGTAGGCAAATGTAATTGAGTTGTAGGTAGAGATAACACAGTTGTAAGTTTTGATATTGTGGCTTTAGGTAGATATAGTACAACTGAATAAATCAAAATAATGCATCTGGTAAATAATAGGCAAGCAAATACTGGTTTGGTTGAGAGAAGAACAGCGATATCTTTGTGATTAGAAAGCTGTAAATAGAAGCAATACAGCTGTTAGTAGAAGCAATACAGCTGTAAGTAGAAGCAACACAGCTGTAAGTAGAAGCAATACAGCTTTGGTAGAAGCAATAAAGCTATAAGTAGAAGCAATACAGCTGTAAGTAGAAGCAGTACAGCTGTAAGTAGAAGCAGTACAGCTGTAAGTAGAAGCAGCACATTTGTAAGTAGAAGCAGTACAGCTGTAAGTAGAAGCAACACAGCTGTAAGTAGAAGCAATACAGCTGTGGTAGAAGCAATAAAGCTATAAGTAGAAGCAATACAGCTGTAAGTAGAAGCAATACAGCTGTAAGTAGAAGCAATACAACTGTAAGTAGAAGCAGTACAGCTGTAAGTAGAAGCAATACAGCTGTAAGTAGAAGCAGTACAGCTGTAAGTAGAAGCAATACAGCTGTAAGTAGAAGCAGCACAGCTGTTAGTAGAAGCAATACAGCGGTAAGTAGAAGCAATACAGCTGTGGTAGAAGCAATACAGCTGTAAGTAGAAGCAATAAAGCTATAAGTAGAAGCAACACAGCTGTAAGTAGAAGCAGTACAGCTGTAAGTAGAAGCAGTACAGCTGTAAGTAGAAGCAATACAGCTGTAAGTAGAAGCAATACAGCTGTAAGTAGAAGCAATACAGCTGTAAGTAGAAGCAGTACAGCTGTTAGTAGAAGCAATACAGCTGTGGTAGAAGCAATAAAGCTATAAGTAGAAGCAACACAGCTGTTAGTAGAAGCAATGCAGCTGTAAGTAGAAGCAGTACAGCCAAAAAGTAGAAGCAATACAGCTGTAAATAGAAGCAATACAGCTGTAAGTAGAAGCAATACAGCTGTAGGTAGAAGCAGTACAGCTAAAAGTAAAAGCAATACAACTGAAGAAGAAAAGACCGATTACATTTAGCCTTCTTGCTGTCATATGTTAAATTACAATTGCTACTGCCTCCCAAAATATCAGAGCTTTTAGATTACTAAAATCATTATGTTTAAATGTATACCAGATAAATTAGCTTGTAATTTATGTTTCAGCATTCTACCCATCCATAAATACTATGGAAGTCAAAAACAGATTTCACCATCATAAGAAATTTATGGAATATGCTTCTTTTTTAACGAAAGTGTTGAAAATGGTTTAAACACAGCTGCATCATTTTGACATGAAATTTGCAAGCCGCTTGCAGCATATGTTAACTGGTAATGGTGGCACCAATAGTGAGGAAGAAAGCGAGGGAACAGTCTTGATAAGGTGCATAGACATTGACCCTATGCGTGGATATAACATTCTAACTGCTTCATGCTGCTATGAAACTAATAATAGCTGATACCGAATTATCAGCATAGGAAGCTCGAGCTTTGCTTTGCCATCTACACGTGTATATGACTGTTGAGAAGAATGTTCTAGACCAATTATTCCATTTGAATTGAGAGAAAAGAAATATTTTCAAGTTGATGCCACACATTGGTTTAAGTTCTGTGGATGTTTGAGGAAGAACACTAGTCTTTTGTTTAAAGGTGATTGTATTTAGTATCCTTTCATAAATAAAGTCACCACTCGCATTTCTCTATACATGTATACATATTTGGAGTTGTGCCCTAACAGCTTATAGCCAGTGTTCCTGAATTAATATTTTTAACAGTTATATCACAACTGTAGCGGATTTGTGACTAGTTTGTTGAGTAGAGTCTAGTTATTTACGAGATGGTGTTGATGAGGAATATTTGGTTGTTGGCCATAGCTTTTGGTTGTATTCTCAGTGGTCTTCTCGCAAGGTCCTCCAGCAAAAGCGATCTAGTTATATTTTAGTTGGTGGACTAAATCTAGGCGCTTTTGCAAGTTAATTACTGCGCTTCTTGGCGTGAATGGCGGGTGGATAGCATCTCCTCTCCACTTGCTTTTTCTTTTAGCTTATGAGGTCCCTAGTGAGACAACAGTTAGCCAGGGAAAAACCACAATCGATCACGTTCAAGATGGCGGAGAGCAGACTATCATCATCGTTATCATCAGCGTTGTTATCGGTATCATAATTGTTTGCATCCTCATCATTGTCATTTTCTACAAGTAAGTTCTACCCCGTGTTTTTAGTATGTTGTATTTGTAGAGCATTTGCTCTGACGTATTGGACTTCGGGCTAAATGTCTGCTCGATAGTCCGCATTCATGTTTTACTTGTCAGACATTGTCTTGTCCTAATAGAGACATGAGCTTTTTAACTTGGCATCTTGATTTTAGTTTCATCTTGCTGTAGCTATGGAAAGTTCTAGCATGAGTGTGAGCCACGCCTGCGCATCTGTTTGATTGCTTAGTTTCACTTGTAGGCTGTCATCCCTACCTAACGAAAGGTTTTTCCATGCTCTTCATTTTTGCTCAGATCAAGTCGTACGCGATTTTACATATTAGCTTAGGGTCTAATCAGATATGCTTCTGGATAAATTGTCAATCGATTAATATATAGAACAGTATGTCCTACTGGAGCTGCGCTAATGCTTTTAAAGATATGCGCTAGAAAATTGATTTACATAATGGTTTATATCACTCAACACACACTTGAAGCAACTGCCGTTTATTTCTAATTTTAGCGAGTTGTTATAGCGAAGGCGCAAACACTACATCAGTATTAGGTTTGAGTGATTTTTATTGGCTGCCTAGCAAGTATCATGGTGGATTTGTTTGAACTGTTTATTAGAGTTGTGATTTTTGTTGTCATTTTTAAAGACAGTGGAACTGCTACAAAAACTCCACATATAAAATTATATGTGACGAAAAGTCTTTTGGTAGAATTTTTGCTTCATCTTATGAAAGTTATTTTTTGATATGAAAGACCTTTCGTATTTGGTCCTGTTTGTATGTTTCAGATCATTATAACGTAACGTTATCATATAATGTTACGAAACAACACAATCAACATATTTAAAAAATCCTACTGCCTTTGCCAAGCTAATTTTAAAATACTGTTAACATATTGACCTTTGTTAGCATATTGACCTTTGTTAGCATATTGACCTTTGTTAGCATATTGACCTTTGTTAGCATATTGACCATTGTTAGCATATTGACCTTTGTTAGCATATTGACCTTTGTTAGCATATTGACCTTTGTTAGCATATTGACCTTTGTTAGCATATTGACCTTTGTTAACATATTGACCTTTGTTAGCATATTGACCTTTGTTAGCATATTGACCTTTGTTAGCATATTGACCTTTGTTAGCATATTGACCTTTGTTAGCATATTGACCTTTGTTAGCATATTGACCATTGTTAGCATATTGACCTTTGTTAGCATATTGACCTTTGTTAGCATATTGACCTTTGTTAGCATATTGACCTTTGTTAGCATATTGACCTTTGTTAACATATTGACCTTTGTTAGCATATTGACCTTTGTTAGCATATTGACCTTTGTTAGCATATTGACCTTTGTTAGCATATTGACCTTTGTTAGCATATTGACCTTTGTTAGCATATTGACTTTGTTAGCATATTGACCTTTGTTAACATATTGACCTTTGTTGAAATCACAAAAAGCATTTCAAAATAATTAAAATAGTTGCATAATGTCAAAAAGTGCAATGTTTTAAAGTTTCAGATTAATTTTTGATTTTGACTATTTTATAGGTGTGGAGACTTAGTTCAAATATCCTATAATTGAAAAAGGAAAATTTCAGTTTTTCTCGCTTTTTTGAAATTGACTTTGATTTTGTCATGAAGCAACAGATCTCAATCACGTCACCATGCACCGGTTTAGAATGTATTTTAAATATGTTTTGTTGTGGTTTATCCAGATAAGAGGCTGTTTTGTATTAAAACTACCGCTAATGCGCCTGTGAACCAAATTGTTTCAACTGTTAAATTTGTGTTTAAAGTTCACAAATCATTTACTGAAACTTTTACAGTTTCATAAAATTACTCGCTGCCACAAAGTCATAGTAGTTTAAGTGTGGCTGTTATTGTGGCAAAATCGTAGATCTTAACTTGAATCTACGACTTGGCCATAAAAAGTAACTAATATATTCAGTTACTTATATGACATTCTTTCTCAAGTTAACTAACTTCTCTCACTTGATTCCCTCTTGACTCGCTTTCTTCAAAAGCTAAGTGGTTAGCTAGTAGGACACTTTCTTAGACACTGTTGAACACTTTTATCTTTTAAGTTGACATCTCTCCAGCCTGCGTGTTAACTGTATGCACATTGAACACACGTTTATCTTTGGAATTGTCTTCTTCCGAGCATGCATGACCATGTATGCGTGTCCATGTTGGCAGGGTTACATCACTGAGGGAATGGGTAATTCTGCAGACACAGGCCTACTGTATGAGACTACCCAGGTCTCCTAATCATTGCACTTTCGTAAACCTGTTGTGAATCTGTTTGTCATGTCTTCTTGTTGCCACAAATTACTTAGTTAATCCTTTTCATTTGCTTCCCCTTTGATAAATGTTCACGTGTCTGAACTGCCTGTGAATAATCGTATCTTCACAACTAGTTCAATCATATACTCTATTTACCTTCAGGTTTTAGCAGAAAACATTTTGCAAATACCTCTAAAAGATGTTTTAGATGTTAACATCGTCGATAAAATGTTTTTAGACTAGTTGATTAGGTGTCACCTACGCTTGCTAACCTGATCACACTCGCTGTTTTATTCTTCTGTCATAGCTTTCATTGTTATGTGTTAGTGTTGCTAGATTATACATATTATGCTAGTCATATCATTTGGGTTATTCCCTGTTGCACTTAACTTCACCCCTGCGAGCCTCTCAAACGTTCCTCTTCATTACACAAGTCAATTGATTGATCTCTAGCTTATTAATGTATGCACTGCAATAAGTTAGGATTATAAATTCTTACTAATAACTTCCCACTCATAACCTCAAAACAACTGCAACATTTTAACTTTCTAAATCTTTAAAAAGGGCTGATTCGTAGATGTCTTTTGGAAAACATCGGTTATTGATAACAAAATTACGGCTTGTGTTTTCAGTGTCTCTGTGTTGTTAAGTTATCAGCTTTTTATGTGATGATAACTTTTCGTTTGATAGAAACTGGGTTCCAGCCTAAAAGTTCTGCGGCAGACTTTGCACCTCTTGGCTTTGCGCTTACATATAGGCATTTTCTATTGTTGCTAGGAAGCACAAGGAGCGTGGCAACCTGTCGGTGGAATTAGACGATGACCTCTGGATTGATTTGAATACTCCTCTTCTAGCACCAGCTACCATGGGATACGGTAATGTTTAACGTCATCTGTGCATGGTTTGCTGTTCAAACTGGTCTTTAAATAATAATTTAAGGCGAGTAGCATTATTCACTGAAATAAGTTAAAGGCTAACTTACAGCACAAAATATTATTGTATTAACAGTAGCAGATAACATCACAGATTGCGTTTTGAATAAAACTTTTGAATAATTTTTTCTAAATATTACCAAGTGCTATCAATATTTTAAGTGGTAAAAATAGACAAAACAAACTCTGTGAACTTTGCAAACTATTGACAGGAAACAGTCGTAGGCCTACCGATATATAATTATATTGAAATTGCTCTTTTTTGAGCTAGATTATCAAAAAATTGTTCATTTAAAATTCTTATTCATGAAATTAGACCATGCATTAATGGGCTTTAAGAGATGATTTCTGAGAATAACTAATTTGCACAAACAATTTTCTAAAGTTTCAATTTGGGTAAAGGACGAATTGCTTGCTAGCTTACTCCACAAGATCATACACACAAGCTGATTGGTGTAATTCGTTAACCACTACTCTCATGGTAATGCATGATGTATAAATACAGTGCAGGCTTTCCAGTATTTGCACTATCTGCTTCTACCTTGAGTTATAATGTACCTTGAGTAATGACCTGTCATGTCAGGTAACCGAAACATGCATAGTTATGTGATGTTTTCTTAAAACTGCAAGGATAATGGCTTACAAAACCATTTTTATATTGAATTTGTTTACTCTTTTTGCCATATCAGCTCTCTCTTTGCAACTTTTGCTCTGTCACTGGATGTTTAATGCTTTTGCCTTAGGTAATTGACAGGTGGAAATGACTCAAGTTAAGTTGTATCGCTTTTCATTTTCATTACGTTAATAGAGGTTTATGTTTATGTGGCTGCACAGAAGGAAAATGTGATACCTATAAGAATGTTGAACTAAGTGTTTCATCTCAGCGAGAAATAAATTTTTAAAAACTAATCGTTATTTTTTTAACCATTGGATCGTTACAGACTGTTTGGAGACTTTCTAAACACAATTTTGTTGTCATTGCTCTGAGCTTGAGGTTTAAATATCGTCTGTTTACATTGACAATAATAGTGGCTGGTAAAACAAATTAAAATTATTAAATTAAACTTATTAAAATTGAAAGGCATTTGATCTCTAGAAAGATATAAAGTTGGATCTCTTTCTTGCTTCTGTTAAAATCATTAAGCTGAAACCTAAGAACCGGAAGGATTTCAGGGTTTGGTTTTCTATTTTTACTGACTGACGAACATTTCTAATTAGGTTTAACCACTGTTGAGTCTTTAAATATCGAGTTGTTTTAGGCTGACCGAGTAGGCGTCCCTCTTTTGTAGTTGAGAATGTTTATGAGAACATAGGCATAGACCAGTGGGCCGAACACTGCAGGGAGATGCATGCAAATTCGGATATAAAGTTTACAGAGGAGTACGAGTCTATCCTAAAGACAGCAAATATTGACACAACCTGGAGAGATTCGCTTGAACCAGCCAACATCGCTAAAAATAGATATAATAATATCGTAGCCTGTGAGTAGCCCTAGTAGCATCCTAAGAAATCTTTACTTTAATTATGGTCGTGTCTGGCTGTCCATTTGTAGCTATGAATGGAGGGTGGAAAAAGAGTGACTCGCGCAGGATTTGAGCTTACAACTTTCAGATTAGCAGCCTGACACACTAGCAGTTGCCCTGATAGTTCATCTTCATGGATTTTAGAATAGTTATGTACATACTTACTCTCTGTGATTTATTGGCATGCTTGATGATCTCTCATAGTACACTAGACTGCCAGGGTACTAGTTTATATAATAGTACCCTAGCTTATCTGTAGCTCTATTCCATTCTTTAAGATATATATGTATTCATATGATATCCTTGTAATAGTTTTTTATAAAGACTTTTTTTTTTTAATTTATAGCCTATGAGTAGTTTTATTAGCATTATTTTGGTTAAATATAATAGTAAGCTAGTTTGTGGTTAGCTCTATAAATATTATTAAGATTAGATATAAAATGTTAACTAAGAGTACCTCTATAAGACCTTTAGGAATAGCTGTAATGGTATTATAGTTTGTTGGTAGCTCTTTAACCCTTTGACCAGGTATAAGCCCCCTAAAAACAACTGCAACTCGTGTAATTTATTTTCGAAAATTCAATAAAATTGATATTTTATGAATATGCATAGCTCAAATCTTAAATTTATTTCTATGAACAAAAATTTTTGTATATAAACATTCATTCACATATCTACTACTCAAAAAAACAACCATGTGCAATTGTCCCTGTATGAAATGCTTGGAAGCATTTTTTTTTTCGGTATAGTCAAACGCTATAACGTAGCTGTGCGAGCCACCATAACGATCGTTTTCTCTGTATATTCCAAGTATATTATAAGTCCAAAAAGTTTACATCACTTCTATCATTTGAATTATTTTATTCTGATCAGACAAAAAATCATTAACGATCGCAGGATCAAATAATCTTTTATTTTACCGTTTTGAAAGTCGAGCCGATGTTGACTGGTTTTTCCAACTTTTATTCTTTTCCAAGGAGGCGTGATTTGTTTAGCTTTTAGCACAAAGCAACGCCTCTCAGATAATCATTTCATATTGTAAATCATCGACCGATATCTTGTTGATGATATTTAAAACTTACTAGTGTTCATATCCTTTGTTTAACGTTACTAGGTGATGGCTTTATAAACGTCTACCGAAATAGACATAAATGTCGTTTCCCCACGCAACCGGTAAATGACATTTTGGTCGTTTCCCCTGCCAAAGGGTTGAACATCCTCTTCGATAGACTTTTTAATTTTTTCATAGCCTGTGAATCCTCCCAACACTGTTACCTTTCTTTTTTAGATGACCATTCTAGAGTTGTGTTGAAGACTCTACCGGGAGTTGTCCACTCTGACTATATAAATGCAAACTATATCGATGTGAGTCTTTCTCCTGTTATTAGCATCATTCGTTAGCATTTATGTTTCATATTTAATTTCTAATATTTAAGACTGTTAGTTACTTGATACACTTGGAGTTTGAAGTTTACTAACAATCTCAAGTTCTGTCTCAGGCTGCTGCCATTCTCTACACTTCATATAAAAATATATGTAATTGAAACAGCTTCTAATATGTTGAACCCTTTTGATGTGGAGTTATTTTTTCTTTACTAAGTTTACATCCTTTGCTTTTTAAAAACCGAGGATGAAAATTCACCAAAGTTCCATTCAAACTTCAGCTTCTAAAATGAGGCTCTGAATGTATGATATCTGTAAGTTTATACGTCAAACAGGTTGAAAATGAAGTGACATGGAAGGCGGCATCAATAAAAAATATTGTCAAGGTCGAAACACTAGAAATATGTTATGTGCAGATGTCTTCTCATTAGCTGTACTGTTATGGGTTTTTAGCCCAAAATCACTAAGGATCAACGTCGCCTAACTTTATTAGCTTGGTGAACTCAGTTATCGTTGGATAATATTAAAACAACGTCCTCCGTCATATGGTTGTCTTTTTTATAGTGCTGCCCTTTTCTACCTTTTCTACAAGTACCCACACTAACTGTCTCTTTTCATCACAAACACCTCTGCAGTAATAATCAGATAAGAATACAGGAATTACTCTCTACTTCACCAGTCATTTCTCTCGATTTCAGTACTTCGCGGTTAACATTGTTCGTTAAAAAATTCAAAATAAATTAATTGAAATAAACATAAAAAATTGCAGTAAAGTTGTTTGCATTAATTTGTGCAAACATGGGACATGTTTCTCACAACGAACCCAGTTAATCACAAGTTAATCGAACTACGGTCGTACTAACTACATCCTCTGGATTAAAATACTGGGACTGAAAATGAAATATCAACTGAAAGTCGATCGATATAACTTCAATTTACTTACATAGGAAATAAATACAGAGTTTAGGAAGCAGTTTGAGTGTTCTGCTGTTAAAATTTGACTCGTACATATACTTTACCAAATTAGTTTCTATTTTGTGGATTTTGCTTATTGGGGGGGACACCGGTGCCTGCGATAGGTGAAGGACTACTGTAATGAGAGCAAACCTCAGAATCTTTATCTGGACCTATGAATTCATGTAGAGTATGCTTTGCAAAGTATCTTTTTTGTTTATGCTGATCTGCCCTCTGTTTATGCTGATCTGCCCTCTGTTTATGCTGATCTGCCCTCTGTTTATGCTGATCTGCCCTCTGTTTATGCTGATCTGCCCTCTGTTTATGCTGATCTGCCCTCTGTTTATGCTGATCTGCCCTCTGTTTATGCTGATCTGCCCTCTGTTTGTGCTGATCTGCCCTCTGTTTATGCTGATCTGCCCTCTGTTTATGCTGATCTGCCCTCTGTTTATGCTGATCTGCCCTCTGTTTATGCTGATCTGCCCTCTGTTTATGCTGATCTGCCCTCTGTTTATGCTGATCTGCCCTCTGTTTATGCTGATCTGCCCTCTGTTTGTGCTGATCTGCCCTCTGTTTATGCTGATCTGCCCTCTGTTTATGCTGATCTGCCCTCTGTTTATGCTGATCTGCCCTCTGTTTATGCTGATCTGCCCTCTGTTTATGCTGATCTGCCCTCTGTTTATGCTGATCTGCCCTCTGTTTATGCTGATCTGCCCTCTGTTTATGTTGATCTGCCCTGTTTATGCTGATCTGCCCTGTTTATGCTGATCTGCCCTCTGCTTATGCTGATCTGCCCTCTGCTTATGCTGATCTGCCCTCTGCTTATGCTGATCTGCCCTGTTTATGCTGATCTGCCCTCTGTGTTGAAAAATTGTGATTGATTTGAGCAGCATTGAGCGGGAGTGTTGGGTCTTTGGTAGCAAGATGTAAACAATTTCATAACATTCATTTGTTATAGGATTAACCATAGATATAATAAACCATAGATATAAATAAGGTTTATTTTATCTATAGGATTGACAGAGACATGTGTATGTTTGATAACGATATTCTAAAGTAAATAAGTTTTAGCATGCAGTGCTCACATCTAAGCACTAATTAGAATGGCGTTATTCTCAAAACAATTTAATTCCAGTAAAAACAATGTTACCGTTTTCAATAGGTTTTATAAATGCCATATCCCTCAAGAGAAGACAAAAGAAAAAATAGCTATTTTGGCCTCATCATATTTCGGTTCGATGTTGCTTTTAAATTTGATATAATTTAAATTGTCACCACGAATGATCAAACATTAAACTAAAATTCATAGTAGTTTCCATGTTGCCTTCAAGACACTGTCAGCATGACATTTTGATCTGCCATAGGGAGTGAATTTCATGGCTTTGTAACTGGGTCAAAACTATTGAACTGATAATTCGATGAAACATGACATTCTGAGAATTAAAAGCCATTTGTTAAAATTACCCTGTTGATTTAGCAGTACGTACTAAATTAGTTGTCTTGACAACACTTGAGGCTCAGTGGTAAATATTTATTTTTGACAAGAATGCCGTATAGATGGTGATAGATAAGTGCATTCAATTTGGCTTTAGTTTGTATGTACCACTTAATCTATTGGTATCATGTTTACATTAGTAAATAGATTAGTCCACCATAACCAGTAACCATAACCATATCATTTGATTGGACTATGATATTCTCAACTGAATGCAAAATTTTATACAACAAAAGCATTTATCGCTACAATTTTATGTTTTTGTGAAACATTAAGAATTGTTTTATTGTTGCAAGTTTGCCATACTGACTTATTATTTGTACTGTCATTTTTGATGTCAAGTAAACCTTGTTCGAATGAAACCGTGAATAGGTTTTTAAAACTTACGTTTATTGATTTGTACTGGGTTATACTACATATATAATATATATATATATATATCATAATTAATTGAATACAAGGCAAAAGTACTAGAATTCTCATTCCCTCCACCAACACAAACTTAGCCTCTGTCGATAAGCCAAATCCAACTGACTCCGCTAGCCAATAGCTGTTACTATGAGCCTGTGATCTTTATCAGCTTCCATCTAATTATCAGTCAGTCTGCTAATATTGCTTCATAGGTAAGCATTTGTATAAAACAGTAAACAGTATAAGACATGTTGTATTTTAGAGCTATGACAAGACACGGATGTTCATAGCAACACAAGGGCCACTTCCTAACACAATCGAAGACTTCTGGCGTATGATCTGGGAGAACGGCTGCAACGTGATTGTCATGATAACCAACGTCTATGAGAAACACAAGAAAAAATGTGAGCAGTACTGGCCTGATTCGGGAGAAACCAAATATGGCCGCCTAACCGTCTCATTTTTGGGTGTTGAAGAGTTGGCCCATTGGACTATCCGTCGGTTCACCATCAAAAACACAAAAGTGTCTAAAAAGGTGAGGCGTTCTACAGTGATCTGCTCGGAGGAAGGGAAAAGATGGGCTGTTGTTTCCTCTTCCTTGACTTAAGTTCTTATAAAATAAAATTACTATAGGAACAAGAAAATCCCGTGCTCTATATTTAGTGGTAAACGGCTTGATGTAAGTAATACATGTAAAACAATTACCTGAAATTTTTGAGTTCGCTCCAGCTTGTTTGAGCTACTGAGCTTGTTTTGTGAGAAAAGAATGTTCTGGCCTACTCATAGCGCACACGTCATGTAGAGTGTACCTTTACTTTTGTTGGTACAAGGCAGCTTTGTTATTTACTAAATTTCAACACAGTATATCAGTTGATTTCACCTTTATATCAGGGCATCACTTGTGTTTCAGCTCATTTCACTTGTGTATCAACTCATTTCACTTGTGTATCAACTCATTTCATTTGTGTATCAACTCATCTCACTTGTGTATCAACTCATCTCACTTGTGTATCAGCTCATCTCATCCATGTATCATCTCATCATGCAACTCATCTCATCCATGTATTAGCTCATCTCACTTGTGTATCAACTCATCTCACTTGTGTATCAACTCATCTCACTTGTGTATCAATTCATCTCACTTGTGTATCAATTCATCTCACTTGTGTATCAATTCATCTCACTTGTGTATTAACTCATCTCATCCATGTATTATCTCATCTGTGTATCAACTCACCTCATCTGTGTATCAACTCATCTCACTTGTGTATGAGCTAGCCTTCTCTTCGAATGATTTTTCCTCACTTTTGCAACTGCCCTTTCTAGAAACACCACATAGAGAAAGTGATAGTGCAGTATCACTACACGGAGTGGCCAGATCATGGCATCCCTGAATACACCTTGCCTGTCCTGTCATTTGTGAAGAGGGCTTGCGCCGCCAGCCCGCCTAACTCAGGCCCTATTGTTGTACACTGCAGGTATCCTATTTTCTCATCTTCTGCTTTATACTTCTACTAGATGAATAAAACAATTACCCAATAAATTTGAGTAACTTACCTGGTAAGCTAGTAAGTTAAGCTAGTAAGTTAAGCTAGTCTAAACCTTCTTTATAGTAAGAACCGTGTTAGAAGCTAGTGATCAAGCGTGCTAATTAATAATCTCATGGTATTTTCACAATCTCTTCACTTGTACACCTAGTATAATAGTGTGGCTTGCCTGTTTTTAGAGCTGGGAATTCTGAGTTCAAAGCTTCTGCGTACTAGGTTTTTTGCACCTAAAACTTTATCGCTATAGCTTGACAGACAAACGATGAATGACATAAAATGCTGAGACTTATATATATATATATATATATATATATATATATATATATATATATATATATAGACTAACTCTATTTACTGTCTTTTTGTTCCCATTGTGATTGTTTAACTTGTCAATTTGAAACTAACTAACTCAGGAATCAGTATTGCGGAACAAATTGAATTGTTAAATGCTTTAATAGAACTTAAGCTGCATCTGTTAAATGTTTCTGTAGATTTTAAACTATACCTGTAATGTGCTTCTACTGAATTTAAACTACACTCATTACATGTTTCAACAAATATTTACCTATTTCACATAGTTTAATAATGGAAGATGTGTATATGTAATAACATGGCTCTTTTTGTGGGCTATTCTGTGCATTGTATCGAGCATCATAGTGATATTGCTCTGGTTGATTTTAGTGCTGGTGTGGGCCGGACAGGCACATTTATTGTTCTTGAGGCAATGATGAAGCAAATAACCCAGAAGAGATCAGTGAATGTACAAGGCTTCCTCAAACATATACGCACCTTACGCAATCATATGGTCCAGACAGAGGTACGGAGTCGTCTTATCTTTACTTTTTACCTAACCATTAAATTTTAGATATAGCACATTTTTCTTTCTCTCATAGGGTCAGTATATATTCAGATATCAACACTCACTTCTTTCTCTCATAGGGTCAGTATATATTCAGATAATAACACTCACATCCTCCTCTCGTAGGATCAGTATATATTCAGATAACACCACTCACTTCTTTCTCTCACAGGGTCAGTCTAAATTCAGATAACAACGCTCACTTCCTTCTCTCATAGGGTCAGTATATATTCAGATATCAACACTCACTTCCTCTCATATGGTCAGTATATATTCAGATAACAAGACTCACTTCTTTCTCTCATAGTGTCAATATATATTCAGAGAGAAACACTCACTTCCTTCTCTCATAGGGTCAGTATATATTCAGATAGCAACACTCACTTCCTTCCCTCGTAGGGTCAGTATATATTCAGATAACAACACTCACTTCCTTCTCTCATAGGTTCAGTGTATATTCAGATACAATGCTCACTATTTTCTCTCATAGGACCAATATATATTCATCCACTACGCTCTCCTCAACTTTATTGAATGCGCGGGGCGCACAGATATTCAGCCCAAGAAGTTCCATATGATGATAGATGAGCTCGATAGCAACTTTGACAGTTCAGGAGAGACGGTTCTCGAGAAGCAGTACAAGACTATTGTGAAGTGGTCACCACCGACCCACCTCACCACCTCAGCTCTCCTTGACATCAACAGCAATAAGAACAGATCACTTTCATTTATTCCTTGTAAGCTCCTTAAGTTCTCCCTGTTTGTTCTTTTATCATTTCAATGTGATCCCTTTGGGTTGTTGAGGTCTAGCCCTTCTACCTAGGCATTATTGTTTTACCCTTGACATCCAAGGGGAAGAATCAAGCATTTTGAATGCATAAGTAGTATAGAATTTAACTTTATTGTGGCTAATACGAGTGCATTAGCTAGGAACCTGCAAAACTTTTCCTAAAATCTATTGGCTCATTATTGAATGATGGTTCCATTCCATACACCGCATGTCCATGCTTCGAATGGTTTCGGAGCTGCTCGCTGCTGACAAATTTGCACCCTACTGTTTCAAGGATTCGGAGTTGCACTTGTGAAAGTAGTAAGTTGTTAAAGAAATGTTTAAAAATAAAAATTTATGTGTAGTCAACTAGTTGCGCACTAAAAAGTAGTCTATTCCGTCGTCCTCATATGAGTGCCCTATCCTTGGCAGGTGAATGATCATGTAAAGGTAAAAAGACAAGCCGAATCAGTAATGAGTCGAGGTAGAAGGTTTTCGTAGTTCATAACCCGGATGGTTGTGGACTGAAGTGTGCTGAAATTATTTCATTTCCACTAGTGACAGTTTAATCAAGTATTATCACTCCAGATTCATCAGCAGTGAGTGTATCTATGATGTTTAATAGTAAGGACTCTCACAGCGAATGCCTCTGCACAGATTTAGCGAACTGAAATGGCGTCAAATGCATTCAGATTTTACCTTTCCTACCATTCGGTGTGAAAGCAACTTCGAACCCATTCAAAGCATGGAACTGCAGTGATAGTTCACCAAACTTCTTAATTTGTGCTGCCAAATAGTGAAAAAGAGTTGAATGGAGTGAATGGAATTAGTTCTTTGAGAGTGAGAATTCCCTATTCTATGAGCTCTTTACATCTAAGCCTTATGTACAGTCAAACTGATGTTAATGCTTTATAAGTATCAGATCAGTACATCTACATCTAAGCCTTATGTACAGTCAAACTGATGTTAATGCTTTATCAGTATCAGATCAGTACATCTACATGTAAGTCTTATGTACAGTCAAACTGATGTTAATGCTTTATAAGTATCAGATCAGTACATCTACATCTAAGCCTTATGTACAGTCAAACTGATGTTAATGCTTTATCAGTATCAGATCAGTACATCTACATGTAAGTCTTATGTACAGTCAAACTGATGTTAATGCTTTATCAGTATCAGATCAGTATCAGATCACAGCGCATTTCAAAGTTACCTTCAATCTATTTGTCACATAGACCTATTAACTATACTAGACTGGGCCATCTAATGCATCACGGCTCAGTATTATAGTTAATATTATAGTTAATAGGTCTATGATTTGTCATAACAAGATTACGAGGATGGAGTATGTAACAATAGCGACGAATTAAATTTCATTTCAGCCATAGAGATGAGTCAACATCTTCGCTAAATATTTATTTCAACTGAAGAGGAGGAACAGCAAGCGGAGCCTCGCTGTTGTTTGGCCCGCTCAACAATAAAATGAAAAGTAAAGTGCAAAATAGATCTGCCGTATTTGAGTGGCTTTCTTAGTGATTTTTAAGTAAAAACCAATCAATAAACACAGTTGGTCACCATCACATCGGCATTAAAAAATTCTAAATCAATTTGGACATTAAAAGGCTTCAAACATATCATTGAACCTTTAATACCGTAATTCAAAATAAATAGATATTTATTAGAATAGCTTGATTAAAGATTGTTTCATCTAATGCATGGTGTGACCAGGCAATTTAAATATATTTACATGGTTGGTCAGCTGTAACCCTCACTAAACTAAAATTATTCTTTATAATTCTCGTAATGTCAGCTGAGTCAAGCTATGAAATGATTTCTCAATTAGGAAATCAGCTGTCACCAAAATCGGCTCTGATTTCTGTTAGATTATAGGCGTATGTGCGCTTAACCTTAGTGAATGTTGGCTCTCCAGTAAGTCTAATTGTTTGTCTGATAATAAATTTGTTATGTTGTTATTTGGAAAGGAGTTTCCTTCATTTCATCTGTCTGAATAGAATTTTAATAGAACGTGTCAATACCTCAATGTCTCTAAGTATGGATAGAGCTGAAGAGATTGACGCTGCGTGACTCGTCTACCCCTGCATGACTCATTTACCCTTGCGTCTACTCCTACGTGACATGTCTACCCTTGCGAATAATTTCAATTCACATGTGGGAGAAGTTGTTTCAACGTGACTCACTTTTGTGTAACTTTGGTTGGTTCTGCAGGAGTTATCAATCCTTACTTCTAAGCGTAAATTTGATGTTAGGTATTGAATCTATGGAGTCGCCTGGCTTTGCTCATAAATATAACTTTAGTGGAAGAGATTGATTCGACTGTAGGAGTTGCCTTCCTTCGTGTATGACTGTAGGTAAATTTAGTGTTAGATATTGCACTTTGAAGTTGCCTACCTTCACTCAGGAGTATACCTACTCGAGAGTTTGTCATTTCTACATGTGTTATTAACCATTAGTTTAGTATTTTGGCTATCAGTAACTTATGTCTGTCTGTGTTTCTCAACAGTGGACAACTCGAGTCGAGTGAAGCTACCGAAAGTTGCTGGAGAAAACGGATCTGATTACATAAATGCCACCTACCTGCATGGCCACTTCCAAAACAAAGAGTTCATCGTCACTCAGCATCCAGCTGCGCATACAGAGTACGACTTCTGGCGGATGGTTTGGGACCAGGTGAGCATTATAGACGAAACATATTTTTCAGTTAGGGATGACAACTCCTTTGTGTGCTTGCTCTAACAGTGGTATCATGGTATTTCTTCATGGGCTGATGAGACCTAGTGAGTTTGAGCAATCATGCCACGGTTTTACTCTTTAAGTTGTATTTTTTGCCAGAACTCGATGACGATAGTCATGCTGACTAACATGGGAGGGGAAGACCTGGTGACCTTCTTCCGACCCAAGGGTACGCCTACAGACTGGGCGCATAAGTCCTCGTTCAAACTCACCTTCACTAATGAGGATCTTGGCACGCTTGACTATATAGTCAGGGACTTTCAGCTAGAGTCCACTCAGGTGGGTCACTACTGGTGGGCTGTATGCTATATAAAGGCTGGTGTTTGCTGCGTATCCAACATTGGTCAGACATTTGGCTATCTGTAAGAAGATGTCTGGCTAATTAATGCTAGCATTTTAAAAGTATTGTTGTAACATTTTGTCAACCTTGTTTCACGGGTTTTCTTAGTCTGAGAGTTACCAGTGTCTCTGTACCTGTCTACCAAAGCACCTTCTCTCGCGCTATGTTTGGCAATTAATGTCCCAGGTGTAGAATTTCAACAGTCGACATTCTACTAAATCTGTAAATTCCACCAATAGAACAGACCTGTTCTCTAATTTAATGAGCGCATGTCCAATGCAGTGGACTGCGAATGGCTCAGGGGCTATAGCTGCATATGCCCATCAGTTTGGATTTGTTTTTGTCCTACATAGTTGGTACTGTACTGTAAGTTTATCTCTATGTATGTTTATAGCAACTCTTGTCCTCCACCTCTTGTTTCTCTTCTCTCCTCCTCACCTCCCGCCCTCTCCCACTCTCCCGCCCTCTTTTTTGAAGCAGTAGATCTAGATTTAAGTCCGTTTAGACTTCAGACCTTGTATCAAATACTGTTACGGATGCAGTTTGTGCTACCTTCCTTGATGCATGATTTTTGTCCTTAATTTTAGTGAAGCGAGCCGTGGCCCAGTTGCTCGAGCTTATTCTTGTTTTTGTCATACACCAACATTCAGAGTCCGAGTGTTAAAATCACAAAGATAATATTATATAAGTAAAGAGTGATTAGACCATTGCTATAGTCGGTTTTGTGTTTGGTCACGGTTGGCGCTAAAGAAGTATTAGCGCATGTTTTGTTCTCCTTTCAAGGAAACGTAAAGACATCATTTCAATAGGTGATTATTTTGAGCAGTCTATTGTCTGTTGGTGCGTGTTAGGGCTATATGTATGCGTGTCAGGGCCATATGTATGCGTAATGCGAGTGTACTGCGTCATCATTCATTGTTATTACGAATAATGTAGTATTTTGTCACGCTGCATGCATCATCACCTCGGTTGCCTCTCTCAATCTATCCCTGATTTATATCTCATACAATTTTGCTTCAGAGGAAGAACTCGGAGGTAGAAGCCTATCGCTCAGCATGCTCATCATTTTTAATCATGTCAGCGCAAAATTTTTCCATGAGACAATGTCGGCCTCAGCGCATGCACGCTGCTTTCCGCTGTCCTTAGCTAGTGCATGCTACGAGGTGCTTGTTGTGGCATGAGTATGCAAGTGGAGCATGCTCAGTGATTGAAAATTATACTAGCTCCAACCTTGGTCTTGCATAGATGTATTGTCTTCTTTCAAGCAGATTACACTGCTTTTCCGTATAAATCTATGTGATTCAATGTTTGCTTTAATATTGCTGCTTAATACATTTAAATTGAGCCTTTTGTATTGTACTGCAATCGTATTTGATTGCATTAAACCTGCCTTCGTGCAAAATCTTTGGAGTCGCGTTTCCTTGAGTCAAAAAACAATTTAAATTGTTTTTTGTGGCCATTCATTTTGTCCCTGTAAGTGTGCTGCACTCGTTCGTTTTTATGCTTTTGTGTTCATAGTCTTGCGATCGCCAACTAAAAATGTTTCTAAAATTGGTTTCGAATGATTTCATCGTGTACACAGTTGTACTCAATATTTGTTCATCACAGCTGCCATCATCATTATTCTCCAAATACCATCAAATTAGTTTGAGTAAATCAAAATTTTGAAGTACGTTTACAAAAATACATCATAATAATATCATAATGAGTCGCTATTCAGTCGAAGTATGCATCTCGCTAGATATCCTGACTAGTCATGTACAAATGTTGTGCGCATTTGGTCTTATTCGTTGTCTCTTTTTTTGTCTTATCCTAACAACTGCTGAGGCTGACAAACATAAGTTTTGAAGAGAAACAAAGATTTGCATGTGGACAGACCTTTTAACCTTTTCTTATAGCTTGTAATTTACTTGAGGCTAAACTGATAAAATGCTCGTGATATGATCTTCCTATTGCTGCTTATTATTTTGTTATATCCGCACCATTTTCCTTGTGACAGCAATAAGTTCCATCGATTGCTCAACCAGGGGTGTCCAACAAATAGCCTGTAATATGTGGCTGTTATTCTGTATTACTATGACCCTTTAAGGTTGTGTATTTTAATCCTAGTTTCAATTCTTTCAGTTAATTTATTTCTATTCTATTAATTTAATTAATCTATGAAATTACTCTATTACTTTCTAATAATTTAATTAATCTATGAAATTACTCTATTACTTTCTATTAATTTAATTTAGTCTTTAGTCTATATTACAAATGGAAGCCAATAGGAGAGCGTTCTGATGGTATTAGGGAAATGCATGACCTCTTCACCTTCACCAAGCTGTCTAATGGACTCACTACTGTTATTATTGTTATTATTGTTATTATTTTGTGCAAGAGGAGAAAAGTCTAGTGATCTCGGGTCAAATTATTTGTCATATTCTAATCATAGTTCTTTACTGTCACAAAAGGCTCATATCTTTTACCTACAAATAGCGTGTGTAATAGATTATATGAGAATTTCTTATCTGTTTACCAAATGCTTGAATTTAGTTATTAGAGCATCAATTTCAACAAATTTTTATGTCAATTTTAATAAAATATGGCATGACTATAACTTGAAACTATGGTTTAACTTTCATAGTAATCGGGATCAGAAAAACAGGTGACAACTCGCTATGTCAGGTCAACCGGTCTCAACTTTTTCTTTCATTTTTGTAATTAGGGTAAATATCTACATTTGGTTTTCTTTTCGAAAACACAAAACAATAAGTCAGAGGGCTTAAGTCTAGAGAAAATATGAAAAACTGATATACGGTAGAGCGTGTCTTTTCATCTCTCGCATGAGCGATATTCAGGCGCGGCAAGCTGCTGTGAAAGGGTGCAGTTGTTGATGACTTCATATCAACTAGTTGCTAAGCATGGCAGCAATGGCAGCGTCGAGAAATGTAATGATGCTGCAGCAATGGCAGCGTCAAGAGATGTAATGATAGGTTTGGTTGTTGCAGCCAAAGACCGCCATCATCTCTACCAAAGCTATTTTCAAGGTGGTAAGTGACAGCAACCCTCAATTGTCGGGCCAAATTATGCTTTTGCGACCCTCAAACAAAGCGACGTTCTCATGAGGCTCTCACAGTTACTAAGTTTATTAGTGAAACAGCTACTGCTAGCCCATATATCGCTGTTCACAGGCAGTTGTTTCGCAAAGCATGCTTCCACAATTTTAGATAACCTGAAAACCATCTGATCTTGATATCATTACTAGGTGACCAAAATATTGTTTTAGTAAGGTGCAATAAAAAGGTTAGTTTTTCATGGGCTTTTAGTGGTTTGCTGGGAAATAACACGCACAGTATAAGATTACCTTCAGGCAGAAGCTCTGTAGTATGTTCATATATTGAAATTGCTAAAAGTCATTGCATTGCAAAGTAAGAAATTGATGACTAAAGATTTCAAGTAACAATGTTTTCATAAATAACAAATAACGAATGAAAGAATAAAATTTGAATATTTATATAACCAACCTTCACATGTCCACCACAATAATTACTTTGGTCTAGACTAGAGTGAGATGTCATGTAGCTATGTAGTTGAGTAAGCAATGGACTAACCGACAGAAAGCACCACCCTTTCATGTTAGCCAGATTGATCAGATATTGGTCTTCGACTTTTGCTAGTTGCGTCAGAATTGAGCATAGCTTTTCTAATTCTCACAGCTAAAATTGTTTCTATCACGTTCTGCTTCCTATGCTTATCAAGCAGAACAAGTACTGTACGGTTTTAGGGAAACAAGCATGCACAAACACAAACCCAACCTGAATTGTTTACATCCATTTCAAGAACCAGGCCCAAATGTTTCATATAGAACTTCAACTGAGGAGCTGGGCCTGTCTTTCATACATTGACAGTGCTAATCTCCATATCTTAAAACCACTTACACCGTGTGTTTGTGTTAACATGTTGAGCAAAACAAATGTATATGATTTATACTCGTTGTGTAGCGCGTAAAATATATGATGCTAATCATTTTATTAAAATTAGTTAAATCTAGCAAATGTTGTGATTATACACTGACATCCCTTCACCTCTCTCACGCTCACCATTACCGCTGGTACTTGTCCAGATGTAGTTTGAACTGATTATAAGGGAGATAATTTCGAATGGTGCTATCATCTCATACAAGACATGATAACACTGATCAGACAAGAAGTGTCATTCCTGGGCTTGCTTCATGTATCTTACGACTCGCGTACTTGTACTTGTAGGATGACTATGAGATGTTGACACGCATGTTTTCTATAACCTGCTGGCCAGAAGCTTTTTCAGAGACGGAATCTTACGCAGACGGCGTCTTTCAATTCATAGAGGTCGTCAACAGGTGGCACGCTACGAAACGCAATCAAACGGGCCCGATTATTGTCATAGATAAGTAGGTGGTGTTGTCTATTGGCATCCTGTTTGTAGCCCGAGTTATTCCTATAGTCAGTTGCTCAGTCTATACTGTATGTTTTAGTAGTCAATAATATTCATTTATATAATATTTATATAATAAATAATAATATTTATTGCTAGCATAGTTAGAGCCATCAATAATAGCGTCTCATTGTTTGTTAAGGGCAGTGCTTTTCATATACTTGGTAGGGGTATTGGACAGTAACTGTAGCGGTGTACATACTCTATATAACATACTGTATATATCATAGTTATGTACATACTGTATATATCATACTGTATATATCATAGCTATATACATACTGTATATAAAATACTGTATATAACATACCGTATATATCATAGTTATATACATACTGTATATATCATACTGCATATATCATAGATATATACATACTGTATATATCATACTGTATATATCATAGTTATATACATACTGTATATATCATACCGTATATATCATAGTTATATACATACTGTATATATCATACTGCATATATCATAGATATATACATACTGTATATATCATACTGTATATATCATAGTTATATACATACTGTATATATCATGCTGTATATATCATAGTTATATACATACTGTATACATGTATAACTATGATAGTTTGTAGTTGCTGTAGATGCTGATGAAAGACTACTGCTACTGTTTTAGATACGGTGGCAAGGAGGCTGCGCAGTTCTGTGCACTCTATTCCCTCTACAACCAGTACCATAACGATACATCTATAGACATCTACTCCCTAGCATATCTTTATCACATGAAGAGGCCAGGTGTTTGGGAGTCTCAGGTATGACATGAAGGGGCAGGTGCTTGCAATCGATGCGTTCTGCTCTGCTAACTGGACCTATATCAAATATTCGCTGTATATTCGCTCTTCTCAGCTATAGATACATGGACTTGAAACTCACAAAAAGTTTCTTTTGTCATTAAAATTTTTTCAAGTACTTTTTGTAAGTTCTTTTACTATAAGCCTTGTTGATTCTGTTTTCTGGTAGATGTCTGCTGTTGGTCTATCTGCCTTCTTGTCTCTTATGCTCATAAATCAATTTCAACCTATGGATGTTGCTTCCATATTATCTGTGTAGCCTCAGAAAATACATCATGGCTGCTGAAGAAGTTATCTCTCTTGCCAACAAAACACTACGCTTTGCGTGTTCCTTTTAGTTTATACACTTATCTTCTGCTGCAGGATGACTACAGACTGCTTTACACCAGTATGCGGCAGTTGTGTGAGCCGTCAGACGAGGATGACAAGTTGGGAGAGTCCAACAGATTCGCCAATGGTGATTACGCCGCCAACACGTTTGCTATTGTTAGACGTATAAACACCATTCCAAGATCTCCGGAACATATCACAAGGACTGATACGTTGTAAGCGTGTCGTGAATTTGTTGCAAGACTGAGGACCCGCGGGGTGAACATTCTTGAATCACCAGATTGTCTTCCATATAATACTTAGCAATCAGTTGGGCTGCTGCAGCCGCTGCAGAGCTCGCAGTATTCTGCGCATTTACTTATTCTGCCTGTTATAAAATGATTAGGTTTGCCATTTTCTGACATTGTTGTATTTTCTACATTTATTGTAAGAGCAGACTAAGAGCTGATAAGGGATGTAGATGCTGCTTTCCTTGGCAACGTGTGGAACCTCGGCTAAAATGCTTTGATAGCTCAGATAAATTAGTCGCTGTTCCGAGTATTTCTTTATCGGTCGCTCTTGCAGCCTCCCCCACACCTCGCATGTTTAGACTGACTATTGCCTTCCAAGCCATCAATGAATGTGTAAATTGTTTTATTGATATCAAGCATTAGTAATAACCTAGTTTGTAAGCAATTATCTCGTACAATCTTTTTATTGTTATAGTGCTACTACTTATATCCATATCTGTTTAGACAAGTCGTTTTCTAGCTTTGGCAGTGGTCATACTTCACACTGCGTATTCGCTTTTTTCTACTTTGTGATAATTACTAATAAAATCATTTTAATAATATTGCTAGTGTATTCATTAAGTGCTCCGCAAAGGGCTAGTGTGTTGAACACACTGTGTTCTCTAAGTGCTCCGCAAAGGGCTAGTGTATGCTCCATTCTGTTCAGGGTATTGACATACCTGTTGTCTGTCTGAGTTGCATAACTCGCGCCTGACTTGAACTGATGCTGTCAAGGACAAAACAAATCTTGATATCACTGGGAAAAAGAATGAACTATAATTTGTAATTGTTGTTTATGTTTAGCGATCATATTTGTATGATAAACTCTCATTGTCAGTGTTGCCTTCATCGTATGAATTCTTTTGCATGAGAATTCAGATTGTTTCAAGTTTTTGTTTGGCAACTAGTTGTATTTCTGCCTTCTTCGTGAAAGCTAGCAAGGGTTCCAGCGAATCAATTGTATTTCTGCCTTCTTCGTGAGAGCTAGCAAGGGTTCCAGCGAATCAATTTTATTTCTGCCTTCTTCGTGAGAGCTAGCATGGGTTCCAGTGAATCAATTTTATCTTAACATCTGCTCAGAGGTAAGTAAAAGAAACTAATTATGGCTGCAAACTATTATTATGTATTTCCACTTTGGTATTCCATCTACCCTTTTTTATTCGTTCCAGTCTGCTTGACCCTTATGAGTGTTTCTACTGTTTTATCATGTACCTCAAAAATATTCTAAGTGTTCATTAACAGGTTATGTACTAAGATTATTGTCCAGAATGGTATATATGCATCATCTTTTATTTTTCCCATGATCCATCAAACTGCATACGAATGTCTAAGAGAGTTCGATCTCTTGGCAGCTGGAGAATGTCTTTCAGCAGGCAAGAACAGGTCAAGACATGCTGTTATTTTCATACTGTTGCAGTGATTAAGCAGATAAGTCTATCATCGTCCTACGATGCTACCACATGACACCAACTAGGAGTGGCCCACAACAGGCCTTTGACAGAAGTTTGTTCTAGTTCTGTGTGGATGCCCAGTGGTAACCTCCCAATTTTTTTTCAGAGGTAAAGGGAACGTGAAGGTCAAGCTTTATGATCAGAAAACCATAAATCTCGCTATTACTTGTTACATGGGTCGGAATATATATACAAATTACAGTGGCTAAAATAAATTGGTCTGTTCCAGGAGTACATAAGTTTCACCATTGCGACAGTTTTAATGGGTCTAGAACGCATTAGCAGAGCAGTGGCCTTGACACATCAAAATGTTTTTATTGCATACAAAGTGAGATTATTACATTCAATGCATTTTGCTACAAGTATCTCATGTAACTTTACCTTACTGGGAGAATTTGATTATCCGCATCCATTCACGCTCAGGTGGTTAACAACTGATTGAAGGAAAATGGGCGGGCTGTATTATAGAGTTGCTGTTGTACGCGTATGAATAGCCAATTCAGGCTTGATGAGCCTGTTACACTTGATCTTTCAACTTCCTCTCTATAGAAAGGTATATCGATTAAAGCCATCGATGACTTTATTTTATTTTCATGGTACAAAACTACATATCTTGGCGGTGAGATGAAGAAGGATGGAGGTGCTCAACAGCAGTGCTGAAGATACGAGTGTGTGGCATGAAACAGCTAATTTGACGGATTATGAATTGCGAATTGCTCTATACAACAACATTATCTACTATAGTATTATGGTACCTTTGGCGCTGGCTGGTAACATATTCACATTGACGGCAGTTATTATGGTGCTCAAAATTAAACGAAATATTCCAAATTTGTTAATAGGTGTGCTCGCGTGTACTGACCTGTTCTCTATTGTCACATGTCACTTGATATCCATGGCAAGCATGGCTAAAAAAGAGTACATCGGATCAGAAGCTGTTTGTTACTTTCAATCGATGATGGCTTATACGTATTTTAAGATGGGATTCCTCACCAAGTGCTGCATCTCTCTTGATCGCTTTATAGCCTTAGCTTTGCCACTTCGTTATCGAAAACTCGTTACGATGAAGAGAGTAACCTTGTTGATTATAAATAATGTTCTCTTCAGCTTTGGAACTTCTGCTCTCACTTTGTTAGTAGACAGACAGTATATCTACCAACTGCCAACATGGTACATGTGTGCAAACGATTTTGAGCACTTCTCTACCTATAAGTTAATTATAGTGGCTGTCGAGGGAGCCATCTTTACTCTTGGAGTTATTCTCTTCTTTATTAGTAACATCACAGTCATCCGAGTTGTGCTCAACTTGAGCAAGCGGCGAAAAATAACACTTGGAAGAGTTATAAGTCTCGACCATTCGAAACGTCAAAAAGATAAAGTTGAAACCAACTGTTGCATCTTACGATTTACCATCAAATCATTCTTCAGACAGCCAAAGTCTTTAGATGAAAATTCAAACAAGATTTTAGCAGACGAACAAGTAAGTCAAATGCCAATGCCAAAGCGTAGCTCAAGTTCTGAAGCTTCCATCAAAGAGAAGGCAACCTCACTCGAAACTACTGAGACAGCAGCTACAAAAGCTAAGGAGACTAAGGAAACTAAGACTAAGGAGGCTAAGGAGCTGAAAGATACGAGCAAAAAGAACACAAAGCAGAAGAAACAAAGAAAGGAACTGCAATTAGCAAAGCTTGTAACAATCATAGTGTCCGTATTTGTTCTTCTTTGGCTTCCCTACATGGTGAGTGGTATAATACATGCAGCCCCCTAGTCAGAGTCTGGACCTTTGTTAAGGTGTACAACTGCTACTTGTGAGTAGCTGAAACACCTGCTGATAAACACAGTCATTACGCTAGAATAATGAAAACTATTATGTAGAGAACTGTGTGAGTATTGTATAGGGGGAGGAGACCTCTAGTTACTGTATTTACTTTATGAACAAACTTTGTTCTGTGACATCAGCACAGATGCAAGTATTAGGTCAAGTATTAGCAACAAACCCGCAATAGCAGCGTCTAATTGGTAGAATACTGTAGGGTTACTGTATGGTGAGAGACCTTCTTGAGAGCACAAGTTTCCCTGTGCTTTGGTGATAATTGGATTGTTATAACCATTATTACTAGTACCCTGGCAGTGCTGGACGCCATGACAGCTTGTCAGGTGTAATAATTATGTGCACAATTTTTCTTCAATGTGAAATGTGGTTGAGTTGTGAGATGGTAGCGCTCGGCTAAAAATCTGAGTTTCTGAGTTTGATTCCTGGGTATGACAATATTTTTTCCTAACACCCTTAGCGCGGATTTGAACAGACGGACACGGCTCCTATTATAGTAAAGAATATTGGGTGTAAAAAGAGAAAAGTCTAGTGATGTTCAATCAAGTTACTCTATGTGCCTTTAGCCATAATCTTCCTTCATGCTTCACAGATATCGTATATCGTAGTCGAGCCTTTGTAAATCAGGCTACACTTTCACTTTGTCTATATTCTGGTATGTTCGTATGACTGTAAGAAAGTCAGGGGAGATAAATCTTACTTAGCACACTAACCTAAGAAGACATGCTCCACTGAGCAACTTGCACTAAAAAGTTTTTGTATAGCCATTACATGAAGCGTAAAATTCTACCTACAATATCCACGTTTGATAGCTTAAACCTCTTCAATGTTTCATAGAGGTCTATTTCAGTCATCTATTCATATCATGCGGATGGGGGTCAGCAGTGCACCGAGCCTTCTCTTGCCTGATAGATTCATGAAGGTCTCAAGAGAACCTTAGATTTCCCGTACATTCTCCAATGGAGCAACTGAAGCAGTTGTAACAGAATACTTAGTTTTAAACGTCTCAAAAAACATTTCTTGGGAATTACTTTGCTTTTTTAATGCAACTTTTTGCGAGAGTTTTTCAATGTTCTTGTACTAAAATCAATCAGATGTATTTAATATCCACTTCAACTGGCTGTTACTGAATTAGCTTACCTTCTCAATGTCTACTTAGCCGTGATCTACAAGTTAAAAAGGCTTTTGTGGGAAACCCTTTATGAATAGCACAAACGCTGAGTACAAATTAGAATAATACATTCAGGCTGTCTCTAAAATTTCTGGGACGGCTATTCCCATCTATTCGGCATTAAGTGTAGTTTTTTGAGGTCTTGTAATAATATAATACAACATAATAAAATATAATCTAATACAATATAATTTGATTTGGTGTAACATAGTATAATAATATAATAATAACTGTTGTAAATGTATATAAACTAGCTAAATGACCGGCATTGTACGGGATTAGTTAACAACAGCTTAGTGGCAGGTAATATAGTTGCCATTGGTCAAGTGGATTAATTAGCCAATAGTTAAATTAGAAATTTGGCTAATTGGAGTAACTTAAGCTAGTAACTTAGGATTGTCTAAATCTTTACTATAATAAGAGCCAGGAAGCCAGCTTTTAATCTGTATGTATGACAATGGCGTTACGCGCTAGTAGTAACTAATAATATTTTCGCAAGCTCTTCAAGGGTGCGTATTTTAGACGATGTAATGATTATGACTACAATTATTCCATTGTATAGCAATGTAGTCATTTGGCCTAATGGTTAGAACATCTGCCAGCAGCCTTTGAGATTCCAAGTTCAAATTAAACACAAAGCAGATTTTTCTTCCCTAGATTTTTATTCCTTCAACTGGACACATGAATGGCAGACAAACAAACACTCCGTACATGAAACATTTTTAACTTTTGAACCTGTCGTATAATTTTAACATCCAACAAGACAACTTCTAAACTCATAGAGTAAATATTACGGTAGCAATAATTGTTTACTTCTGAATCCGTTTATAACCAACAACACCAACTTTGTGTTTATTTTTCTGTATCTAATTATAATAAATTTGAGTGCCTGTTGGGTGTACATCCAGCTATAGCGATTAAATCTAGCAGCGAAATGTATGCATTGCACTGGATTTGAACTCGGAAGACGGAACCACCATGTAATATAAACTAACATTTCGGTTAGTTATATTGAGTAGATTCTGCAAGGCTCAAGTTTTTAAAAAGCTACTCATTGGTCTGTTATAGGCGATTCCAAGTTACAATTGGCTCTGCACCTCTGAACATGTTTCTACATGTAAAACAAGGTTTAATTGATTTCTGACCAGGCTATCCTCTGGCATACCAGCCCCTTATGCATCTTGTGTGTCATTTTAATTCAATAGAAGGCCACAAAGGAGCTAGCACTCTTGACTGAGGCGAGCAAATGAGCACAGCCTACAAGCACTCAGCATGTTTCCTTCCTTATATGATGTACTCGTGTCTTGTAGGCTGTCATATACTGGGAGCATCACAACAGCCGGTCTGTTCATCCATTCTTAGAGGATATTGTCATGAAGCTCGTGTTTGCCAACTGCTGTATAAATCCTCTCCTATATGGCGTATTCAATGCCAATTTTCGCAAGGCATATCTCTACTACACTCGCATGCTCGCTTTCTACGTTACTTGCAAAATGACCAAGAAACCTCAAGGTAACGAAATATGTGCTAATGTTAAAAAGTGATGTAACTCCTTGCACAACTCCTAAAAAAAATTTTGTAATATATTGCATTAATTTTATTTTAACTTTCACCCTGGCAGTCTAATATACTGTGATAGGTCGTCAGATCTTATAATCATTCAAACAATTATTCAGAGATGCCAATGAGCAGTCGCGAGTTCAAATGCCATATAGTGCAATCTTTTTTTCCAAGCGTAAATCCATGACTTCAGATAGATAGACGGACCAGGTTTGTCTTATAGTAAATATAAGATTTCATAAGTTTAATTTTGATCTTCATTTTATCAAAGTTTAAAATTTGACAAACTTGTTATTGATCTTTTTTATTTTAGGTTGTAAAATTTGGTCAAGCATAAGGTCATAAGGTCAAGCATAAGGACATAAGGTCAAGCATAAAGCACAATATAATCAATCTTATACAACTAGGGTAATACATACGCAAATGAGTTTACATCCACTCATTGCTAAAGGCTTCTGCAACTGGCACTCTCACTCATGATAAAATAATTTTTGTGTTGTTAATTTATTCACATATTATTATTATACTTCTCTGAAAAAGCTGAGAAGTCAAATATGAACGATAATTAAAAAGACAAAAGTCCAGAAGTTTCTCGTTTCAAATTTGTGTTTTTGTGTGAATACAGAAGACACGGCAAAACGGCCAACATAAACTACGTAATTATGGCTACTAATATATCTTGCTGGTTGGCTGTTTTCTTGCAAGCTGCCTGTTCTCTGCGGCTGCTGCCTGTTTATAATTTTGCATGCTAAAATCAGCATCGTTAATAGTTTCTAATCTCATCTTGATGTCAGCATTTTCCATTTTAATTAACCTCTTAAAAAGATAGCCTATTTCCTTTCCGCTGCAATCTCTTTTACCTACTTCCCGCATGTGACGAGCTGTCATCTTTAGAGAGAATCCATCAATTGTTCGACAGCTGATAGATCTTCATCTCAATCACAAAGTTTCTTGACAAGCTGCTGACCATTACACCGAATCCAAGTTTTTAAAAATGTGGTAGCTCGAAAAAGCTCAACGAAAAATAACATATTATTTATTTTTTATTATGGTTTTATATTAAATTAAATATTAAGTAGCAACGCTTTATCTATCAGACCTGCCAATCAACTCAATTGAAAAGAAGGTTTTTCTAGAAAGACAAAGTCATTCAACCTAAACTTTGCTGTCATACTTTTGCATCATCACTTCGCTGTCGAACTCTTAAAGGTTGACTTGAGGTTGACCTTTAGAGGTTGACTTGCAGCAAAATTCACATTACAGTTATTTGGTATCAAAAGATTCACCATGTCTTACTCTGTTGTGTAGTAGGTGTCAAATATGTGGAAATGCGATTACAAACAAAGCTCAAATACGAAAAGCCTCCGTTGATTGGAATCGCTTTATTTCGATGACGTAGTCATGAAATTTGGTTATTGTCTTGTCACGTGATGTTCTCACGTGGATTGAAAGGCCAATAAAAAGCTCAATATAAAACTTATCGTAGCACTAGTTTATGACAAACACTTCGGGTTTTACCGAAGACCCCGTATCAAATATAGATGCTCGCTACTTTACAGTTTTGTTTCGGTTTGATCTAATCGGCAAGTCGTAATCTGATCATGTGACCCAACACTTCGAAAATAATTTTTGCAGCACTTTTCGATTATCACAAGTGACCAACGGGCTCGTCATGATTATCAGACAATGATATGTACTCCTTCAAGATAAGGCTAAAAAACTGAACGAATTTTTACGGTAAGTTATAGGATATCACTGCTAAAAGTGACAGCATTACGATGACGATAAAACAGACGCGTAAGAACAATAGACATGGTTTTATTGAATGCGTGAAGTAGATTTGTGAAAATATTCCGACGAATAAGGTTGCATGAAAGTGTAAACATAAACCATCTCTCACAACTACGTCACGTTTGAGCCGATTTGGAAAGATAATCCAAACTACGGCGGTCTCGTGTGGCTGCGATTTTCTGTTCGTTTTGAGCTTTTAAGAGCTTGTAATCACCTTTTCACATCTTTTGCACCTACAACACAACAGAGTAAGACATGGTG
Organism: Watersipora subatra; assembly: GCF_963576615.1. Classification (NCBI taxonomy): domain Eukaryota; kingdom Metazoa; phylum Bryozoa; class Gymnolaemata; order Cheilostomatida; family Watersiporidae; genus Watersipora; species Watersipora subatra. The sequence continues at coordinate 33,214,093 of NC_088710.1, read as the reverse complement.
AATTTTTTCATATCAAATAACTGTAATGTGAATTTTGTTGCAAGTCAACCTTTAACTGTGGTCTAAATAATTGATTAATAGCAATTATGAGTTTTGCGCAATAAATTTGCCATAGTTGACAGCATTGACATCTCCACCTACTATTTTACCATTTATGCAAGCGGCTCAATCAGAATAGAATCGTAAAATCTTGTCTTCCAAACTTTTAACTAAAACACTTTCTATATCTGCACACAGACATTAGACGTTCGGAGGCCAAGTATGATATCCAAGTCAACAATGGATTGGTTCCAGCCAGCAATATCCTTGACATACAAGAAACAATTCAGCCAACAGTCATGTCCGATGTTGAACATTGTGATCCACAGCAGACTTCCGAGGAAAGTCAAATTCGAGTAAATTCTTTGAATGAAATCTTGAGAGAACTACCAAGGGATAAATCAGATGCAATTAGCTATGGAGGGGAAGATTTGGACTTAATGGTTTTGACCCAAGCTATTCACAACCTATATAAGATGCCGGAAGATTCTAGTGACATTCAGCACAGGAGCTCCCCGCTGACTGTCGTCTCTACATAGCGATTTATTTGTGATAAACTGTTGCACATAGTACCTTTATTAAATACTTACTTACGTTGTTATCGTTTTATAAAATTTTGTTTTTTGTCTCCTATTCGAAAATCAATTTTTTGTTCAAATAATTGTCTAAATGCCAGTCTATTGCCATACTGTTGCAATATACATTCTGTTTTGTAATAATTTTCTGCAACGACTTCTAGGAGATATACACCTTCTATTGCAAATACGTTGACAGCTGAATAGACATCCTAAAGCTCTGCAATAAGTGAAGCCATTGACTTAAGAAGATAACACAAAGCATAATGGAAATGATTCAACTGTGATCTAAACGCCTTACTAAATAAGCCTTTGTGTATGTATTATTCACAACTAACAATTAGACTGTGAATTAAGTTTAAATGTGAAGCGTGACAGCATGCTTGATTCATGGTTAGTCTTATGAAAAGGCGAATGCTTAAAACTATTTTCTCAAACAATAACCTTTCGTTAGTCTATATTTTTATTATTGGCTTCAGTGCGAAATAATGGGCTCTCAGATGTCTTTCTTTTCATGAAACCGTTTTCTGATTATTTTGTTGTTGCTGATTTAATTGAAATAATTATATTCCAGGTTAGAAGCACGCAAATATTGATTGGAAGTTGAATAACATTAGTTTCTATTTTAATCACAGAAGTGAGTTTATTTTAGATAGCACAAGGTTGAAATACTTTGCTAGTCAAATAATTGAAACAATGACACACTCAAAATAATATTGAATTTAGGCGATTACATCTTCCATGAAGTGGAATGACTATGCCAAAGAATTGAGTTTTGAGTGGCTCAAGTTTTGAGTAGAACTGAATAAAGGATAGAGAACTAAGAATTGTGTGAAAATGTAAATAGGATGTATATAAGTCTGTAAACTTTCGATACACGTGGACACAATGCAGAGCAGGTTCAACACTCAGTGTAAAATGCTGATTTTCTCTAAGTGTCAGCAATCCCTTGGAGACGGAGTATGTTTGCTTAGCCTGCTACAAGAAGAGGCTGTGCATGGCTTAAAGAGCAAACAATGTCTCTGTGATCTTGACTGGACATATCTGAACTCAGTGCTACGGGAACCTAATGACTGGAGACATGCCCAGTTGCAGAGAGCGTGTATGTCATTCTTGTCATCATTAGTGGCCTTTATGGGAATTGAACCCCGTCCCGTTGTTTATAGTTTAGGCGCTCCACTAGCCCACGGCTGCTCTCTGTGGAGCACTTACTATACCACAAGTACTAATGTTTTAAAGAACCATGTTGCACAAGCAATGGTTCTGTGATCTTGACTGGACATGTCTGACACCCGGGGTAAGGGAACCTAATGACTGAAGACATGCCAGTTCTAGGGAGAAATTTAAGGTTGGATCTCATTCTTGTCCCCAGCAGTGGCCTTTATGGAAATTGAACCCTATCATGGAGTTCTAGACCACTAGGCAACGGCTTTTTTCTGAACATTAATAGTGAAGGTTACTAAAGAGCCTGGAGTTCTGTGAGAATGAAGAGACAGTGTTGAAGTATTATAAAAGTGTTGAAACTTTACATATAAGATGAAATCTGAGAGTTAAAATAATCATTCTACTATCTTCATCTGGAGATTATTGTGACAGCTTCTTAGTGTGGTAGGAATTTGATAACGTAGGGTAAACAACTTCAGAAAGTAGACAACTTCAGAAAGTAGACAACTTCAGAAGGCGGTTTTTCTCTTGTTGAGTGATTGGTCATTCAGATACTAGTGTGATCAAATTTCAAACCCTTTAAATCTACCTGAATGATGTGGAAAATGGTCGGGAAAATACTGCCATAGGTTTACAAGTGTTGCTCGAAATTTGTGCTTGATGTTGCCTAGAGCAAAACCTTAGACTTTGTAGCAATCAAAAGTTCACAAAATGAGAGATTATTTTGTATTTGTAGTAATTGATCTAGCACATGTTTAGTAGAGTTGAGTGGTTAAGTTTTAAAAGACCCTATAATAAAAATGATATTATCTATTTGAGGAACCAAAATGTTGCCTATGTATCAGAATTGACTAAAGAAGAAGATCATACCTGTCTAATCTAAGTAGGGACGTTAGACAGCAATGCAGTCTTCAGAGACTGCAAGACTTGACTAAGCAAATCTCAGCATGGGAGAAACAACAATGACTTGACATGGAGTGACTTTACCAAAATGCTAAGTAAGGTCTGAAGTTATAGGATGTCAAGGAAGAGATGACAGGAGTGTTAGGGTGCTTTTAGAACCCTTTGTTGCATGAATTCCATTTGCAACTAGCTACAACATAAGAGCAATTACAATAGTTTTTACTATGGTTTAATTGTTATGAGCATATATTTTAATAAAGCAATATTACATGATTTAACCTGAAACCCTATTTTAAATTTAATGCTTGTAGATTACAGTTGGCAAACACTTTTCATAGAATAGTCAAGTTGGCTGAATCTGAAAAATTTTTCTATTGGATTCACCAAATTGTCCTTCGATCAATAGACTAATTACTGTGCTATTAACAGTCAGTATGTAGAGAATAACTCCAAGGTAATAGGCAGGCATAGACTTCAATGGTCATTCTTCATGTATCCTTAATAAGTGATAGATATGTTTCAACTGAACTTCTGAGGTCTACATGAAAGGAAATGAAGAACAAAAAAGGTAAGTACAAAAAATAAGTACAAAGAAGGTAAGTATAAAAAAGATGAGTACAAAGAAGGTAAGTAAAAATCAAGAAAATTGAGAAGAAAACTTACGTAATGCTAGCGTTAGCTCAAGCAGTGGCATTCACAGTGTACTGGCATTTACAGCAGTGATGAAAAGACCAAAAAAGAGACGACAAAAGGTCCAATGAGAAGCATATGGTAAGTTTTTCAGAGCAATATCCTAAAGAATATTTCATGTCTGATTATTAGATATCACTGTTAAAATGATTTTCAAAAGAAGACTTTTTTTGGTCAGATTTGGTTTAATTTTTTATAGAAGCTTTAGAAAATTGAAAGCTATCACAACCACCTCATGTTGCCAACATCGCATCCTCATGCTGCCAATATATTCTATTCGCATGCTCTCTAGCAAAATATGACTAACTCAAGTTTATTTAGTCTTTCCTACTGTTGGTTTTTAACCTGCATAATTTGGCCAAATTTTAAAAGAAAAGGCAACAGGAATATTAAACAGTGGGCTGCTGTAGCAAAACTTAGTATATGCAGTAGCAACTTTAGAGGGAACTCTCTTTGACGCTTGTTTTGGTGGCAATTGTGAATGATATAAGCAATTTATGCAATCGTTTCAGTTACATTTACAATCTACTCATGTCAATTGTATATTTAAAGTTACCCTAGACCATAATGCCGAAAATGCAAAACGCTTCCTTGCTAATGCAAAAAACACTTACCAGGATTTCACATTATGTTGATTTATATGAGCAATTTTTTTTGTAATAGCTACAAAACCAAAAAATAAATAATCATAAGGTTACGTGACGGTATTTCCTTAAAATGACAACTTATTGTATATGAATTGCTATCATAAGCAGATGATTTGTTAGCCAGTATATATAAATATGAAGTTGTGCCATCTGTAATCGAGGAGATAACTCGAAGCAGAAACGGATTGTTTTTAGCAACGATGTAGTGCGCCAATCACCCTGCGGCATGTTTATGTTAGTTTATATTAGTCGTAAAGTGCCATACGTTCGCATAATCGGACTATCGAATAGAAATAGGCAAAATCTTTCCTGCTATTTTATTCGTTCAAGCAATGACTGTAACCTTGCCAACCGATTCACGTTTTTCATTTTGTACGCCAAAACATTTGGCTTCAATTCGAATTCGCTAGTTTGCAACGTATATTTACTCATAATCCTACTGGCGATCTTGGTTAACTACATGAAACAGTATCTTTTTACTTTAAAAAGTAACAAAAGTTATAAACCTGGCCTATAAGTATCGTAATGAATAGTAGAGTATGCTGTAATATTTGGTTTAGCATTTGTTCAAGAGTAACTTCGCAAACATAACATTAGTCGTAGTTTTATTGCTCTTTGCTATGTTTTGTTGCGACTCAGTACATATGTACTGGCTATTTTTAAGTTGCAGTTATTAATATTGTGTGTTAAACATTCATATTTTTCTGGGTTTGACAAACCATAGAGCGCACTCGAACAAAATAAGCAAGGAGTCAACCTCATTCACGTCGACTTAATTATAATTTTTAATTCGTTTTAGTTGTTATCTTTTCGTCTATATGCTTATAAAGTATTAAATTTTTTTAACTGTTAATGTTGTTATACTAAGCCAAATGGTTGAATCAAGTATGCCTAATTTATCTTGTAATATGATAAATTAATTAGTAACTTAGTAATTAATTAACTGCTTTAGTAACTAACATCTTCCAACTATTAATTCCTCTAAAAATCATTAAAATAAACTTAATATAGCAATAAATTTTTATCATTAGCATAATATATTTCATTAAAAATAGGTTGTTTGTTCATTTTCGCTGTTTTACTTTCGTATTTAATCGAGTGTCTTTGCGCGGAATATGTACCAGTAGCTGAGAACTCATAATTTGTTGTTAATTTTGATTAGTAAGCCACATTTTCATAATGAACTCAGCTTTTTCATTTCAAAGCATTGTTCCATTGATTAATGTTTATGTATTTACACTAAAACACTTATTTATGTGTAAATTAGAAATCAAGTACTTTGTAGTTTGTACATAGCTAAATTTTTCTTGTTATATACACAATATAGTACATGTAATACAGCATATTACTACCACCCTTTGGTTAAACAGAATATTACTACAACCCTTTGATTAAACAGCATATTATTACCACCCTTTGGTTATTGTTAGATATCGAAATATTTTCTAGGACTGTTCATTACTTCTAAACTCGCCAGGACACTTATCACCCGTGACCTAGTGACCTTATCACTCGTGACCTAAGGCACATTATATTCCAGACATGGGTAAGTCTTGTAGCTACTCTGATAAGCTAGCAAGCTGCATTCTACTCAAAAATTTAAATTGTTATCTTTTTTATCTGATCATTAGTAAGAGTAATAGTAGTAGTAGTAAGGTAGGCTAAGTTTGTATTAGCCAAAGTCTTATTGTTTGATGTGCATTCATCAGACACCAAACAGGGATGAATGTATATTACAAAGCATAGTCTATGTGTTATAGTATTGAGAGTTTGTTTAAATATTATTGTTTGGTTGCGTAAATATTATTTTGGTACTTGATTGCATGTAGGTAAAATTAGTGCAAAGAAGATTCTTGTGAGCTTTAGTCTTTAGTAGGAACGATTTTTGGCCACTTGAGTGTAAAAGAAACTGTAAGCGAAACACATAAAACAGCTAAAATCTTTCACCAGATTTGCACAGCGCACTTACAGCTTGTATTCCCCAGGCATTTTTCCAGATATAAAAAACTACCAGGAAGTTCGCAGGTAGTGAAGTCAGCCCCTTTGGTGGGCAACTGGGTTTAAAAATTAGATGCTTTTTCTAACATCTTGCAGTGAGGATTGAACCACTGACTCGCCACCAGCTAGTTCTGGCTGCGAAGCTATGAATCATTACACTGTAGCTGCTTACGTATTACATACTATATTAATTTTTTCTGTCACATTTGAGTATATACAAAATATCTGCTAACACTAAAAAGTTAACATCTGATATTGTTTTGTTTGAGGTTATTAGCCTTGGAGTTCAATACTGAACCAAACTTTAATGTTGTGGTCTATTTACACAGCTTCAGCTCCTTGTACTAAGGCAGGTGTGATTATAACTACAAAGAAGTCAAAGAAGATTGTTGCAAATCTACTTCTCACAGACTCATCCATGCCAGTTGTTGGCATTGTTTTTAAGGCCAATCATATCACAGGTACTACAACAGATCTTTCTTTACCTGTGTTAAACGCCAGTAGCACTGTAATATTAAGCGCACATTTCTACATGTTGCTGCCGTAAAATGTATAATTATTATGATGTTAATAATATAAGGATAGAATTTAAATATCAAAATATACAATTTTATCGAAAGAAATTTAGTAGAACAAAGCTGTAGCTTCATTGTGTTTGCTCATTTACAGACTTCTAGGGTTTAGAGAAAGATCCCTGCCTGCATATGACCTGGGATTAATTCTTTTGTCATCCAAGTATTTATTATATCAAAAGTTATATTCCTGAACTCTGAATTCAAGGGAGATAAATCCTAACAGGTTAAGGATTTTATTGTTATAGATGTTATCCATCATTCCCTCGCCTTCATTTGCATATTTGTAATTTAAGGTTTAGTTAAATACAATATAGTTCTACTCGAGTAAGTACATTTTTATTTTTCATTCATGTGTCGTATTTATTGCAAATTTAAATTAGAAATTACAGGGATTTTAACTTGTGATTAGGTAGTTGTTTTGATGAAATGCATTTTGATCAAAATGCATTTGAAATTGAAAAATGAAAAAATACTATTCATGAATTTTAGTATTAAGGCAATAATTCTTGCACAGTTAATGTATTTTAACTGCGTTTAATAATATTAAAAAAATTTTTTTTCCAAATATGTGAAGGAATAACAAAAACAATGTTTTATTACTAATTGCACTGCAGATTGCTGTAGCATCCAGGTAGTGCTATGCTAGTGTTATTTAAATTTGTTCCCGTATTTTTTACAAATGTAATAACCAAAATTTGAATACCAAACCAGTGTAAACCATTAATGTCAGCCTGAGCCTCTTGAAGATACAAATAAATGAGACAACTCCCTGCTGGATGTATCTTTTAACTTATACAGGCTAAAATAGGTTTAATATCATCTATACTAGCTCTTTCGGAGAGAGTTTCTATTCCTGAACTTTTGAGGGAAAGTAGAGATATAGTCTTAGAGTGTCACATTTTCAACCTCATCATATCAACATCTGGCCATGACACTGGACTTTCATTCGCATGTTGTTATTAGAATGTATAATTTATGTATAAATTATACATACTCGAGTTGTTGCGAAGAAAAATACACTTTCTATGTTTTCCCGATTGATTCTTGCACACCTGCGAACAACACCTCACACGCCTTGTGGATGCGAGCACCCCTGATCGGGAAGCCCTGATTTAATCTGCCCAGACAATTGACTACTTGCGGTTCTCTGTTAGTAATCTGTAACAGTCAGCCAATTTTGAATGAAACCAACATTATTACTTTCTCATCTTGTGGAGCAAGCTCCTTTTTGACCTGTTCTAAGGACCGTGTCATGAGGTGCTTCTCAGTGACATCGAGGTAACATAGACATTTGAATTAGTTATTATATAACTTTATTTATTATTGCAGACCCTGATTCTATCTACCTGCAGGGGCCATCAGTGTAATTGCGCTCTACTCTCCCACACTGCCTCGACCCGTTGTCTTCGATGTCTATAGAAACCCCAAACTTTACATGGAAGGACAACTTCATCGAATCTTTCAAGCAGAGCAACTAGTAAAGGTGGTACACGACTGCAAAGATTTCTGTGGGCGGCTCGCCAAGGAGCAGTACATAAAGTGCAACTCCATGTTTGACACGCAAGTTGCCTACACGCTCAAGATGGAGGAGAACGGGCTCCCTCCACGACTGATTGCCTATGACAACCTTCATAGCAATGTCGTAGGATCATCTCTAGGGCAGCTTGCTACATACGCCAAGGTATATAGCCTAGGTTTGTTGGAAGTAAATACTTGAATACTTGAGGAGCTGAAATGCTTAGGAGCACATCATAGGGATTGAAGAGAGCTTGCTCCAATGTTTTCCTGATGAGCTGTTGTGTGAGTCACTGGGAAAGGAAGCTGACACACTTTGTGATGTAGTTGTCTACAAAATACTTCTGCTAGCCTCATAGAACTTGTTTCACATATAGGAAGGTTTAGTAGAGTGATGAGTCGGTGGCTCTGCTATTTTAACTGAAAGCAGACTGATCAGATCCTACTACTGCTTTACATTTTTCATTGAATTCAGTTCTTAACACAAGGTCGTTTTGTATAATTGTTTTTCAAATTTGCAGTTGCATTGTTGATCCACCCCACTAATAGCTGGTCTGGCTATGAGGGAATTATTTTACACTGACAATGAAATACTTTTATGGAATCAGTAAACCATAGTTTTTCGTGCAGGTTCAGGAAAAGTCGGATGGCAATTTGTGGACGAAACGTCCGCTGTCAGCCGAGATGCTGTTTGCGCTTGGTGAAGAGGTTGTTTCTCTCCGATTGGAAGTCTATCCTAGAGTGTTAAGGTTGGTTTGTTGAATTCTTGTTAAACTTATTTAGAGTTTTCTGTTTAAGACCTACATTGTTGGTGAATGCCATGGAGTGTCGCATAGCATATCTTATGACAGTACATTGGTAGTTATATTGAAACAGTAGCAGCCATAGTTTGTGGTTATACAGTAGCAGATATAGTTTGTGGTTATACAGTAGCAGCCATAGTTTATGGTTATGCAGTTGCAGCCATTGTTTGTGGCTATACAGTAGCAGTCCTAGTTCGTGGTTCTACAGTAATGACCTTAGTTTGTGGTTATACTTTGGCGGCCATAGTTTGTGGCTATATAATAGCAGCCCTAGTTTGTGATTATAAAGTAGTAGTCCTAGTTTGTGATTATACAATAGCAGCCCTAATTTATGGTTATACAATAGCAACCCTAGGTTGTGCTTTGATGACAACTGAGCAACTCAGCTTACGCTATGGATGACGTTGTCTGCTTACATGTATTTATTATTGCTCCACTTGTCACCTCATTTGCTGTTTTCATGTCAGTTCTCTGGATGAACATGGCCTCGAGGAATTTGAATTGCGTTGTGGAGTAGCTGGGCGTGGCCAAAGGCTGACAGGAACTCTAGGAGTGACGAGCGCAAAGAAGAGAGTTGGGATATCACAGTCACCTTTATGTAGCATTAGCCCGAGGCAGGCAGATCTGCTTCCTCACACCAAGCCAATGTCATCAGAAAACAAACCCGAATAGAGTAATGCTTCTTCAATCATTCATTTCTGCACTCTTTCTGTCTCTCAAATTCGCACGCGTTCTTTCTGCCGCTAATCAAGTCTTTCATGCCCCATGGACTCTCAATTCTGAGAGTCCATGGGGCATGAAAGACTACTCGGTATCATTGAATGCTTTCATATCACTATTCTAGAATAATCTAGAACAGTGATATGAATGCATTCAAGGATATCGAGCAGGAATTCAATACCTACATATCTCCAGTAGTTTGGGTATCAAATCAACTAAATATTATCTCATTGCGGCATCATCTGGTAACTAAAGCTGCAAATGCGTCCTTATGGCCAACTCAAAATATCTGGAGGATACCCATTTAATAAAAAACACCTTTCTGTTCCTGTTGACGCATCTTTTTGGATGCCGAAAAAATTAAGTATCTTCCAGTGATGGAGGAATTCTAAAAACAGTCACACAATGCAGCTGACTCACTAAAATATTCTACTTATTCTTATATCAGAGAATTCAATAGTTTGCATCGCTCATCCTTTACATTTTCTTTTGCTACTTATTTTATATGGATGCTGTGCCTGCCATGTTTCTAATTCATTTATTTGCATGATAATTGACAATCTCTTTTCTGTGCATAATGTTTCCTTCAATGCTCAAGCACATCTTGTCATCATTTTGTATTTATTATATACATGTATATTAAATATCATGGCATTCTGTTGTCAATGATACTATTTTCCTAGCCTACCTGATCTCTATAAATATATATTTATAGCTTGAGTTGCACATATTGTTGTGAGATGACTGTGGCATGCAGTTAATACATAATCAAGCTACACACACGAATAAATAAAATATAACATTTGCCTATGCACAATGGTAGCAACAGATACAGTTGTCAGCTGTGGTACATGTTGAAAAGAATAACTTTACTTATCGCACAACTTTTAATTTGTTTATTGAAGAATATCTATTGAGAAACGGATGGTTACAGTGGAGTACTTTTGCATATATGATAAGGTCTGTGGTTCACTAAAGTTGGCACTTTGACTTCACTATTACGGTAATTGCAGTTGATAATCGTGAACTAAATAGTATAATAACGGTGAAGTGGTACCTTGTCATATTTTCTATTAACTGAGGCAATGGTGGAGGGAAAAATTCATACATCTAATCCAAATATCCAACTTATATTGTAATACCTTCATTTCTTTTAGACATCAGTGTACCGAGCAAACTTATTTATCGCTGTAGGTCAATATTATAAGCGTACAATGGGGTGACCAAAATATAACTATATTACATTTAGTCTCGAGATGAAAGCAAAGCTAGAATTATATACACATAGATATTAGAGTAGTTGGAAAAAGAACATTCATTGGCAATCAAGCAAAATACATCTATTTATGACTGTCAAGTCTAGCAAGATAAACCACTCGTGTCAGGGCACTATATTCGTGTCAGCACACTATATATGAATAATGAATAGTCTGTCTAGGGGCGGATGTTTACTTCTCCTCACACCACTCATTCTCCTTGCGCACCTGAAACCATAGGAACAAGATGAGTGACACGTAGACTTGTGGTTGTACCACAGACAACAGGAGTAACCAACTGGTATCACAGACAACAGGAGTAACCAACTGGTATCACAGACAACAGGAGTAACCAACTGGTATCACAGACAACAGGATTAGCTGAGCAGCTGTCACTGAATTGTGATGCATGCAGCAAGTGTAAGTAACTGAATTGCGATCATAATTATGGGACCCCTACTATTTTTCCTGTGTTCTTTGTCATTAATAACAAACTCACTTTCTTTATTAGCTCAGACCATACATACTATACATATTTAAGAAGCAATTTTTGTAAATACTCCAAAAGTATTTTCAAGAGATATAATCTATTTATTGGAAACCCAATTTATCCTATCCAGTAATTGACAATAAGGACTAGGCAACTACATAATATTAAGATGCTACCCCAAAAGCCACCAATCTACTTCCATAGTTACGCGTACGTGTATACGTACATGTATGTTACATGTATGTGTATATTCAAAAACCATGTTGCATTTAGCTAAATTTGTTGATGAATATAAAACTATTATTGGATTTTTAGATTGGAAAACAATATAAAAAGGTAACAACCAGTTAGTATCTAATAATAACCATGTATAAAACATCCTTAGCTTTCCACTGAAGTGAATGTCGTCATAATTAATTTAAGATTTACTTAACAAACATTAAATTAATAACATATAACACTTATTTTAAGCGGTCCAATTATTTCCTTCACCACTGTACAGCAGGGGCAACTGAGTTGTTGCAGCTACAACTGAGTCGTTGCAGCTACAACTGAGTTGTTGCAGCTACAACTGGCAAGTAATTTCCATGTCAAGGATAGCATGCAGATGACATGGCTTATGTGATGTGAATTCATTGTTGCTCATGAGTGAATCTCAAATGAAATATTTCCAGCAAACACACTTCCATATGCTATCACACTCCCTAGACGAGTCAACAAGTTAGCATTGACATGAGACATTGTAGACAGGTCAGGAACACAAAAAAGTATTTGATTGGAGTCTGTGTGTGTGAGTAGCAGCTACTTAAAGAATAGAGAAAGCATAATATTTTTATGCTTTATTATTTATCTTGAGGTGTTGACTGATGTTCTAAAAAAAGAATCAAGGAGATTGACCAACCAGAAGCTGAGATATAGCCAGCCAAACACAGGTCTACCAAAAAACATAAGTTTTTTGGTAGTCATCAATATATGACGTATGAAATCGACTCGTGTGCCATTGGTCAATTAAGCCAACTAATGCGCTCTCCTATAACAATCACGGCGTTTTAATTGGTTTAATTCCTGGAAGTATAGAAGAATCAAATTGGGCCTAACAATCATTGCTCTGAGAATTCCGAACCAGTCCCTCTGACGTGTAGATTAGTTTTAGAATAAAATAATTACACGCATCTATTATTTCGCAACATTTGCTATCAATTTCTACAAATTATTTTAGTTACATCGTTTATTCTATACGCAGATATATTATTATTTTGTATAATATGCATTATGATTATAATATTAATCATAAAAAATAATCATAGATAAGATAATAGATCAATAGAAAAATCAAATCAAAAGTTATCGTTTTCTTTTTTTACAGCAAGAGCAGCACGGTCAAGTTATTCTTTTTAAGATTATGGCTGTAGTGAACTTACAGTCTGTTAATAGTGACGATAATCATGAAAATCAACTAAATGCTGCGGTAGATACCCAATAGAAAAATGATGAATGAACAAAAATTCACTTTCCCATTTCTTATTCTAAACGACTTGCAATCGCGGATGTCGCATATAGACTATACACGCGCCGTTCGTTGAACAAAGGATCTTCGGAGCATATCCGTGGAGATCGAGTTAAAATTTGAAGCACAATAGTCAAAATATGCTCTTCTGTTTTGACAAATCACGTCGAGGGGTTGTGGGCAAATGCCTTTACCACATAATGTTTGCTTGATTTTCCTGAGAAACCAGAGCTAGTCTGTAAATTATTTACTATCGCGAGTAGCTTTTCACATCTCGTAGCCAAAACAATCATTATACGTAACGGCGGTAAGGGTGCACAACTCCGGCACATGAACATTAAGTCGATTTCATACGTCACAGTTTTCGGGATTTTCGAAGGGTTTTCCTCTGATTCTTTATTAGGTAGACCTGTGTTTGGCTGGCTATATCTCAGCTTCTAGTGGGTCAATCTCCTTGATTCTTTTTTTAGAACATCAGTCGACACCTCAAGATAACTAATAAAGCATAATAATATTATGCTTTCTCTATTCTTTAAGGCAAAACAAAAATTGAACATTACCGTACCGGCCAGACTAAGCTACCGCACGCTTCTACCATTATAGCAGCGATGAACATTAAATAAAAAATTTGGCCGACAATCTATAACAAGAAATGTATGTACATTGAAATATTGGCTTCTCACTGGCCTGAAAGTACAATTGGTTTTTTTTTCTGGTTAAGATCTCAGTGAGAAATTACAAGACGTTACTGAAGTTGTCAGTAACAACATGTAATCATGTTAGTACATTGTAATCATGTTAGTACATTGTAATCATGTTAGTTCATTGTAATCATGTTAGTACATTGTAATCATGTTAGTACATTGTAATCATGTTAGTACATTGTAATCATGTTAGTAATCATGTTAGTACATTACTTGTTACATCATGCACTAACATGCATCGTGTTGCATGATCTTGCATATTGTTAGTACAAGTCTAACAACATGTAATAAAAATGATACTATACCATCTAGATAGATGAACATCAAGGATGTTGAAGTGAAGTCTGAGTTGCAAAGGTGTGATTATGAGCCTTCATGCTCAGTACAAAGAGAGAGAAGAGAATATAAATTTTGGACCTACTTTAGCATTTCTCATAGCTGATAGTTATACAACTCTCACTTCCTTACGTGTTGCTAATTTTTTTAACCTTTTCAAGCCGAATCCAACATGAATAAAGATGGTGTATTTTCAACAAACTTCTCAACTATTATACAGAGACAACTACTCTCAACATCTACCTGCTCCTCCTCAGCTGCCGTGAAATCATTTTTAATGTTGAATGTCTTTCGGATTTCATCTGGGGTCTTTCCTTTGATCATGTTGGCCACAGTCTTGCAAGTGACATCCAAGAGACCCTTTATGTCTAAATAGTTGGCTGCCTACAAGAAAGATTGAAGGGTCACTACCTACACGTACACTCGCTAGGGACCACCTCTCCCTAAAGACAGACAAACCCTCTCCTAGTCACTACGCATGTGTACAGTCGTTGCATATGACTTGCATGTAAACGTACCAGAATAAGCTCAAACAGCGTTCCTTGATCCACCTTTAAAAACTCAACATCCCAGGAGCTGATATCATCAGTGCGTTTTTCCTTGTTTTCATCATCCTCAGGGGGAGGTGGATCATCCTGTTTCGGAAAGACAAGTGCAATATAAACTAAAACTTGGGCAAAAACGCACATTATCCTGATAAAAGAAACCAGGTGGTACCATCAGAACTATATCCAGGGAGAAGTGAATTATTTTAACGAGAGGAACAACTTGGTACAATCAGAATTGCAGTCAAGTGGAGGTAGTTATCCTGATAAAAGGTGAACACCAGAACTCTAACTATTGCATTTAGTATACTCTACATTGATTGCTAAATGATGCCTATAGATCTGTAAAAACACTACGAGGGCTGTATTTAGCAACCAGCTCGGGAACATTAAAGGAATATGCAGTGTTAAATCATAAAAATTGCTCAAATCAAATTGTTTAAAAGTAATCAACATTTTCTCCCATCAAGAAGTTGGTAACAAGCCATCTGATTGACCACAAGCCCACAAAAAACTACCAAAGTTTATAAGGGAAGACCAAAGCCCATTTTAAAAAGTTGCTCCTGAAGCCAAGGGTTAAAAAAACTCAAATCATTAAGTTTTGGAAGGCAAACAGAAACACGCCTACAAATATATATGATTATATAGACGATACGTGCATATATACTAACACATACACAAACACACTAGTAAGTTACATACACTTACCTTGTGATAGGTACACCACTGAATGACTTTCTTGAGGATAGCAGCATTCACATTAGGCAGTGGCACGGGATCATCATCGTCATCATTTGTTCCAAGATCTTCCAGCATGTTCTTTATCGTTACCGATTGCTTCGCTATCTCGACATCCACCTCAAACACCTCTCCATCTAAACTCTGCAGCTTTATGTTCGGCATCTGCAGCATAAACAAACTATTCACAATCGACCAAAAACATCAGTGTTGGATTAACTTTAGACGGAAAGGTCAAAGTTGGCTATTAGACCAAACAATCAGAGGATACAGTGTGGCAGTGTACTGAATGTCTAGTATATATTTGGGAGACTGATAGTGTAGTAATCAAACATCTTTCTATATTTATGTAGAGATTATAAACCCAACATATGTTATTCTAATTTCATTAGTACTGTTAGACAGCCTTAAATTCATGTGCGAAAGTTCTGGGTACGACGACCGTAAGGTGAACAGCAACTTTTTGTCTTAAAGGTTTTCCTTAATATCATGATATATTTTAATAGAAAAGCTTGTACTTTTGTAAAATAACATGCATTTGTAGTGCCAATTAGATGTTGCTCATAAGTAGCTCTATACTAGCTCAGTTTCCAAAGTCACAAGATAACAAGACAAATACTACGCTCATTGCATTGCAACAATCTAAAGCACCAATAAAAAACCGATAATTTTGAAATGATTTTTTTTTACCCAAACTTTTTGCAGATCTTATACAATTGTTAGTCATACAAAATTGGTACTATACAAAACTAATATTGGAAATTTCAGGCATTTGCAATCAATCAAAAGGTTGAACTAACAGAACAAAATGTTTCTTCTTATTACAAATCATTTGGCACTCAATATATGGAATGATAGCTGAGCCTTTTCAGCCATGTATATGTATGACTGCGAGTTCAATGTACACTTATGACCATTTGTTTACTGCTAAATATTTTTATAGGGAGTGTATTAATAATATATCCACAGGAGCACTTCGACAACAAAACCAGATGAAAATTACAATTCAAACATTGTATCCATAAAAACAACAAAATATTGCACACACTCTGCTAAATTTTAAGCATATAGGCTATTGCATCTATGCTTGTGACAATGCTGTCAATATCTCCATGACTCAAATGAACTTATGAACTTTTGTATGTTCCTAAATTGTATCAGCATAGTTGATTCAAGTAATTCTTACATTTACATAATACAATTTGTAATACATAATACAATGCATAATATAATAACATAATATAAATACAATAGGGTTTGTATTTGTGTCACTAGTATATCATTAATTTCAAGTACAGGGATAAACATGTCAGACGGAGCAAGGATGTAACAGTTCAATGTTAACACTTCCATGTGTAAAGGTACTCAGTCTTCATTTCCATTTCAACTTATGTTTCATAAATTGACAGATACATTAGTGTGTAAAAAAGAAAATAACTAAGATTTGATCTACTGTAAATAAGTGAAAATTCAGACTTGAGGCATCGATAAACCTGCTTCTTAAGTCTTTTAAAAGATAACCTAAATCAAAGGGTTACTGTTGCCAATTCTGTTAACTGAGTAGAAATGACATTATTACTGCAGGAAATGAGTGACACTATCTGATAACAATGCAGCAAGACCACAATAATCACACAAACTGTGCAATATCTAACTAATTTGAAATGAAGCTATAGCTCAATAAGGGATCACTGAGGTAGACTTTAGGGTTCAAACCTCAGATTCATGCAATGCGCTAAGAACTTAATGGTAAATATGACAGTGACCACAAATGATCAGTCTTAGTTTACTTTTATCTGCTTATAGATAGCGTTATGACAATTTCATTTTCCATTTGTTCATCGATGTAGTTAAAGACATTAAACATAAGTGAACCAAACATTGCACAATAAAATAATGAGCATGATGAGCAACTATGACACTATGTACAAAGCCAAAGTAATACTACAGTTGGCGTCTGCAAAAATGTGTATTTGTCTTCTATCTACCTATTCTTGCCTCATTGGCCTTACTATGACTTTTTATGTTTTAGAGGCTGCCACGCTTCACTAGGTTTGGCACGACGTAAGTAATTGCATTATTTGATCAGGTCAACAGTCTAGAATCTTAAATAGAATCAAACTTAATGAGAGATTCAGCTTAAACATTGTCACTAAGCCTCAAGCATTTCTCACAAACAGCTGATACCTACTACCTCTCCCTTA
Source organism: Watersipora subatra (assembly GCF_963576615.1). Taxonomy (NCBI): domain Eukaryota; kingdom Metazoa; phylum Bryozoa; class Gymnolaemata; order Cheilostomatida; family Watersiporidae; genus Watersipora; species Watersipora subatra. Next base: position 33,196,684 of record NC_088710.1, on the reverse strand, counting down.
GCAAACTTAGTGTCACATGAAGAATTTAGAATCAAAATATTGTTGGTTTTTTATGGAAGTACATGCACCTTAAAAACTGCAGCGAAATCACAAATTCATTAGTTTACTTATTTAGGGTCTTGCGAGTATTAAATGTTTATCCTAAAATGACAATTCCATCGTACTTTGAAATAGAAAAAAACATAGGAATTTGACTACAAAACAACGACCTGAAACAACGAACTGAAAACGAGGTTTATTGTTGAACATCCCTTTACAAGTAACGAGCATATATATTTACTTTTGATATCCAACTTTGAAAAGTAACCACTATGGGCAATAGTCGATAATCGCCCTTTTACAAATACATCAACACCGTTTATTACACAGTAACTAGCTAAGTTTTAAAAGTTCCTAAACGTTCACCAACCAACTATTATAAATTTAAAGAACTTCAACAGGCTATTGTTCGTGTGTTGTTTTCTAAAACCTATTTTAAAAAGTGGTGTCATTAGGTTTTATTAAGTGATTACAACCTAACTTACAAATCAAAAGTAGTTAAAAGTTTCAAATAAAACAAGTTTCAAAAAGAAATAATTACAATGCAATGAAACCGCCACCGGGTGATCTAACTTCTAAGTAAAGTATCCAAATGACCCTTCTAGAACGCTCGAGCCAAAGCCACACAGCTACAAGGTTATAGCATCAGATGATGACAAACGCTAAAAGCGTTGGCTTGTAACCAATAGACATCGCATCTGTATTGTATTTACATGATGTTTGCATCAAAACTAATCGTTGTAAATTTAACCATAAAACCAAAGCACGCTGTAGTTGAAGGAGACGTTTCATTGTTTCGTATCTTAGGAACTTTCCTAAGACACAGCGCTACGCTTTATACATACATACATGTACAGTATGTAGATTTCTCGCCAATTCCGCTAGGTAGTTCGAAGTCTAATGTCCTCTAAACGTTTTATCAGTGTTCGGCTCGAATCTCATTTTGCATCAATAAAAGACTTTCATGTATATCGACCCTATAACTTGCAGTAGCCCATGCAATACGTAGTAGCTCTATAAGCAGTTAATTCAATATTAGCAGATTCGTCGCTACCAAACATGTTGTTCTAAAATATATATGCACCGTCTACAGTGAGGGTTGTCTTCTCATTAACAAACAATATTGTTTCAACCGTGTCTACTGCCTTATGATTGCGCTTATCTATTGCATAGATATAGCTAATAATCCTCTTTATCATTGAAATAATTCAAGATCTCAGCTCAGATGTTTCCTGTTATTAAGCTTAACTTTGCAGTTGTCTCCGTACTCCAGCCTTATAATACCCGAGCTTGTAATTAACCGTACTAGATGCTTCTGAAGGCCATGTCGTATTCTATCATGTTTTCTTTTCTTTCTACTTCTTTTGGTTTCTCCCACCTTTCTTTGTTAACACCTCTGAATGTGCAAGCTCAAACAAGATGATAAACATTACACGTTGATCAGCCGTAAGGGTTGTGCAATATGAGCTGCCGCCTGAATTATCTTTTTATATAAAGTGTAGATTGACTGTATTTCTAATGTATTGACTGTAGTGAGCTGAAAAATAATTTGGAGAAAATCAGCATTATCTGTTAGTTATGCAGTTCAAAAATTCAAGAGTTCCTTCAACGAAACTATGAATGTTCCAAAATGTGTAAAACAATTTAGCACCTTGAGCTCCCAGCCAGTTTCTTTTGAAGTGAGTATCTTGAGGCAAGCGATGTACAAGCAGATTTAGTCGCGAATAACTTTAGACTAAATCCAAATGATTTAAACCAAGATGTCTGAGCATGAGTTTGCTTTGTTGAATTGGCAGAGAAAATAACCTATAACTTAGATGTTCTGTCAGCCACCAGAAGTGGCCTTTTCAAGAATTGAACTGGAATCTGTGGTTCACAGGTTATGAACACCAGACCAGTATACTACAGCACACTGAACATGGCCCACAGTGAGACGCAGCAGATTGTGTAAAACGAGAAGGATCATTTACAACAGGAGTTTGTATTCTGGTTTTTGGTTAAACCGCCTCACTGGAGAAATGCTGCTGTCATGCTGCTTCACTCAAAGAGAAGATAATTGCTAATCATCTCACAGATTATAAAACATTTGAACAGTTATCTGGTTTGTGATAGGAAGAGATTAGGGTACAGTATAGCTTATGGCAGTGGAGTCACAACCGTTGGTGAGTGAAGTTGACCCCTCACCCCTTCGCCAGCAAATAATTTTGTTTTTGAGAGAACAAGGTATCTAAAGTTGGGTGTTTGACAAATTTTCAAGCATTCTTGATTTTCGCAAAAAGCAAATTTTTCAAAATTTGACTAAATTGGAGTTAAACTGTTCTCATTTGACCTTGACACTTCCTCTTGTCAGTGGTATATTCAAATAGAACCAGCTACACAGTAACTCTGTCATTGGCCCAATAGTTTATTCTCGTCTAAATAGCAAAAAAAAACAGGTGAGCTGTTTGCACATTATTGTTAGAAAATACCACATTTAGTTTTATTGAAGCTATTGAAAAACTAATCTGTTGTGATTTGTGTTGACATTTCAACTGTTATAATGTTGACATAGTAACAACATAACAACAGTATACTAAATGAATGGCCGGCGTTGCACAGGTAATCAAAATTGTTTTTGAACTGAAAATTTATGTTTAGTCAAAATATACAACATTTACCATTCTAACTTTTAAATGAAGGTGTTAGTTTGTTTCTGTGTGTGTCCAGCTAATGCATAATTCAAATATTTGAAAGCTCGAGGTGTAGCTAAAACATAGTGCTGAAGAACGTTTCTTACTTCTTATGCTACACATCCGTTCAAGATTAAAAATAGCTTATAAACAGCCACAAGTAATGTAGTTGCCATTGGCTAAGGCTCTTCACCCATTACATTTGAGTGACTAAAGCTAGTAACTTAAGCTAGTGACTAAAGCTAGTAACTTAAGCTAGTAACTTAAGCTAGTGACTAAAGCTAGTAACTTAAGCTAGCTCAAGTCTTCATTATACATTACTAAGAGCCATTTCTGCCATATTTTTATCTGGGTGTTAAGAAAAAAGATTGCAGCTAATAGGAATCAAACCTGTACATTCAGATGCGCAGATGTTAAGCCAAGCTCACTACCACTAAACTATGCAGCCACCTTGCCATGGTTTGCAACAAGTGGGATTATAATTGTTACACATCGATCTCTCACGGCATGTCAGACTACAAGCGTTGTGTTTTACAAGCCTGAGTATGTATTTTCTTTTAGTAGTTCAAGCATGATTGTAGTAGTTTGCTTCTAGTAGTTTGCTATAAACTGCTATATCCTTCCAAACGTTATAATCCAATATATAAACTTCCAACCACTATAAACTAGATATACATGTATGACAGACATAAAAAAAACTTAGAGATATATGATATGACATATATAATATATATGTATATATATATATATAATATTACAGGAAAAAAGCATGTGCCTGAGTTCAAATCAATTTATTACTAAATAGTTTCATGCCTCTGCGAGGCAATCAGCAGATAAAATGACTTTGCTCAATAAAAGCAGTAAATATACACAGGGTATAGTCACAAGTATACAGATTAAAACTAAAGCTGAATCAGGCAGAAAAGCTGGTAAGAGCTAAGTTACACTACTGTTCTTAAGCAGGTATTTGACCGCGTGTCTACATGTAGAGACAAGTTCATTTCGCTTATTTAGAGACGACATGTCAGGCTTGCATAATGTGAAAAACTTTTCCCATATACATAGATTGCATTTATTAGTTGCACTGCTGTATGCATTGGCTTGTTTCAGTAGCTTCCACTTAATTGAGTAATGGGTGTTAGTTTTTTTCACTACTGTCAACTAACAACAACGACCATCACATCAGACAGTGCAACTGCAGAGTCAAAGCTAACTGCCCACTCACTGAGAAATGCCTAACATCATCTTGCATATATCAAGCCACAGTAACAGCAGAAAATACTGATAAAACTTATGTAGGGCTAACAGAAGGTCAGTTTAAGACCCGATACAACAATCATACTGCATCCTTTCGAAATGAGGCAAGAAAGGTGAGCACTGAACTCAGTAAATATATTTGGCAGCTGAAAAACACTAATACCCATTACTCAATTAAGTGGAAGCTACTGAAACAAGCCAATGCATACAGCAGTGCAACTAATAAATGCAAATCTATGTATATGGGAAAAGTTTTTCATATTATGCAAGCCTGATATGTCATCTCTAAATAAGCAAAATGAACTTGTCTCTACATGTAGACACGCGGTCAAATACCTGCTTAAGAACAGTAGTGTAACTTAGCTCTTACCAGCTTATCTGCCTGATTCAGCTTTAGTTTGAATCTGTATGCTTGTGACCACACCCTGTGTATATATATTATATATATATATATATATATAATATATATATATACTGATGAAGAAGAAGATTGCAGTTCACTAGAAGAGAGTGCTCAATATTAAAATAGAGCATTTATATAAACTATACTATATTAAGAACTGAAAACTTTTAAAACATTTTACAACTTAAAGTTTCATGGTTGTGACAACCATGAAACTTTGAGTTGTAAAATGTTTTAAATGTTTTCAGTTCTTAATATATATATGTATATATATATATGTATATATATATACATATATATATGTAAGCCTATAATATATATATATATAATATATAAAATTAATATTTTGTGCATTTCTATGAGCTTTGCTATTCTATATCCCACAGCTGTTTGTGATACGTTTTTATCTTAGTCTTACTGCTGATGGAGTTTACCAATGCAACACAACCTTCCAGTATAATGAAAGACGAAATCATCTGATCACAGACTAATTCACTTATTATATTGACCCTGATGTTTGGTGAAAGGAAGTCAAGTATTGTTTTTGTTGGCCTAGGTTTCTATGTTGGTGAACACGGCTACAATTGGCTGTTCCTCAACTTCACTCTCCAATCTCATACTCAGCAAACATACAAGCAAAATCGCAAGCTTATTTTTACTCTTCCAGCGTAGAACACCATTCTTTCTACCTTATTTTCATGTTCAGAATTTATGGTAGACAATCACAACACATGTTTTAAACTTCTAGCATACTTGTGCAGACACATTGCTTGCTACTAATGAATTCAGGCAGTAAGGTGAAACCATTGAAATCAGTCATGTCTTCTACTTTTACGCGAATGACCTCCAAATTCCTTGGCCAGATTACAACAGTTGCTGGATTTAGCTTTCTTTATTTTATTTGTATCTTCTGCATAAACTACCCAACACAGTGCTTTGGTCTATTGTACAAATAAATATGGCTCAAAGTCCAAGATTGAAGGGTGCCATAAAGGTGAGAACCGCTCACTTTTTCTTATTTTGGCTCCTCCCACATTGCCTCACTCTCGAGCTAAAATATAAGAGAGACAATGGTAAAGTCCATACTAAGGCTAGTTTAAGGTTAATCTAAGGCTAGACTTAGGCTAATCTAAGGCTAGACTAAGGCTAGACTACGGCTAGACTAAGGCTAATCTAAGGCTAGACTAAGGCTATACTAAGGCTAGACTATACTAAGGCTAGACTATGCTAAGGCTAGACTGAGGCTATGCTAAGGCTAGACTGAGGCAATTCTAAGGGTAGACTAAGGCTAAAGCTAAACCAGGGCTTATTTTTTTCGACAAAGAAATAAGAGTCTTCTCAATCCTTGTTGAACATTCTACCTTCATCAACTCTTTCTATTTTTAGCCGAAGCCATTTTGCAAATTCCAAATTTAATCTTAATTTCAAAAACATTGCGACGTGCTTAGTAACTAAATGCAGTTTGCGTATTGTGTCGTACTAGCCTGATGCCCATTCGATTGTGATGTCAGTAGGTGTGTATGGGCATGCATGCCATGTGTGCCCAGCCAGAGAGACAGCATTGGCCCAGCACGCGAAGCTAGGTGAGAAAAGAAGGCGAGGTTAGTTATAATGTTTGTTAAGTCACAAATAGAAAATTATGCCATTACGTCGATATGAATGCCGAATGCTGGCAAGGTCATCTCAAGAAAATATTTAATCGGTTACAACTTACGAACGTGGTTATAACTTATGAACGCAGGCCACATTGAAACATCTCGCAGCGCAGGTTCCCCAACCCTGCTTCACATCATACCATAGGGTGTTTGTCATAGATATTGACCATAACGTCGTGCCATGCCTTGTGTGTCTACATAGTGTGCCAGCTCTGTGTCTACATAGTCCGGCCGCGAAATTTCTTTTCCCAAACAGGTTTACATACAACAGTAAAATCTTGGCTTCTGATTGGTTTTAGTAATTGAGTTTTAGTAATCAAAGCCTACATCATTACATTAAAAATCAATAGTTATCATTAAAAAGGAACAAAAAATTGTAAATGACTTAGTAAAAGTTATGTTATCATTCAAAAAATGCTGTTGAAACGTAAAAGGGCGCTCAATCAAAACTCTTTGATTTAAGCCATTTTTAATAAAATTCCAAAATTTTGTGTTCCTTTTTAATTATAACTATTGACTTTTAATGTAATGATGTAGGTTTTGGTTACTAAAACTCAATTACTAAAACCAATCAGGAGCCAAAATTTTACTGCGGTATGTAAACCTGTTTGGGAAAAACAATTTCGCAGCCGGCTCCTCAGAACTTAATAAAGGCTGCTTAGCTCTGTGTCTACATAGCTTTGCTCTCTCGCCTCACGCGTGAGGCGTTAAAATTCCAATAGCAAATTCCAATATACTCATAATTTTAGAATAAATACTGTAGTTTTTACATTGTTTCTGGTATACGATAACTGAGCTGCAAAGGGTCCACTGACATGGAGACCTATCAGCAAACGCTGTGACACAAAATCTTTATAAAAAGGGTGTTTAGACTTCAACAACTGAATACTCACCTTAAAACAAATGGGTTTTGTGTGGTCTAAAATATTGCATTAGATTTCTTAGCATGTCATCGATAGAGTAATTATCACGCAGTCGCATACCGCCGCAATTGTGCAGTAGAAGCTAGCTCCAAATTTATGGATACCCCAAGGACTATATATGAATGTTTGTCGTAGACCGAAAGGAACAGAATGCAGCAAATGTCATGCCAATAGATCTAATTGCTTTTCCAGTGCTAGCAGCCTTACAACCAGAGTGCCAATTTATAAGAGATCAAAGTATATGAATACTGGTACAAGTGATGAGCTACCTCATATTTATCATTCTCTGAGAGGTCATCGGTGAGTCCAAGAATATCACGCATTTGAAGTGCAGTCTTTCCTTTTATTAGGTTGGCCACAGCCTTCATACAATTCATTACCAGTCCATCAATGCACAGATATTCTGCTGCCTGGACAAATGTAAAACAACACAATACATACAACAACACATACAACAACACAATACATACAACAGCACAATCCTTACAACAACACAATACATACAACAGCACATAACATACGACAACATAATACACACAGCAACACAATACATACAACAGCACATAACATACAACAACATAATACACACAGCAACACAATACATACAACAACACAATACATGCAACAGCACATAACATACAACAACATAATACACACAGCAACACAATACATACAACAACACAATACATACAACAACGCGATACAACAACACAATACATACTAGTTGAAAATAGATTTTTACTTGCAGTTATTATTATTATGAATAAGAGTTGTTAATATTATTATTATTATTACTCTGGCAGTTCAAGGTGCATGACCGACAGTCAGGGCTGATAGAGCTTTGAAAATAAGTATATGCATAACTATTATCCACACAATAATGAGAATGGTTGATTGGTACAGGTGTTGGACTTTTGGTCTACCACTCGTAAGCTGAGAGTTCGATTCTCGCGCAATGCAACCTTTTTCTAATTTCCGTTCGCGGCTATGGACGGGCGCAGCTTTTACTAGAGTGAAGATTAAGCAATTATTATTGTTGTTATTATTAATTACTTTATTTTATAAGTGTTATAAATTTATTTTGTTTTTAGGTGTTATAAATGTTACCATAACTTCTGAGCGCAGTTTGAAGCTTGATATAATCAGATCCGAGCGCAGCCCCTTACTCTAAACTCATCACATGTGTCAAACTCATGGCCAGCGGGCCACATCTGGCCCATTTTGTAATCAGATCTGGCTCTCAACATCATTTTACATTTTTGTTATTCATGGCCCATCAATATGAAGCGCTGATGAAATAATACTGTAAAGAACTACAGATCCCATAATGCAATGCTTCAGCTGCCTTGCTGCAGACTTTTAGTGTCAATTTAACCTGAAGTTGGTTTCAGAAGGATATTCCTGTCTGTTTTTATGCATATTTATGTTCCAAAACAATTTAGTTTTAGTATGTTCAATAAATGTATATTCTGTTTCCGCGACCTAAACTGTGTTTTGAGTTTTAGCCCCTTTTACAATTGAGTTTGACACTTATGTGTTTACATGCGTTGTTTCTGAGCATATGCCTGGGTAAGTGCGCTGCTGAAAGGTGGAGGAGTCGAAATCGGCATCATGAGTCCACACGGGGATGAGATGTGAGAGCTTTGTGTGAGGCACATGAACATGCGCGGACAAGGTGGTTGTGGGAATACTCGGTTTGCATGAGTGTACAGAGACATACGAGACACACAAACATAGAGACACAGAGGGATATACATAATGCGTGACACAAGCCCAACTGATTACCTAACGACACAACATATCAACATCATCAAGAAACATGTTACATTAAACGACTGCCTCTTGTAGACAAGGAAAGAGAATGAGAAGTGGAAACCTCGAAAGAAGGTTATTTCCTAACTTCTGCAAACATTTAATTGTTTAGCAAAGCAGGCAAATACAAATTGTAGGCTTTAATTTAGTGTTGCCATGACAACAACCTATGAAACTGTCACTCACGTTTATCAGGTCAGCAAGGTCTTGCTTGGGCAAAGTCAGAAAATCGACATCAAATGCAGACATGTCGTCAGTACGCCTATTAAAAGCTTCCCATTTTTCTTTTTCAGGTTTAGGATCATTCTGAAATATAGACAATTTATATACAATAGACAATAGACCATATATACAATTTTTAAACCATTTTACACTACTTATTGCATAATGCACAGAAAAGACAAGAATTTCATAAAGTATTTTTATCAGTAATTTATACGAATTAGTGCACCTGATTTGGCAAAATATTTATAAACATTAGAAATGAAGCTAAAAATTAAAAAAAAAAAAATTTAAATGTAAGGGAATTAAAAAAATATTTAAAAGAAAAAACAAAGTTTTATAAAAAAAATGAAGACCAGACAAAAATTATGTTTAAAGTATTTATGAATTCTCAAAAGCTAAGCCTGCTCATTTTCAAATGTTTTTCTGCAGGATTAGTTCTCCTTTGACTAGCATTTGGTTTATAAACTCATCAGCCAAAGTAGATGAGACGAAGACAATCCGCTGACCTTGTGCTCTTCACACCAGGCAATCACTCTTTTCAGTATGCAAGAAGATAGAGGAATAGGAATGTCTTCACAGTTCCGCTCGTCAGGGAACATGCTAAAAGCTTCCTTTAACACAGTTGACAGTTTAGCTGCTTCCATAGATATAGTAAGAATCCTGTCATCACAACTCCTTATGTTCATACTTCCTAAAACAATTTGCAATATTCTAATACTATGTATTGCTGCATGGTAATCACAGAGTTGCCTTTCAAATGTATTATTAGTTTAACCCTTAAGGGGTAAATTTCCTAAGAAAGAAACATTTTGAGCTTATTAAAACAAAGTTGGAGCTAAAATTAACGTGCTATATAAATGTTTAGTAGTGAATAATAGTTAGCAGGTATAAATAGACCACACAGCATATCAATATAAGCTTTAATGCATCACCTTGCAAGATTTTAGTTCTGGATTGTGCTTATACCAAGTACCGGCTCTGGCCTGCATTAGGTCTAATTATAGTTATTGGTGATTCTCTTTACATGTTGTGTGTCTTTGCGCTCACACATGTGTGTCTTTGCATTCACATCACCTCATTGATTCCCCATATATTAATTACTTCTAGCTCTAAAGGCTGCATTACTTAATATAACTTTTTTTCAATTTGGTACAGTAAACACAATCCATACATTCATTTATGAGATAGTGCTCTAACCAGTGATGTAGTGCTAACCTTTTTTAACCATAACTGTAAAGTTGAGATAAGTGGATGTAGGCGACCAAAAGTCGCAACGCGACTCAACCGCCACATAGTGGCGTTTGAAACAGCTGAGGGCCTGGGGGCGCTGTAAGCCCCCTAGTGAGGTCCTCCAAAACCTACAGGGCTTTAAAATCATGTACATGATATGAGAAATGAGCACATCTGTAGTAATAAATAAGTTAAGAAAATAATAAAAATTTGGGAATATAGTGTTGCCAAGAGCTCTGAGAAAGACAAGCAACTATTGATTTTATGGTTCAAAGTATTTATTGTAAAACATAATCAAACACAAAAAATGGCTCTTTAAAAGAATAATTTAAGGACTTACTAATGAAAAAGAACATAAAAAGAAGATATTTTAAAACACCTTTGGTATAACTATGGTATAACTCTATGGTATAACTCTATGGTATAACTCTACTATGAATATCTATACATATGAGTATATTAACTCCAGCCAAACAGTTTGTTACAAATCTTTCAAAGTCACAGAACAAACTAAAGGTTCTTTTTACAAATAAAGAAATGAGCAAAAAATGCTTTCCTGATTCAATTACACAAACAGGTTAATTATTTAATGCTGTTTGATGTAATGTAACTGATTAAACATCAAACAGCTTAAGATTTTGTAAAGGCGAAGTCTATAAGAGATTTTCTCTTGCCATCCATTGTCTACGAGCAGCAGGACTTGGGAGGCGTTCTCATAACAAAAAAAATTATTTGCATTTGCTGGTAAATAGGAAAGTTGCTGGCATATCTCATATAAGAACTGTCTGAACTGTTGAAATGCTGCTTCTGGTTTGCTGTCATGGGTGTAATTATCCAACTAGTCTCATTGCCTTGACCTTTGTCCTTGATAAGATATGCTGCCATTGGTTGCTGTCATTTGTTTAGTGAAACAGTCAATTGGGATCAATGCCTTTGACCTTTGTCATTTAGTACAAATGCTGACTGTCATTGGTTTGCTGTAATCTGATCTTAGCCTTTGTCGTAGACAACCAATTAGGATCACAATCTTGTCATGTTACATGACCATTACATCACTGTATTGTACTATACGCTGCTTTTATATTGAATGGCTATTGAATGTCAACTATAATGACATTAGTGTACTTGAATCAATGAAATAGGGTTATAATATACCTTGAGAATTGGCAAAGTCTAAAATTTTTTAACCCTAACTATAGTTATACTTAAAAAACACACAAATTTTTTAACCATAACTTAGTTAAGGAGAGTTAGGGTAGCACTACATCACTGGCTTCAACAATAGTATCAATTTCTTATCTAGGCCATTCAGTAACTATAAAATAATTTATCTCCAGCTGGAGTTGTCTTGCTTATATTTTTTACAAGTTTACCAACATTTTTTACATTAGTAAAAGACTTACCTTATTATATTAAATACAAGTTTAACAGACGAAATCTTGTTACTCTCAGATACCGTTGCAATTAGCAATAAATGCTGACGATCCTACTGTTGCGTCACACGAGCGTAAAGCGCAGTTGATGGACAACTCCGAAACAAAATTCCTTCCATAACACGAATTTAAAGTATTAAAAAAATTTAGTTTACTATTGTTAATTAAATTATTACACTTTAAATTTTTAAAAGCATTACCATATAAAACAAAAATTAACATTCGCTAACAGATATTTATTAATATGAAATTACAGAACCACACTAGTGACCCAAATACGTCACGTGAGCCCTCCAGCGAAGCTATTTCCAAAACATCCACAACCTGCTAATCTATGCGAATGTTTCTAATGATTGTTTATAGGGGAAAAATGTGATGGCTGCAAATCCGAGAAAATTCAGCGAAAAAATAGCGCTAATGCGCGCTAAAGAGGCTGAAGGTGATGCAGCATTTCACCAAATTTTAACGGAGGTCTCCGGCATCACTAAGACTACCGAAACGGTGAGATATGCAAGATATGCATATTGAGAATTGCGGTTTGGTTATGTAACATTTATCATTATAACTAGTACAATTTTGAGTCCTTCAGTAAAAATAATTACTTTTACACGTAAAGAAACAAGTTTATTGTTGAAATAAGGGTTATATTCACCATCTTTTTTCTGCCATTCGCTACACACATTTTTTTGGCAAGGGCATCTCACCAGTAATCCAGAGGTACTTTTCGAAGGTTCTCGTAACTACTCAGTAGTGAACATTAACTTCCGCGTTTATCATATTAACTGCATTTGTTATACGAGTGTATGCCAAATTTTGAACCATCACACGCCTGCTCTATGTAGGCCTAAATGCCAATGACACAAATAGTTTAAAGATGAAATGGGTTGTTCAGTTACACAGCAAACCTTTTTTTGACTTGTTGCTACTATAGCTGGTAAGCTGCTGTTATGACAGCCTTACTTCAATTGAGAAAGGTTACAAAGCTTTAGGTATGGTTTGTAATGACAATATTGTCTTAGCAGATATTTCATTTCCTTGATTGCATCCAGTGATTTATTATATCCTGCGATATTTGCGATGCGAAACAGTTTTGTCAAGTTTTATTATTCTTTTACATTAGGGCATTCACAATGACTACCCAGCATCTGCCTTTTTGATGTTTTGCATTTTTATTGAACTTTGAAATAAGAATCATGTGAAGTATTGAGCATTACTAACACGGATGCGACTGTCGCATGTAATATACATGTAAACGCTATCACTCAACTAACTGTACAACCACCAGTAATGTATACCTGAGATGGAAAATTTACAGCGTCAAAGAAAACTTACATGTAAAAGCCACATTCTTCATTCGCGTAACGAAACAATCTGGAGAGAGTGTGACTATATCAAGATATAGTCACATTTTAAATGAAATTAGATTCATGCCTTTTCCCTGTTAACTTGCATGTATTTCCATGTTCAGTGTAGAAATCAAAAATGTTTTATTTTTTTTAAATTTTGGTGTCAGCTTCCGGTTTTCGCTTTGTTAGCATGCTTCAAGTCGTGGAATAATTCAAGAAAATTATTTATTTGGCCGTTAATATAAAAGCCTGCTACAATACACTACAGATAAAGCAAGATGGTAAATAGGATGGTGGGGTTACGGTAGGGATTGCGGCGCATAGCATGTCAGCATCTTCGCTATTCCGACGTATTAAGTACACCACCGACTGTGAAATTTGATTTCTAAAAAACATTTTTGTTGATGTATGCCAATAAAAATGTGTAACAAGGCTGCGAAAAAATATTTTGTTCCACATTGTAAGGCGGAAAAAAACCCGTAAAGCTGGGATGCCGTAACCCTGGGGTGTAAATGAGTGACATTAAATGATCATTTTCACGAATAATTTATCACAAGCAGTCACTTGAAAATTTTATTTTTATTGTAACTGACTCTGAATCACTCTTAAGTTGTGTACTGTTTCTTTAACTCTTTCGCTACTGTAAGCCGATGTATGAGGGTTTCACTTTTCTTTTCATTACGAAGCCTACACATTAGCTAGACCAATCAAATTTGGTCTCCAATAAAACAACCGTGTTGCCACTCACATGCAACCAACCAAAAATATTTTGGCTCAGCAATTCCGTTTCTAATTATTTTTCAAAACGGGAAAACCAAATCGTTATTGTCATGGCAATAAAAAACACACCGCGGTGGTTCTACGCAAAAAAGTGTCAGATATTTTCCGAGAGTGGAATTTACTGAACAGTTTTATACTCATTTTGTAAAGAATTTTGTTCTGAATAAGATGCATTTTACAGTAAAACAGTATCTGTAATGATTCTCGAGATATTGCTTAAATACTAGCGCTATATCGATTTTTCGAAAATCTGTTCGAATTAATTTGGTGTGAACATCGATTTTTGCGCAGTAGTGAAAGGGTTAAAAAAAGTTTTGGCTGTAATAGAATGTCATCTTTTTAAATGTAGATATACCCTTGTAAGTTTGGAAATATTGAACAATTTTGCATTAACTATTTTCATAGAGAAATTGAGCAGTCTAGATATTGCAGTTTTTGAGCATAGTTAGAAGGGGCAAAATCTACTCATTTTTTCCAAAGCTGTTGTGGAACATACAACGTAATTTTAATACAACCATGTTAAAAAACCAATGCAACTGTCAGTGAGTGCGTTTATCAGAATCTAATTTCAAAGGTGCACAATTTAAGTTTATCGTACGCTGATGCCTACTATTGTCAGTCATATTTCTTACCTATTGCTATATTTTGAATTCTTGCAATGCTATTAAGGCCAAGTATTAAATTTTTATACCAAACCTTTAATACTAAAAAAACAACTCGCGAATTCTTTTTTAACGTTGAATGTTACAAGTATTTAAATATAACATGAAAATAAATGCATTGTATAAAACTATGTGAAAGACAAAATTCTATGTACGAAGCAAAACTAATTAGTAATAATCAATGAGAAGATGTTTCAATTGTCACTTCACCTTCACGCAAAGTCAAGTAAACAGAAGTGTGCGGGAGATAGGGAATGGGTAGCTAGAAGTGATGAAATACGAAGAGTGTAACTTGGACTACAACATTAAATTGGCATAACTTATTTTGTCTTTTGTTTTTATAATCTTCAATTATCATATCCAACTTTTTTCACTTTCACTCATTTTAGGCTTTCTTTTCTTTTTTATTCACATTTTTCCTCTTAGCTAATGTTCCTTTATAATTTCTTTATGCTTTAGTTCTAAGGAAAGCTTAGCCTTTGTTTTTGTCACCGCACTAGTTTTTTGGGATTCGCAAAATGAAAGGAAGATGTGAAGCACTGTCTAATAGTATTTGAAAACCATAAAACCAAACTATCTGAAGGATAGCTGTGCGCACATGTGTTGATCTACATAACTACAATGTTTTAAGAAACTTCCAATATCATGTTAGATTTTACTTTAAATGTCAAGACAAATATTTGCTTTGATTTTACATTGTAAGTTGAAAAGTTGGCGTGTTAGGGCGTTGCTGCGTTAAGGTTGGCTGTAGATCTTTATATAAAATGCTGTGTAGTCTGCAGTAAACATGTGTAGTCTACAGGCCAACAGAGGCAAATCTAAATATGGTTTTGACATGAATTGTGATAAAGATTTTTATTGGCTATTAAATAGATTTGTCAATGTTTATTTTATTGAGCTGCAACAGGTTTGCAAGGGATTTATTCTATATACAATATATTGTACGGCATGTTGTATATCTAATATACAATGCATGTATATGCATACTGTATATAATTTATACTCTATACAATACTATATAATTTATTCTGCATATGATCTCATCATTTGTAAATTTTTTGCACTTTTTATGCTTTGTTTTTATTAATTTGACGCCCACAGAGATGTTAGAATGCACCAAAGCCCGTCTCTTCAAGCCAATAAATGAAGTAATGTAACAGTTATTTATTTAAATATGGCATTGCTGACAGGACATTGGCAGGAGGCTTGAGGAACAGTAAATAGTATATATTGCCCATTACTAAGCATTAACCAGTAGTTAAAGACTAGTATACAGGCAGTTAGATACAACCACAACATTACTGTGAATACCAGTAGTCAAAGACCAGTATACAGGCAGTTAGATACAATCACAACACTACTGTGAATACCAGTAGTTAAAGACTATTATACAGGCAGTTAGATACAATCACAACACTACTGTGAATACCAGTAGTTAAAGACTATTATACAGGCAGTTAGATGCAACCACAACACTACTGTGAATACCAGTAGTTAAAGACTAGTATACAGGCAGTTAGATACAACCACAACACTACTGTGAATACTAGTAGTCAAAGACTATTATACAGGCAGTTAGATGCAACCACAACACTACTGCCGATGTTCTGTTCAAGTATCAAACCTATACATTGACTTTCCTAATGCTAGTATAAATTCTGAAGCAAACTAGCGATAAACTTGATTCCATGAGAATCATTGTTTACACACATATATGCTGGTGACCACAAATATGCCTGGCATGATGTCCCTCTACACCACAACTACTAGTAGGCATGCAGGCCATTTGCGCATTATGATTGATATCCATGCACTAGATTATGAATAGGCACTATGTATAGGTAGTATAAAGCACTACTACAAACCTGATGAAATCTCGCAAAGTTATTTCTAACGATTTTAAACATTGTTTGAATAATAGTTTTAGATAAAAAAACTTTGGTCGTTATTCATGATTTAAAAAAAATTTGTTCTTTCTCTAGGCAATATGGCATTTCCTTTCATTAAAAGTCAGGCTACTGGGTTACATAGGAAATTTTGAAAAAAAGATTAAATATGTTCACTGATGTTGAAGATTAAATTTTTGGACAGTCTGAAAAGAGGAAAGATTTTTCGAGTTCACTGCGGTTGTACAGTTGCTTTTTGGATGAAACTTTCACATAGAAGTAATTAGCACTTCAGTTGGTTTTATCTTTGTTTCATTTTAAAGACATGCATTGCAATATTCTAGTTAAAATAAATTTTGTTGTAGAACTTCAATGTGCCCACATGTACACCCACAGCAATTACATGTACAATAGTTAAAATTGTGTTGTTGAATTCATTACTGATAAAAGCATCTTCAAAAGATTCTTGTGATAATACAATGTTTTTAAATGAATCATTGGGTCATTTGTTTTTCATGAAAGGAAATTTAATTAATATTATGGTAGACCAATATATTAAGTTGTGTCAGCTTTTACGGTCTGTAATATATAAACCGTTGGCTTAAGCAATGTGCTGGTTATTGTTGGCAGTACATGATTATGTGTGCATAATGGTTACAGCAGTGGTGCAGTAACTTGTATTGTTAGTTGAAATACTGAATCCTGTGTATCTATAGTTCCTATAGATACACAGGGACCCAAAAATGAACAAATCTGAATCGCGAACTTGCAGTTTTTTTATGAAGATTAGGGAACAATTTATTATGTTACAAAAAGTTTTATTTAAATTATGTGACATATTTGATTATGTATTAAATTAAATTGGCTTTTTACTGAGAAATTTGAGAAAGAAACTTTATCTTGTTCCCCAAATGGCATCAGCTGCATGAGATCTGTGTCTAACGTATGATGGTGTTAATTTGGAGTTTCAAGTCTATTTCCCATAATAATTGTATCCATCTGACAATGTGCCTTCACCTGCACTGTTAATGCATCTTATGCTTTGTATGTTCCCGTGTACACGTTTAGAGGAATACCAGAAACATTGCTCGATTATTTAGAGGCCTCCCACTATTCTGCATCATAGTCTCGTCTGCTTAGCCCCAAAATCCTCACTAAACGTAGTTGTTAGCTTGTATTCAAACATTTAGTAGCATTGCAACGCATTTCAAATTTGGCCGATAGTAAAATTAATTTTTCATTCTCTAGATTATCTTTTTTGTGCTAGTGTGACAGCACCAAGTCAGTTGGGTGGTGTCACCAGCTCGACCGCCCTTGTGCTAGCCATTATGAGATTACTTTTAGGATGAAGGATTTAGCTCCAAGGTGTTATGGTCTGCCTCAAGGTTAAAGCAGCTGGTATGTGTAGCTGTTGTACGAGTGTACGATTGATGGTTGAAAGATCGCTAGTACTCTTTGTAGAGCAGCCTGGTTGGTGTGGCTAGTTGTGTGTTATTCCCACCTCAATTGCTTTTGCTATAATTAATGTTTGAGTAAGGTGCAAGTACTGAGGGCACTTACAGTACTCTATGAAATTTAAGTATCCATTAGTGTGTAGACTTGTTTACACTGGGCAATCAAAAAGTTTAAATGCAGTAGCAAGGAAATGTTTAAACTAGCGATTTGTAAGAGAGAATAAATCTCTCTAAATAAATAAATAAAGCGGACATACGAAAAGACGGAAATACCCGTGGAAATGGTCATATGTTATTACTACAAATAAATGTTAAATGTGGAATCGCTAACAATCTTGACCTGATATTCGTCAGTAGATCGTGAAGCATTCTTAAACCAAGATTACTGGTGATCTACTCAGCACTGCCCACTTACTGGTGATCTATCATCAATACCT
The DNA here is from genome assembly GCF_963576615.1 of Watersipora subatra. Classification (NCBI taxonomy): domain Eukaryota; kingdom Metazoa; phylum Bryozoa; class Gymnolaemata; order Cheilostomatida; family Watersiporidae; genus Watersipora; species Watersipora subatra. Next base: position 33,178,473 of record NC_088710.1, on the reverse strand, counting down.
ATTTACTCGTGATCTACCAGCACTGCCCAGTTACTGGTAATCTACCCAACACTGCCCAGCAATGGTTAATCACCTTGAACAACTCCTCATTTATTTTTGACACATCAAATTTGTGGAACAGAAGATTTGAGATTATAAAAATTGCTGTCTAATTAGTTGAGAATAACTAAATTTTCACAATATCATTTAGTAGCCTATGTTGAGCATTGTTGTTTGTTTTAGCAGATGCCTCCCTACACGGGGCTGAACAACCTCATCCCTCATGGCAATTCATTGTATGCTCCATACAAGGCTGGATCTCTGCCTAATATAAACCATTCACTGCAACAGCAGCAAATGCAACAGCGGCAGCATTCTCCTAGTCAGGGCCAAATGCATTCGCCTCATGCAGCTTCCCAGTCTCCTCAGCAGACACCAGCTAATCAGATGGCTGGATCCACAGGGATCGACCTAAAGGTATATCTTCAACAGCGTTCACACTGTCATTAGCTACGTACGCTCTAGTTTACAAGAAGCTCGAGCTAAGTGTTCAGTTGTAATACAATCAAATGGTCTACAAATGAATTGTATTTCTTCTTGGGCCTGTATCAAATGTTAAATTTGTATGTTGTAGCAAATATTTCAACAGTCCCAAATCCTTCAAGTACTGTAGATAGTTACACATTAGCGATAAAAATGCATTATATGGCAGAGATATAAAAAATAATGAAAATCAATCAGTAGAAATTGTTTTTCTCGTTATCTTACTTAGGATACTAGTGAATGAGAGTGCAGTTTAGCAATGTGTAGATCTACAGAGGTTGAGTTGTGAAATCTAAATTAATTCCACATATTGTTACCATGTATCGAGTCCTCTTTTTGATGTTTTGTGAGTTTCTTGTGTTTGTCCTGACAGTCTCAAATTCTTTACCTTCATGGCATCCACTGGTCCTTTATAGCATTTCATTCATGTCAAATGGTTTCATGAGGCATGTTTTTGAAAAATAACTACATTTTTTATATTATTAGTACCAAAAGTTTATATTCTGCTGCTAAATAGTAGGTTAGTTGAGATATAGCCAGCAAACAAAGTCTTATTTAATTTTAGAAATTTTTAGGTGAAAAGATTGTTGATAAACAGTAATTCGTTGACGGTTAAAAAAGCAAATTAGATGAGGAACACTGAGATAATGTTTTTTTATGAATATTTTGCAAAAAAGGAAAATTATATTTATTAAAAATGTATTTATTCATAAGGATAGCGACAACTAATTAGCCATCCGATTCCAAATACAACAAAATATGTATACAGCTCTTTGTAGTGTTGTCTACGTTAGTTTAAATGGCAGTCTAGCTGTTAATGATAAACTCACTTGGTGAAATACAAAAAATTAGCCAGTGATGTATTATAGTGTGCACTAGTTGAATAGAGGTTCTTTTTCCTTGTTGCAACGTCACAAATGGCTCTCAAAAACTGGTTTGTTGATTGTCACCCTATATACATGTACATACAAGTGAACAACTCCTGGGAGATCATTTCGGTGTACGTGATAATTCGTACAATAAGGCAGAGTGCTCAACTCTGAACTGTGTTATTATACTAATACTTGTCCATAACCACTACCATCATTTAGAGTTTGTGAATGTTTTTAATAAATAGATGTTGACATGTTTAGGAGTTGCGCACCGCCGTCATATTTTATATCATGCGGTAATATTTAGCACATTTTGAATTCAAATGTAATGCTCGCTTTGTTAATTTAAAGTAAAAGAGGAAATCTTTGATATTATTGTCATTTACTACTCTTAAAAGTTTGTTTATAAACCATATACTCGGGAATAAGGGTATGTTTGGAACTGCAGTAAAATAATCAATCATAGATTTTTATTTTCTAGACACCATCTACAATGTGGTCATTTATCTGATAAAAATGTTGATGTGCTTTTATATAATTTTTGGTAATTATAAATTTCAATAACGCTTCAACATTTGACAGTACCAGTCAAGAGAATATCTATATTATATACATGTATGTTAAAAAGGTCACGATTTCAAGTCTGCTTCACACTTCGTGTTAATTGCGTTGCTGATTATGCTTACCAGAGACTGCGTTCACCTATGTGTGTACAGAGTTGTTTTTACTTCTCTAGTCTTAACACTTGTCTAGACTCCTCCAATGACGTAATGTCTAGCATCACATTAGTTTAGGTGAAAACCATTTCTAACTCATTTTTGATCATTAATGAATTTGTTCATTATGTGAGTATATAATTACGTTGCCTAGATGGTCACTGCAGCTTTTTTGACGAAATAGGCAGATGCACGAACAGTATTATTTAATGTTGTGAGCTACGAGACTTGACAACAAGGTATTTCCTCAGGTATAATTGCGACATCCTCGTAAATATTAATAAGTCAGATACACTCTCTTACAGGTAATACTTGTTCTCCTAATTATTCTCCTAATCATTGGCGTGCTGGTAGATAATGAAGTATAGGACAGCCTCATTTGCTAACATACTATTTACCATTTAGAAACATCTCTCCGAATATTTGCTGCAGTGTATCATTTAATTTACAAAGTATGACGGAACTCTACCCACAGAAATGTTGTCAATGTTCACATTGGTCAAGTAGAAAGGTAAAATTCGACTAAACCAAAAATTTTAATTTGCATCATAGGATAGGTCTATCTGTCTGTTTGTTATGCCAAGCCGTGTCAGGTTCCTGTCATAACTGCCTTCAACTGGCATGCACTGGAGACCTGGCCTAAGGATTCTTTGAACTAGGATATCATGATTTCATATACCAAATGGTATTCCCATAGCTCAATCAACATGATTCTTCAATGGACAATCATAACTGTTATTCTTCACAATCATAACTAATAGTGTGTCAATGAACCTTTCTTAGATAACTGCTTTGTTTCCATGTATTGACAGCTGAATTTTCTGCCCAATGGTGCTTCATGAAAACATAATGAATATTATATCTATATATATTATTAGAGTGAATATTATGTCTACAGTATATTTCTAGAGTGAATGTCGGGGAGTTTTAGCTATCCAAATTATTAGCAATATCCCAACAAACTTCGTAAAAAGAGATGGTGTCATTTACCGGGAGTTAATTAAATATGGCGTCTACCTTTTTTGCTCATCACCCAGTTCAGTCTAAGTGGCCGTAATTACAAAGCAGTTGTGTTTAAAGAGTTGGTAAATTGTTCATAATAAATTTTAATTTTCTTTTCATTAATTATCGAAGGAAAAAACATTTTTATGTTGAAAGGCTGACTTGCAACAAAATCCACATAACAGTTATTTGGTATCAAAAGGTTCGCCATGTCGTACTCTGCTGTGTTGTAGGTGCAAAATATGTGGAAATGTGATTACAAGCTCTTAATAGCTAAAAAACGAACAGTTAATCGCAGCCATCACGAAAACGCCGTAGATTGGAGAACGGCCCAAATGGGACGTAGCTGAACAAGATGGCCTCTGTTTATACTTTCATGCAACCTCATTCGTCGAAATATTTTCACAAATATACTTCATGCTTTCAAGAAAACCATGTCTATTGTCATTACGCGTCTATTTCATCATCATTGTAATTCTGTCACTTTGAGCACTGATATCTCAAAACCTACTGTGAAAAATTTGTTTAATTTTTTAACCTTGGCTCGAAGGAGTGCATATCATCTTCTGATAAACATGAGGAGCCTGCTGGTCACCTGTGATAGTCGAAAAATGCTGCAGCAATTGTTCGCGTTGTTTGGCAGGAACTACGGGTCACATGATCGGATTACGACTACATGATTAGACCAAGCTGAAACAAAACTGTTAAGTAGCGAGGATTCATATTTGATACAGGCTTTTCGGCTTTTTTAGAACCCGAAGTGTTTTTCATAAATTAGTGCTACGAGATGTTTTATATTGAGCCTTTTATTGGCCTTTCAATTCACGTAATAACATCACAAGTCAAAATAATAATCACACCGTTTGACAGCGTCATCAAATTGAAGAGTTCCAAGCTACGGCGTTTTTGTGATGGCTGCGATTAACTGTTCGTTTTTGAGCTTTTAAGAGCTTGTAATCACATTTCCACATATTTTGCACCTACAACACAGCAGAGTAAGCCATGGTGAATCTTTTGATAACAAATAACTGTAATGTGAATTTTGTTTCAAGTAACCACTAAGTTAATTTTATGAAATACTCTAGAAAGTGAAATATATTTTTCAATCAGATCGTTGGTGCGCTGTTTGACTTCTATGATAGTAAACTAAAGTTTCATAAGCTATACAAACACTTTGGGAATACACTTGGTGAACTTTTAAGTTTGAAGCAAGAATTGGTTTTTTTTAAATAAAAAGAAGCCTATTCTTTCTAATACCGCAAGAGTAGAGTTTTTTTTAGCAGAGTTGCTCAAGGCATGATTGACCTTCTGGCAGCAAAAGTGTCAAACAACCTCTTCCTTTGACCTTGGCCTGTGTTGGGAAATCCTCCCCGAGGAGCTGTGGCTTCCCTTGGGTAGTTCCCTTGGCATTTGAAATGTGTTTCTACAATGCCTTACTATACGTTCCACAAACAACCTATCACCTTTTGTGTTTCTTTTTGACCTTCCTCTGTGCCAGATTTCTGGCAAAATGTTTTGGGTGACTTTTAAGATGCTTACCTCTCAAGTTCTCATGTATTTTAGTGTCTGCTTTAGATGATATATATATATATATATATATATAATTTTTTTCATATTAGAGTGCAATCAATGATCTCAACTCACTGAATGGAGGTGATGTGAATAGAAGGCGGATTCAACCGACTCAGTATGGTAATGGAGGCACTCCTAGCATGAGGCCACAGAGGAATCGAGCCAGTGATCATGCTCCTTATTCACCTTACCTCACGCCACACCCTCTCAGCGCCACAGACTGGAAGAAGTAAGCTGCTATTGTTTTTCTATTTGTCCGCTCGCCCCATTGTGTCATGCCTTGGGCTAGTTTCTTTATCCCAAGCCTCTAGCAGCTGTGTTTGTGGTGATCTGTCAGACCATCAGCGCTGGGGCCTGGGTTACAGGTGTGACAGGCGCAGTTGCGTAGGGAACGATGCATGGAGACATTAGTAGACATTGGTTCAAGTCTCACTTGGTCAGAACATCGGGAAACTCACTAGCAGTGGATCAGACTGCATAGGCTTATTGCTGAGAATCATGAATATGCTGATGTATCCTGAGTATCATGACTACTCAAGCGTATGCAAATGTCTTCTCTCTCGTTTACCGATGTTCTTAACTCCGATACCTAGCCTTCCCACGAGTGCTACTTTCTCATGTATACAACCACTTTAGCGAGTATATCTCCCTGCTTGACACCCCGAGACAGTAGTTTTTACATTTCATAAGAAATTCTTGTTTCTACCCGATTATAGCCTCTAGAACTTTTTAAAAGATTTTTAATTTTTTTCTTTAGCTCAACATTTACTAATGGGGCAATATTTGGAGCTTCTCTTTCCTGGCCCTTTTGTTATCTTAGAATATAAATCAATGAAATCAGATGTTGGGCTATGTTCAGGTGAAACAGTCTGAGGCAACACGTCTTTTGAGCGTTTTAACCCAGATCAATTTTGCCGATTTTTCTTGAAGCTTATGCGAAGGTTACCTCGCTTTTCCTTGCCTTCGAAGGACCATCGCTAAGCGGATGTTTGGTAAAAATCAAATTCTACCAAACCTTTAGAAAAGCCGTTGACAAAAATATTTTGCCGATTATGGTAATAATGACGCCTATAAATTACTAAAGGTTGAGGTTTATATCTATGGTTTGGAATAAAGTGATGTTCTAAAGCAGGGGTGTCAAACTCATTTTCACCGAGGGCCACATCAGCGTAATGGCTGTCCTCAAAGGGCCAGATGTAACTTATAATTGTAATGAAATGTAATCGATTAATATAAAATAACTTAAACTAGTCTTTGATATTAAATAACTCTGACTTTATTACTTAAAGTTGCAAACAGAACAGTTGCACAGCAAAACATGCAGAACACTTGTTTTCGAAAAAAAATCAGAAAAGTTACACAATACCCATCAACATGGGCATACTTTCAGTAAAATCAAAAATTGTGAGCTGCTAAGAACACGAATTTGTTGGCATACACACATTAAATCTGCAAACACTAAATAATTGCAACAGCAGCAACACAAAATCAATATGTAAGCAGCAAAAAATCAAAAAATTATTTGCTATTTGCTGAAACAAAGTTAGACTTGCACCAAAGAAATTACAAAATATACAGTGTTTGACTAAAATTAGTAATTTATTACATACAATACAAAGTTATGAATATTATTTATACATGTACAGTTAGTCATGAACATGAAAATCACGACACTATAATTTTGAATTTTTCCTCGCGAGTATTATCTTCAAAGCATAGCAAATCTACATCCCAATATAACTCAAATAAACTGTCATAAACATGTTTCAAACAATAACATTATGTTCAGTAACTCTGTTCTTGACTTTTCAGACTTCAGCTATCGAGATTGAATGATAACTTTTGTCTGACCACGGTTGACAGCCTAAAAAGTTCATTTTTATTCGAGTGTAACGATTCAAATTGACAAAATTAAAAGTTAGTAAAAACTTTCAAACATTAAAAATAATGTTTCAACTTGATTTATGCAGTCTTTCACTGTCTTACCCCTTCTGAATCTGCATATTTACTTCTGGAGTTGAAAAAAATTGATCGCGAACTATAAATTTTAAAGCGACAGCGTTGATTTTCGGTTCAGTTAGATGTCGCAATGGGCGTAGTAATTTAGTTATAACTTTTGCCAGAGAGATCATTGAGATATATATGTACGTTTGTTTGATTGGCCAGAAAAAAAATTTCTGACTAATCAAAATTATTCTTATGTAATGTAAAAATAACAACACAAGGAATAGATAAATTTTAGAGGCAAGATAACTCGCGTTGGTGTGCCTAGCAACGTTATAAATACGGGAGATGAGTCTCGTGCGAATGAGTAATTAAGCCCTCGCGGGCCACATAAAATGAGGTGGCGGGCCACATGTGGCCCGCGGGCCATGTGTTTGACACCTGTGTTCTAAAGCGATAACAACCGTCTCGGTAGTCGTTGGGCAAAAAGTTTAAGTTAATGAAGTTGAGATCGAGTTATCTGAAGCAATTTATTATTGCATGGGACCAAAACAAAACCGATCAAGTTAACCATGTGTTCGAGCTGTCTGAGGGCGAGTTATCCACGTTTGACTGTATATATTATATTTTAATATTATATATAATAACTGTATATGTTATATACATGTATATATAATATTCTATAAATTTAATATATATATATATATATATATATATATATATATATAGAACACACGTATAGTTGGCCACTGCTTGAAAAACAACTACAGTAGATGCTTCTTTAACGTAAATCTCTGTTCTGAGAACATTTATGTTATAGCGATTCTATGTTATCCAGACAGTAAAATACGTGTAAATTGCTTAATTAACTCCAAGATCGTCCCAACTCATCCCTTGGGCCCTTTGCAAAATAAAAAACTAGAATTAACTTTTTAATCTAAATGCTTATACCCTATCTGTAATATTATTGGTTTATTTTGGTAATTTTACAATAAGTTAATGACAAAACCTTCGGGTTCTACCAAAAAGCCCGTATCAAAAATATAGATGCTCGCTACTTTACAGTTTTGTTTTGGCTTGGTCCAATCATCTAGTCGTAATTTGATCATGTGACCCATACTTCCTGCCAAGCAGTGCGAACAATTTCTGCAGCATTTTTCGACTACCACAGGTGATCAACAGGCTCGTCATGTTTATCAGAGGATGATATGCACTCCTTGGAGCTAAAGTTAAAAAATTAAACGACTTTTTACAGTAGGTTTTGAGATATCAGTGCTTTAAGTGACAGCATTACGATGAGGATGAAATAGACGCTTATCGACAATAGACATGGTTTTGTTGAATGCGTGAAATATATTTGTGAAAATATTTTGACGAATGAGATTGCATGAAAGTGTAAACAGAAGCCATCATGTTCAACTATTTCCCATTTAAGCCGTTTTGGAAAGGGATTCCAATCTACGGCGTTTTCGTGATGGCTTCGATGAACTGTTCGTTTTTGAGCTTTCAAGAGCTTGTAATCGCATTTCCACATATTTTGTAACTACAACACAGCAAAGTAAGACTTGGTAAATCTTTTGATAGCAAATCACTGTAATGTGAATTTTGGTGCAAGTCAACCTTTAAATGAATTTAGCTTACTAAACTTGAAGCTAAGTTTTAGCATTAATTTTACTAAACTTCAACTTTGTCATCGTTTAAAATTTTAAGCTTTCTGTTTCCGGTTTCAAGAGTGAGTGAGCATCATTGGATTTTCGGCGTTATAAGAGGGATTTTGGCGAATAGCATATCGGCATCTTCGCTACTTTGACGTATTCAGCGCGCCAACTGCCAAATTTTAATTTCAGAAGAAATTTTTGTTGATATTGTATGGCAAAACAAGGTGTATGACAGAATGAAAAACATTGTGTGTGACACGATAAAGGCGAAACAATCGTATGACAGAGATATCGTAACTCTGGGGCGCAGTGTAGTTAGAATGTCTCATAGAATGCGCCTCATAGAATATGGCTCATAGAATATGCCTCATAGAATATGCCTCACAGAATATGACTCATAGATTGTGCCTCATAGAATATGGCTCATCGAATATGCCTCATAGAATATGTCTCATCGAATGTGTATCATAAAATATGTCTCATAGAATATGACTCATAGAATATGTCTCATAGAATATGTCTCATAGAATGTGTATCATAGAATATGTCTCATAGAATATGTTTAATAGAATACGTCTCATAGATTATGTATCATAGAACGTGTATTATAGAATGCCTTTTCAAAAATTAAGATATTTTTATTTATACTTGATTCTATTCATTAATGGATGCTATGAAAGTTCCAATTTACTAATACTGATCAGGTGTTGCTCCTTGCAGTGTCAAGCCAGAGTTGTTTATTTAGATGTTATTACTAGCTGTCTTGGGATATACTGTAAGGTATGGTGTCTCCTCGCCATAGGTATGTTGCTTTCCACACGAAAACAAAGTTAAAAATGAGAATGTATTTCCAACAGCGTTAGAGCACAAAAAAAGTGTCAGCTTCTTCTTACCGCGTCCACTATTCCTCACCTCTGCAAATGGTAACTATTTTCATGCTATTTTTTGAGCCAGTACTTTACCACCATGCTCTAGAATACGTACTGGTAACCAAGGAATTAACTATTATGTAATTCATAAATGTTCAACTTTGAGGTTATTTGATCCGCTCTACTGCTTCCACTCCAGGCGATGTTAACTAAACGTTTTTCCTTTTTGTACCATTATTTTGTATGTTATGCGTAAAATAGACAATAAATACTTTATGATGTGGTATTTGGCTTAGAATAAAATTGGTTTTGTGTAGTAAAATATTACAGTGCATATAAAATTTATAGAAAATGAACAGTGTTGTCCAACTAAAAATAATCGAATAATAAACAAAAAGTTTCAATAAAATGTCACACTAAGGTGATTCCCTGAGCATCAGGCGATACTTGCTACCAGTAATAGAATTCCCCTATTTTGTTGGTTATATAAGTATCAGGTGCAGGTTTATTAGCAGTCTGTTAGTTTGACATGTATAAGTCATCTTTCTATGCTAGGTTCAAGTCTGACTCTGACATACACGGTAGCGTTAAACATCAAACCCCAAGCTCTAGCAGTGAAGGCAGCGCGAGTAGTGGACTCATATCTCCACTGATACATCGCAGAGGTAGGTGTCTTCAATCTCTTCTCTCTTCCCGAGTTGAGGCAAATAAAAGGTAACTCATCCCACAGAGTATCCTTCCCGCTTCACATCGGTCGAGTGGACTGGGAAGGTTTGACTGAACCGAACTCTCCCATTCGCGTCTCATGTTTGTCCTCCAGTCTTATCAGTTGTCCATGCTGCATTCCTGCATCAAGAGCCAAGTTTAGGTGTCAGTTGTGGGGCTGGTTTGGTAGTACTATAATTATTCACACTGACTCATACCACAATCTGCCACCAAGATATGCTGAGTCACACCTCTTTGCCATAAACTCTGCTTGAAATGTATGTGTCAATTTTTATCCATCAGCCCTGCAGGCATGACACTATGAGGATTACACACAGATTATATTACTTGCGCTCCTTAAAGTTCTTCATGTTGTTGTCTAAATTGGCTCAAAATGGTACACACGTATTCATGAAGGGAGGTGGGTGTGGCAGTGACAATATCTGCCGTGTTTGCAAAATCAATGGAAAGACAAACAACTGCTTTAATTTGAGTCTACGCTATGGTTTCTAATGACATAAACAAACAACATTATAAGTGTGATCATAGCTTGGCTAATCTGCTATCAAGAGTATTGCTGATAACTACAGTAGGTTTAACACGACCTGATCCATTCTAATACATTCACACAGGTTATTCTATCTTATATTTTAATGAAACACATCTGAGTACTATGGAAACAAAATTTGGAATTTTACTTTTAGGTTACTTAGGAAGAATATTAAAACAAAACATCGTTCCATCTTGAGAACCGTGTAACTTTTTTTGTCCTTGTTTGATTTAGAGGAAATAAATTTTGTATTTGATTCGTTTTTGTCATTTAGTATATGATACGTTGATGCTGTTGGCTTTGCATTTTTAATGTTATCAATGAAATAGTTAAGATAAGTGTATAGGTTATAGTAAAATATTCTATCGATTCTGAAAAAAGTGAAATTTCAAGTTGAACTCATTAACTTTGCTGTGCTGTCCATAGTACAGTACTTGTATAACTTGACGTATACATGTATGCTTCTAATAGCTTCCATTTAAATTGACAGCCAAAAATATTTAAAAATTTCAAAAGCTTATTCATGGCTCAGTACACAGTTATTCATCGACTAGTACAATATATCTGTATGTTTTATCTATATTCTAAATGATGTAGACATACACTAATATTTATGTACTATTTGTTTCACCTATATGTTTCTGTACAAGTAAACTACCGTACTTTTCGAACTATTAGACTACATTTTTCTGATGTTTTGAGCCATGCGGCTTATATAAGATTGCGGCTATTTTGTGGCTTTTTCTTTCACTGCTAGGACGCATTAACCAGAATCTTCGGTTAGTTCGCCTCTAGCGGCGAAATAAAAAACGAAACAATTCCATCTGGTGCTGTTCCATTAAACACTAGGTCAAAAAGTGTCGGTTAATACGAAACAGTGCCGTTAGGCATTGTTCCGTTTTAAACAGCAAAGTTGCTGCAGCGTTAAAAAGCACCGCCCTGAGTTCTGCGGCTTATACAAAGGTGCGGCCTATGTATTGTTTCATTATCGCTTTTTGGCAAATAAAGCAACTGCGGCTTATATAGGAGTGCGGTTTATAATTCGAGAAGTACGGTAGATGCCGGTAGATGCTTGTGCAACCATAATCATTCTGTTATCTCTCATATGAACATGCAAATAAGTGGCAACATACAAGGACAGTAAGGACAGCATTACAGTAGACTTTGCTGATAGATCATCACTGCTAAGCATTTATTGTTGACCATGTGCAGATTTGGATTTGCTTGAATTGTTATTTTAGTAGTTATTACTAATAGCAACACTCTATGAGTATCTGTTGATAAATGCTTGTCAGGATCAGTGGAATCTTTCTTGCCACTAGAACAACTAGTATTGGAAGCCCTCGAGTATTGCTAGTAGCCAATTGTATTGTTCATCTTTGTATGAACTTTCTTGTCTGAACTCGGTCGACACCTGAAAAACTTAATGTGTGAATTGTCTAGTTAATATGCCGTTAATATTTTAATAGGCCTGCAATTTTAACTCTTTGTTCGAAATAGCATTGGTTACAAGAGTTAGCTATGGCTACTAATTGGTGATTGTTTTGTGAAAACCCAACTCCAAACTTATTAGCAAGACTGAGAACAATAGCCAACAATGTTATCAAAATGAGAGATGAACCTCTTGAGATTTGTCTTAACTCATTCGCAACCAACTAACTTTCATGTGATCTACTTTAAATACCAGTCATTTATCATAAACATGTTATAATTTAATTTACTACAAGAAACTGAATTGAGATAAGTTACCCATTCAGTTTTCAAAATAAATAATTTTCAAATGGTTTAAAATTCAGGTAAAAACTTCATATTACTTACATGTAGACATGCGTTCCCAAGAAGGTAGTGTTAGAAAGTTTCTGATTTTCAAAAACCCTTACTTGCTGAAACAAAGTTACAATTTCACAGTGAAAATTGTAAAAATCTAAGTAATTTAGCTAAAATTATTGTTTTGCTACATACATTACACAGCTATAAATAATATTTTTATATATAACAGTTCGCCATGAACGTAAAAGTCATGAAACTCTAATCTCTAACTCTTCCTCGCGAGTGTCATCCTTCAAACCAAAACATAGCAAATATACATGGTAATATACCTCAAATGAACTGTCAATTGTTTCGATTAATAAAAATATGTTCAATAACACTGTTTTTGACTTTTCAGACTTCATAGACAGCTCTAAGAATCAATATGATGCTATTGAAGGTGAATGATAACTTTAGTCTGCCTACCTAAAAAGTGCATTTTAATTCAAGCATAACGATTCAAATTGCCAAAATTGAAAGTTAATAAAAACTTTAAAACTTACAAATAATGTTTTTATTTGATTTATGTCGTCTTTCACTGTCTCACCACTTCTGAATCTGCGTATTCACATCTGGAGTTTAAAAAATAGATCTTTTTTGATAAAATTTTAAGTCGCCATGTTGATTTCCGGTTTAGGTAGATGTCGGTATGGGTTTAGTATTTTGGTTATAACTATTGCCAGAGACATCATTGAGGCATCTTTGTAAGTTTTTCTGATTGGCCAGAAACTAATCAAATATTTTCTTCTATAACTTAGAAATAACTGTACATGGAATGGGTAAATTTCCAAGGCAAGATAATTCGCGTCGATAGCCTAGCTACAATCAAAATCCGCGAGTCAACTCGCGATGGTTGCGAATGAGTTAAAAGCTGTATGTGAAAGTTTGTGGGTTGACTAGATACTATGTAACTGGTAAGCCGCTCTGTCTCAACCAATTAGAATTGAGAAATTGATAAAAAACCTACAAATTGTTGAGTAGGTAAACTGCTGACCCTTAAACTTTCATCCTTTTAGCATTAAAGGAGGGATAATTCCCGTAAAATAATCTTGCTACGTAATTTTGACTTCGTTGCACCAATAAAAGAATGTTATCTTGTTGTTAATGTTTATCCATCATTGACAAGAATGGTCTGTGAAGAACTTGGATATTAAACTGCTCGTTTGCCTTTACAAAATTTACCAACTAATTGTAAAATGTTTGTCACATGAGTAAGCTGTTCTCAAATATGCGCCTAGTTGCCTAGCAACGGTTGTTAGCTAGCTACAGTTGTTTGTGGAAATGCATACATGTTGTCAATGTCTAGAGATATTTTTAAGGCTTTAAAAAAAAGCTCGATTCAATCCAATTCTCATCGAAAAATTAGCAATTCCATTCCCAATTCTTTTGCATCATGAATGAGGTAAGAATCGATCCATTTCAATTCAATGCGCAACACACTACAATTAAATTTTCAATTATTTAGCTATCCTAACTTCTAATGATTCGATTCAGTTCTTTAGACAAACCAATCCTCTATCAATTCCCACATGTCCACTAGTTAGCTTGTTCAGCCGTCGCTCTGAATAGAAGTTGCTCACCCATACAAATGTTGTTGGGTAACTCCAATGCAAAACAAGCTTAGAAATAAAATAAACATTGATTGTTGCAGTTTTATTTTATCATATATCAGAGAACTGTTTCTCAATGCGCTTGATGTTTATATGTACAATATATAAGTTTGTTAAAGTTGCTGGGGTTATCCTTGATCTATGGGGGGGCATGATGATGCCCCCATGACTAAATACGTGCTCCACCGGCCACTGGTTGCAGACGGTGTGCATAGCATCTCTTAATTTCAGCCAACTTGGGCACCTGCCTCTTGTGTTTACTCCAACATTTTTCACAGGGACCTGTGTAGAAATTTTCAGTGATGCCAATCGAATTGCTTTCTAAAGTTTGTCCAAATTGCGCATTGAACAGCGCAAGAGCATGATATTTTTCATTTATAAAAACTAGCTACCAGATTTGCATCATCACCAACATTCCAGTATATGTGATATCACATACACTATCAATATCGCATACATCATCACATACACTCAAGTGATATCACTTCTGATCAGTCAACACATCACTGCACATAGCTTACAGTTATAGCAGCGATAGCAGCCACCATTAAAACAATGATTTATGCTAGCTGACATATACAAGCAACCAAAATAGAATAATACAACTGAAATTACCTTTGTGTAGCAGCCAACTCGTGATGTAGAAGTAGTTTACCCTCTAAGACAATATCACACACTGAAGGAGCAATGGCTCTATTCTTCAGTTAGTTGAAGCGGCCTACTTTGTGCTCCTCTTGCTCCTTGACGACAACAGGTGCCACTGGCTGAGCAGAATGTGACACCCATTTCCTGAGTTCTAAAAACAAATAAGAGTTGGTGAAAGTTATTTGTGGGTGAAAGAAATTGGAAAGCAGCGTAGGTAAACTGCATGCAACAAATTGAAATAGTGGGTCGAATTATTGCCAATGCATACATTGCCACACAAGGACTGCAATTATTATTACATACCACCATGTCCACAATCTGATGTACACACCGTCAAATGTAAACTAAGTTGAATGGGTCTATACATATATTTATACATCTATATGTGTAACTCACTTAAATTTTTTTGTTATTGTAATATTGTTTATAAAAATTATTTATTAATAAATTTATTCAATTGTTTATTTATTAACTACCACTAGTAGGAAATGTCAAATAAATGTTGTGAATAACATATGAATATATAGCAATTACAATCAATCGTTTAGATAATAGATAGTTGGATATAGTTTGAGCTACACAAACAAATGACACTTAGGATAGAGCAATAATAATTGAAGATAATGCTCTCTCTTATTCATTTACTACATTTAGACTCCTTCATTCATCTCGTATTTAATATAGCACAATAATTACCTGAATCAATAATAAACTTCTTACCACTGCAGGCACTGCTACTTCTGAAGAAAAGGTAGCATCATCACCAGAGCTAGTCCCATCAGTAGTGTCCATCATATCTATAATACGATTATAATAATACTGTACAAAAGAATAGATGTTGTTGTTAGTAAGTTGATAAAATATATATTAAATATTGAATAAATTAGTGAAATCACCAGACTAGTGAAACTACTTGTCCAGCGAGAGAAAATTTTGTCGACAAACCAGAAAACTAAGAACAACTAGACCAGTGAACAAGGTACAACTTACTACTGAGTCCTGATTGATACATCTAGACAACTGTGTAGGACGAGGCCTTAAGCTTGAATGAGATGCAGTTACAATCGTTCTCATGACGATCATAACAGCATAGCTAAACTTGTCGCCAATGCACAGGTATACCATGGAACAATAATACTACATATTATCGACAAATAGAACATAAAACAAATAAAATAATACCATGGAACAATAATACTACATATTATCAACAAATAGAACATATGCGGTGATATGAAAACGATATGAGGTGTAGGAAAATGTTGAACGTGTGCGGCTGACATTACTGGATTGCACTTGCGATTAACTGATTCGTTTATAGGCTATCACTGTCCACGAGGGGTTTTCCGTCAATGCAATAATAAATTACTAATCATAGAGATACTGAGATAGTAATAATAAAAGAGAAGCGTTGACTCGAGGCTTTTTGCTAATTGAAAATAGAGAATCGAATCAATTCGTCTATGGTGACAGTAAAGAATCGATTTGTTTTTTACTGGTAGGATGCGCCGAGTCATTTCAATTCTACAGTCAGTAAAAGATACCAGAGAATCGATTCAATTCGATTCGTTTGTAAATTTTCTTTGTAAAATTCGTTTCTTGAGCAAGCATGTGAACTAGAGTGCCCATCTCTGTCAATGCCTAGCGGTCACCAATTAAATTGTGCTTTACAAAAATGCTCTACACCATTTGTAAAATTGCTTTGGTTTACGATGAACCTTATAATTGTAGCTGTGTCAGGGGTATCCAGAACAAACTATTATATCCAGAGTATTCATTTAATTCTACGCGTATCCATAAAGTCAGAGTTATTCTTTCCACGAGACCAACACTAATAACTCTATCAATGACCCACGCAGAAATCATATATGTATAAAATATATGTAGTGAGGCAGTTGTTATAAGGTAAAGGTTAGGTCGTCCTAGTCTACAAATATTAAACTCACGGTAAAGATGTTGAACCATGTATTGTTTCAATGCATCGACCTACACACACTTATCCACTGTGTCCAGACCCTACTAGACTCGGCTATCCTGTGCCACTATTAAAACTGAAGCTACCAAACTTAACCTACAGCTGTTAGGGGTAACTGATTGAAAACCAAATTCTTCACATGCTCCTCATGTACATGTTAGAAATTTAACCGGAGCCTTGTAAAAACATTGTTCATATAAGGTGATATCTTAACAAGTTGGTACGCAAAAAGTTATGTTTACAGAGTTCTGCAGCAGCTATTGTAAACTAATGCTATAAATTATAAAATACTGCAGCTGAAGAACAAATCTAATGGTTCAGTTTGTTATAACGAATTATTTGCTAATGAAACAGGTTTATGAATGATAAGTCCAGCACTATTAGAGGTACACTGTCCATGTGCATTTCTATGGCTAGCAGTTAACATTGGTGTTTGGAACATTGAATCTTTCTAATTAGAGCAGGTATACACAAATGTGCATCGATAACAGAAATTATATAGAGCTACTTGCAAACTTCTCCATAAAATAAAACACAGATATGTCATTCCTATTATTTTAAAATTTTAGCTGTCCTGTTTAATGTCCGCTTGTTTAGTTAACATGTTTTATGTCCACATGTTTAGATGTCCGCGTGTTTAGTTAACATGTTTTATGTCCACGTGTTTAGGTAACATGTTTTATGTCCGCGTGTTTAGTTAACTTGTTTTATGTCCACGTGTTCAGTTAACATGTTTTAATGAACACGCTAAGCAGAATCATATGTCGCTGTGAGTTTTCCTTTAAACTTGTTTTGGTTTATATGCCTATCTGTAGGCATTTTAATTATTCTTACCATTATTGTATGTTTTATGACGATCAATGAAATCTGCATCAATGAGCTTCACAGGTTTACGAGAATAGTCAATCTTTGAACCTGATCAGTTTCTGAACTATCTGTTAAATCTCTGCCTTGGAAGTTCTACATACCATAGCTTCATTTCCTTGTTATTTTACAGTTTTAGAAGTAGGCGGCAATACAAACAGTCCGATGCCAGTTGGAGGGGCGCTGGGTGTTTCGAGTGCTCTCGGACCTCTCAAGGTAAGCTATATTTGCTCTTTAAATAGAAATACGATTTTCTTTCGCTATCTTTTTATGCTCTGAATATTGGTGCTTGGCAGCAGGAGAATGAATGTTGGATCTGTAGACAAAAGGTTTTACCTACTTACCTTTTTTGAAGACTACTTCATATGAAAGATTCCTCGTCAAATGACAATCTTCAATGATTTCAACCATTGTAGTCAATATGTGGCTGGTATTTATTTAAAATTGCTTGTTTAATTTCTTCCATGACTATTAGGAAAAAATTAATTAAAATGATTTTAATTTCTAACCAAATATATAAAATACCCATTTCCTTTAAACTTCCATATATAAATGACATAACAGTGTGTTGTAGTTGGATACTGATAGACAACTGGAAGATGGTATCAACTGTTACCATGTGCTCAGCCTCATTAGTTTAGGAACCTACCATAGTTATGGTACAACGATTCACTACAATAAATGAAATTGAGTTATTTATGATGCACTCTAGCTGCATAGACACTGGCATGCAATTGTTCCTTTGAAGTAACAATTGCATGTTACGACAAACAAGCAACAATTGTTGTTCCTTCGAAGGAACAACATTTGCTGTATGTAATGTTGAGATATAAATTTGAGAGTAACAATACTTTGGTAGTCTTTACAGCTTATGATTTTAACTGTCAAATTGTTTTTCACTCCCAGATGTTTTAATTTAAGTTATCACTCCCAGTTAATAACTTCTCCATCACACTCTGTAGACAGCTCAAGTTAGCTATCTTGAGACTTAATACTGGCTCTTCTAGTCACAAGATATGCATACTGTTCAGTACAGTAAATTAAAATAAAGTATTCACTGGCTTTACGTGTATCAATCGTGTATCGATCGAGATTGATAATTTAGAAGTTCAATCCATGATAATGCGAGGATATCGATCTGAGGTGATTTGGTAGAATAATAACTCGATGGCAGTAATCAACAACTGCTCAAATCTCAAGAAGTTAGGTTAACATGTTGTTAGATAGGATCTCATTCATGCTGTTTACTTGAGTTCAACTGATCAGTTCATTTGATGCGTGTGACACTAGCGAATCAACTCCAAGTGTTTTACAGAGTTTTTTAAAAATTCATCATTAAATTAATCTGTTATATTGATAAGTGTCCCAATCCACAGCAGGTGTTAACATATAATAGATTGTTGTTAATTTATATTTCTGTGCTGCATTCGGATTTATAAGGAAATATCATTTTATCATATGTAGTAAACTAGATGAATGCCAGGTGTTGCACGGGAATTCAAATAATTACCCAATATATTTGAGTAACTTATCCGGTAAGCCAGTTATGGTAAGCTTACCTTTACTAAAGCAATTGCCACTTTGAGATTTATATATACAGTCAAACATGGATAACTCGCCCTCGGATAGCTCGAACACATGGTTAACTCGAACGGGTTTTTTGGTCCGCTCCCATGTAATGATAAATTGCTTTAGATAACTCGACCTCAACTCTGTTAACTCGGACAGTTTTTTGCCTAATGGCTACCGAAACGGTTGTTATCGCTTTAAAAAATCACTTTATTCCAAGCCATAGAGGTAAACCTCAACTTTTCGTAGTTCATAGGCTTCGTTATTACCATCATCGGCAAAATATTTTTGTCAACGACTTTTCTAAAGGTTTGGTGAAATTTGATTTTTTACTAAACATCCGCTTAGCGATGGCTCTTCGGAAGGAAGAAAAAGCGAGGTAACCTTCGCATAAACTTCAAGAAAAATCGACCAAATTAATCTTGGTTAAAACTCTCAGAGAAAAACGATGTCTTTTCTTCTGAGCATTTCAACAGCGATCAAGTTTTGCCGATTTTGACATAAAAAACGTCCCGCCAATAACATCACCTCAAACAACAAACCAATCTCAAGTGATAGAAAAATCTCTATACTTTTTGATAAATATTTTTTAAACTTTACATTAGAAGCATTTAATTTGAAACAAGCCATTTATGCTTTTGATTTATATTATAGTTTGTATATGAACATGTATTTACTGATAAATACATGGACTTGTGACAGTGCTCTGATAACTCGAACACTTTCGCTCGGTCCCGTGAAGTTTGAGTTATCCATGTTTGACTATATATATATATATATATATATATATATTATACAGATACGCGTATATCACACAGCCAGATTATCTGCTTTGATAGTTTCATCAGAGTAAATTAATTTAGACTAAGTTTTAAACTCAACAGAAATCAATGAATAATAAAATGGTAAGATAGGTTCAATGTGATAGGTTCAAGATAAGTTCTGTGAAATTTAAAATTTCAGTGTATTTATTATTTTTACATATAAACTTATTTTAGTCGTAGTCACGGTGCTTTAGCTGCATGAAACTGTTCTGGGTTATAACAGGCTTGTAGTATAGCAAGTGTAGTAGTTGAGGAGTGTGAACTACCTTCAAGTATGATAGTGTCACTAGAGCAGTTCATAGGCAGCAAGAGGGTGGAGTTTGTTTATCAATTTACATAGACAGTTTGCTTGTGGTTCATCCTATTCTATTTATATTGATCTTAATGATTCACTAGATGACGTACTTTTCTGTTTTTACTAAAAACTACCATCTGATAACTGATAGCAAAGAGAGGACAACTGTTGAAAAAACTAATGAGACTATCTTCCTTTTACAACCACCATATTACTAGTAATTATTCAGTAGATACAAAGAGACATAACTTTATAAACAAGTTTTGATAAACCCTTTTTGTAACCTGCAAGCACCTGCCTGGTGCATCTATTCTAGATCCAATCTCAGCAATTAAAGCATGTGTGATTGGATCTAGACTTGCGATTTTCATGACACTGCTATGTGCCTGTATGCGACACTGATATATGCCTACATGTTACACTGCTAGTATATACCTGTATGTGACACTGGTGCATACCTGTCATTGACTGTCAAATACTAAATGATCGATTACAGTTTACTTTGGTTTGATTTTAGCCTTTTCCAGAAGGAGGCGCATTTTCATTGAACGGAGTGCCACCAATGCCTCCACCCATGGGTTCGTCTGGCCTCCCACCCCCTCATCAGATGTCATTATCTAACTCAGGGCAGCATCATGGTTCCCTTCCAGACCTTTCCAATCTTGGTTTCACTAGCCATTCTCTCAACAGCAACACTTCCCACGGTAACAATTGGCTTCTCCCCCTCTCCTTCGTTTAATGACTCTGTTGTTAAGATTGTCAGTTTATCTTTTAGTTGTACTGCTCTCTCTCTCTCTCTCACACACGTGCTTGCCTACAGCTAAGGCACTTTAATCTATATCTCTACTCTCCAACTCGGGCACAACTAGGGTACTTTGGACTATATTTCTGCTCTCCAACTCGGGCACAACTAGGGTACTTTGGACTATATTTCTGCTCTCCAACTCGGGCACAACTAGGGTCCTTTAATCTATATCTCTACTCTCCAACTCGGGCACAACTAGGGTACTTTGGACTATATCTCTACTCTCCAACTCGGGCACAACTAGGGTACTTTGGACTATATTTCTGCTCTCCAACTCGGGCACAACTAGGGCCCTTTAATCTATATCTCTGCTCTCCAACTCGGGCACAACTAGGGCCCTTTAATCTATATTTCTGCTCTCCAACTCGGGCACAACTAGGGCCCTTTAATCTATATTTCTGCTCTCCAACTCGGGCACAACTAGGGTACTTTAATCTATATCTCTACTCTCCAACTAAGGTACTTTAATCTACATCTCTACTCTCCAACTCGGGCATAACTAGGGTACTTTAGTCTATATTTCTACTCTTGCCAGGCCCCTGCTCACCGCCTAGTGATGGCTTTGGGAGAATAGTCAGTGCAAATATGCCTCCTCCAGACAGCCCGTCTTCTCTTAGACCTAGCAATGGCCGGCATCCCAGTCCCTTTGTCGGCAACTCCACACAGGTTCAGGTACCTTCTCTTGTTAACTTGTTGTAATGTTGCGTTAGATGTGATACTGACATTTCAGAAACTAAATAATAATAGCTTTTTCATACTCTATTTAACCAAGCTAGCCAAAGCTAGCCATATATCTATCATACAGTCATTAGATGGTGTCGTTAGATGGTGTCGTTAGATGGTGTCGTTAGATGGTGTCGTTAGATGGTGTCGTTAGATGGTGTCGTTAGATGGTGTCGTTAGATGGTGTCGTTAGATGGTGTCGTTAGATGGTGTCGTTAGATGGTGTCGTTAGATGGTGTCGTTAGATGGTGTCGTTAGATGGTGTCGTTAGATGGTGTCGTTAGATGGTGTCGTTAGATGGTGTCGTTAGATGGTGTCGTTAGATGGTGTCGTTAGATGGTGTCGTTAGATGGTGTCGTTAGATGGTGTCGTTAGATGGTGTCGTTAGATGGTGTCGTTAGATGGTGTCGTTAGATGGTGTCGTTAGATGGTGTCGTTAGATGGTGTCGTTAGATGGTGTCGTTAGATGGTGTCGTTAGATGGTGTCGTTAGATGGTGTCGTTAGATGGTGTCGTTGGATGGTGTCGTTGGATGGTGTCGTTGGGTGGTGTCGTTGGGTGGTGTCGTTGGATGGTGTCGTTGGATGGTGTCGTTGGATGGTGTCGTTGGATGGTGTCGTTGGATGGTGTCGTTGGATGGTGTCGTTGGATGGTGTCGTTGGATGGTGTCGTTGGATGGTGTCGTTAGGTCGTGTCACTCGGTCGTGTCACTCGGTCGTGTCACTCGGTCGTGTCATTCGCTCGTGTCATTCGGTGGTGTCTTTGAATGGTTAATGTTGATTAATGCTGGTTAATGTTGATGTTTAGCGTAGGTCAAGGTCAAAGGTCAAGATGGTAGTCATCCCTAAGCTGAAGAGATTTTATTGCAACAGATTAAAAGTAATAAAATCAGCTTCTTTATTATCTTTTATACGCGTATTTAAACTCAAACAAAGTTGGATGGAATGTTTACGTATGCTGATTCTATATAGCTTTGTAATGTCTCTCTATTCATTTATTATCATTCATAAGCTCTCAGGCTGTTTTCAATATCATTCTGATCATGATCGCACTATATCATTTATCTGCGTATATAGTGAGGATTTGTTTTTGCCACGGTCTAATGCTTAAGATTTTGCAATTGTTTTCTTGCAGGGTATTCCTCAACAGTTTCAGTATTTGCCACAGCCAGGGTTGGGCATGCACCCACTAGCTCCTGCTATGGCTGGACCTCATCCAGCACACACAGCACATTTAAACAATAGCAACGCATTGTCTCATAACATTCCAATATCACAGCAGGCCCCCAAGTCTCCTGCCAACCTAGAGAAGCAACTAGTGAACGAAACAATACGTCGCCGAATCAGCGATAAGATGTTGGCACAGCAGGTGTGTTGTCTTCTCTAAACCTTTGCCCTCTGTCCCTGTTTCCTCTATACCTGTCCCCTCTGTACCTGTCGCCTCTGTACCTGTCCCCTCTGTACCTGTCCCCTCTGTACCTGTCCCCTCTGTACCTGTTCCCTCTATACCTGTTTCCTCTATACCTGTCCCCTCTATACCTGTCCCCTCTATACCTGTCCCCTCTATACCTGTCCCCTCTATACCTGTCCCCCTATACCTGTCCCCTCTATAACCTGTCCCCTCTATACCTGTCCCCTCTATTCCTGTCTCCCTATTCCTGTCTCCCTATTCCTGTCTCCTCTATACCTGTCTCCTCTATACCTGTCTCTTTTATACCTGTCCTCCCTGTATCTGTCCTCTCTGTATCTGTCCCGTTATACCTGTCCCGCTATACTTGTCCCTTCTTTGCCTGTCTCCTCTGTTATCTAATTTTTGCTGCTCTCTTCTCTGTCTCCTCTTTACACTCCTTATAATTATCTGAGTAACAATGTTGAAGTTGAAGTCATGCTCGGCATAGGTCAACACTCCTCAACTCCAATGTTTTGTAATTAACATCAAATTGGGTGTACTAACAGCTGTCTTTTCAAAAGTACATGTACAGTGGAACCTCGGTTCTCGAACACAATCCTTTCCAGAAGGTTGTTCGAAAGCCGCTTGTTCGAGATCCGTAACAAGTTTTCCCATTAGGATTAATGTATGTAAGTTTTAATCCGTTTCAAGTCGATTTAACAACTTCGGTAAAGCATTTTTTAACATTTTACACCATAAACTGTGCTGTATACCGCATACTATAAATAAAAATGGGTAGATATAGATCGTGTTGAAATTTAATAAAAGATTTTCTATCTATAATGATGAAAAAAGAAAACAAAAAGTAACATTTCGTATGCCTCGCTTTTAAAACGTTGAAAACATTAAAGGTTACGATACAATACCAAAAACCGCTGAAGTTGATAATGAAACAGCAAAAAATTGCAACAGATCAGTTACATAAAAATCGTGTGAAAAAGAAAATAGAAACAGCAACGGTACATTTACTTCAAATCTTTGAAGAAGAATCCTCCACCAAAACAATTTAGGGTAACTCGACTGAAGGAGTTGTGTGCCTAGAAAATCTCTTCGGTAAATGCCTCGTCCTCCCGGATGGCTCCTTCTTTTTGTAAAGAGTTTATGACGCGAAAATTATCCCTTTTTTGAGAACCTTCCGAAAGTGGCTCATAACAGTGTCGTTAAACGTATAAACACGTTGTTGCCGGAGCTGTTCCGAAAGTTTAATTCAAATGCGCATGCTCTGATTTGGTCGAGAACCGAATTTATGGTCGAGAACCCAAGCGTTAGAGAACCGAGGTTCCACTGTACGTGTACAGTCAAACATGGATAACTCAAACTTCACGGGACCGAGTGAAAGTGTTCGAATTATCAGAGCGTTTAAGTTATCAGAGCACTGTCACAAGTGCATGCATTTATCAGTAGATACATGTACATATAAAAACTATAATATACATCAAAAGCACAAATGGCTTCTTACAAATTAAATGCTTCTAATGTAAAGTTCGAAAATTTTTTATTAGAAAGTAGAGATTTTTCTATCACTTAAGATTTGTTTGTTGTTTTATTCGATGTGACTGCCAGATCGTTTTGAGGTTAAAATTGGCAAAACTTGATCACTGTGGAAATGCTCAGAAGAAAAGACATCCTTTTCTTTTGAGCCTTTTAATCAAGATCAAATTTGCTGATTTTTTTTGAAGTTTATGCGAAAGTTACCTCGCTTTTCCTCGCCTTCGAAGAACCATTGCTAAGCGGATGTTTGGTGAAAATCAACTTTTTTCAATCCTTTAAAAAAATTGTTGACAAAAATATTTTGCCGATGATGGTAATAACGGCGCCTATGAGCTACTAAAAGTGGAGGTTTATCTCTATGGCTTGGAATAA
Organism: Watersipora subatra; assembly: GCF_963576615.1. Lineage (NCBI taxonomy): Eukaryota > Metazoa > Bryozoa > Gymnolaemata > Cheilostomatida > Watersiporidae > Watersipora > Watersipora subatra. The sequence goes on along the minus strand of NC_088710.1, from coordinate 33,153,633 downwards.
AGTAATATTCTAAAGCGATAACAACCGCCTCGGTAGCCGTTGGGCAAAAAATTGTTCGAGTTAACCAAGTTGAGGTCGAGTTATCTGAAGCAATTTATTATTACGTGGTAACGGACCAAACAAAACCGTTCGAGTTAACCGTGTGTTCGAGTTATCCGAGGGCGAGTTATCCATGTTTGGCTGTATACAGCTCCGCTCGAACAAGCAACACTTCCGATAAGCAAGCAACAAGCCTTACGTTTATTAACGCTTATTCACAGTTGAAGCAAATACCGAGCATTAATACTTCGAGAAGCATAAACCAAATGAGAGGATAGCAACTTTCCTGAAATTTTAACAGAAGCAGCCTTGGCTCTATATTGTTATATCGGAATAGCTGCCTTTTTTTAGGCTAATGATATAAGAACCAAATGGTTAAAATTCTTTGCCATGCAAGTGCACACTATATAGATATGCTACAAAGATACTTTCAATGGGGGAAAGGAATTTGCCGAGTGTTGATTCCTACAAGATCTGAAGTGCCAGTGGATTAGCTAACTGTTACAGTCATCACCTGAGAACTTGACATTCTATGTGTAGTTGCTGTCAGTGCTTGTGCTTGCTCAAGTTAGATGAGCTAGCCTAGAATCTTTAAAGATGTGGTTGCGTCAAATTTGAGTTGATTTGAAAAGAAAGCATTTTTTTGTCTACCAGTTGATATGTTGTTTGTTGTGTTAGGCGATCTCATTGTCAAGATATTTGAAGATTAAAATCAAAAAAAGTTCATCGCTGTACAAACGCTCAGGCAAAACAACATGCCCAGACTTGCCCAAAATGATGTAACGAGTGATACAACCTTTCTCTATCTCTCGTATTCACATTGGCTAATGCGATAAAAGTCCAGTCCTACATAGCTCTGTTGGCATATATTTTATTTTGTATTTGCTCATGTTGGCTAGAATAAAATTTTAAATCTAGCTACAGATACATTATTATGAATGTCTCAAAGGCCTCAAATAAGGAAAACTAAAAACTTGTCATATTAGCTTTCCCTAAATGCTGTGTAAACATCTGAGTACCGACTACGATTCTGCCGGTCTATGGTATTTAGGTCATCGAGTTAACTTATTTCGTCGCGGCCTTTGTATCAGCTAAGTTCTCAGTTACTACTCACCCCGGAAACTAGCTACTAAACAAAATAAGCACGCCGCCATCTTTAAAAATAATATGTTCGAGTATATGGCGAAACCTACTGCATCCCAAAAATCAAGTATAGTCAACGTTATCTAGTCATCATCTAGTATCATTATCAATTTGTAGAAAAAATTTGCTGGTCACATTCGATTAGTTAATTCAAGTACAAAACGAATGGTTTTATGAGTTGACCGAAATAGTGAACGCAAAACAACGTCAGTTTCGTTGAAATCAATTAACCCACCTATTCTGGCAAAGGATTACCAAAGCCATTCTTTCACCGGGTTGGCGGTTTGTGGACTCACCTGTTTTCACTTAGTAGGGTGGAGCATAAAATTTTTTGAACTTTATATTTAGTCCGTTGGAATTAAGTCGAGCTATGCAAAAGTAACTGCCAATACAACTCGGATTACACTTCATAAATCCATCCATCAGAGAAGAATTCAGCACAGGTGGCAACAGGGCTATGATGTATTCAATATGTTCTGCAAATCATGTTTTGCACTGTCTTCAACAATATTATTTTATTATATAATTTTTACACGCCAAAAATTTTTCGTTGCAGCATAAAGTTCTTATTAAACCATCCATCCAAGTCATGGCCATTCACATAGTTTCATCTCATATAATAGGACAAATTAATCTACTGCAGCAAACTCAAACAAAACATGGATTGTGCAGCACACATTCGTGTCTCTTCCATTTATGGCCGTTTCCAGACTGACACGACTGCTCCCCTAATGAACCACATAAACATCCTGTAACAATAAAACAAATGTCATTCATATATACGTCTTTCTAATGCGTATCTACTGAAAGCTTTCAATTTGAGAATTAGATAGATTGCGAGTGTAATTTTCAAAATGAATAAATGTTTAACAAAAGCATAAATACGCAAAGCCAACAATTCGATGCTTTGTTTCTGGGAGTTGAGGATGAGCATTGATCAATTGATTCTCCTCACTTTCTACAAGTGGGAAGTGAACGTAAATTCTAATCATAACTCTAATCTACTAGCTAAGACTGCCAAAGAAAATTTGAAGCAAATATTATAGCTATTATAGCTAGGTGAATCGATAAAAAGTTGTGAAACGATGATTTGTGATAGCAAAAAGTTATAATTTTATTTATTAGTAGATGTATTCATGAGTAATAAAATTATTACCGTTAGTTTAGAATATATGCAAAGGATACTCATAGTTAAAGATAAATTAACCTCCATTCTCCTATCTCTCTCTCTGCAGCATAACGCTGTTGACGCCTGTCAGCTCTAACCATAACCTGTCTGCCCAAATCTTTAATCACCTGACGCTCAGAAAACTTTGAGTCACCTTCGCATTGTTACAATTCTGATGTTTGTCAATAAAACGCTTTGGTGCAGTAATTCAGTAAATTAATGATGTCAATTAAATATCGATGTCGATACACGTAGCTCGTAGAATCTACTACTAGTCAATGCGCGTGACTAACTAGTAATAGAGAGTAATAGAGTAAGATCCCTAATAACCAGAATCTTCAAAATCACAGACAACCTGTTTTACGAACGATAATATTTAATATGACCTATATAAAAATTCTGTGCTGATGATTGGCTAATGAAAAGATCCTATATTTATCGCTCGTGGACTCTTTTCAGATGTATCACTTGTTACGTCCCTAATGAAGCACCCGCTCGAATCTGACCTTTTAAAGGATGTCCTCATTCAAACGCATATACCTCTGGACATGGTTAGTCTACAAAGACAAAATTGACATCAAATTGTAGCTGATGTTTTAGCCTTTTATTGGTCTTAATTTCATTAAATCGACCTTATTGACGCAACCACATCTTTAACTGTGCCGCAGCTTCAGTAAAATACGCCCGTCATTGATATGGGACATGTTGCACTACCGTGTCAACTTTTTTTATCGCCATGCAAAATGTCTTACTAGTTTGTCAAACGTGTTATTGCCATGTGAAACATGTGATTGCCATGTGAAACGTGTTATTGCCATGTGAAATGTCTCAGTCACAACATCTAATGTCCAGTAATTATTCCAAGAGTCCAGGGCTAACCCTAGCAATGGTAACACGTCCTAATACACAAGTTCACTGAACGATTTTATCATATACTGCTTTTTTAACATTAGCTTATGTGAGGATCAGGGAAATTGTTTCTCTTTAAGCATTTTCTGCTGCAGACTGCATTAGTTCTAATCACTACATTTGCTGGTTTTATTTTTGTCATTTGAAAAATGGGTGAAAAACCTTAGAGAATCAGTGTTTTTACCAAAGTTTAATAATAGTAGATACTTGCAAAATATAAGTTTCCCTTTTCATTTCTCTTTCATAATATTAAATTAAATAACTGATGATAATATAAAGATAGCTTTCACTGTAGTCTAACTATTATTCTTTGCATGCATTGTTTCTTCATCATTGTTCATTCAGATGAATTGAGAACACAACTCCTCGAGTTGACTTCTACTTGTTTGTGAGTGCTCCTGTTGTTTGTTTGAAAAGCTATTTGCTACTGTTCATCACTGTTTCATTTTGCTTAGACTCGGCTATTGTCTGTCTGTTCGTCCTCTCTATTATAACCTATTACTGTGTAATGTAGTATAAACCTTATGTGTCACTTTCATTGCTGCCTCATGAATAGCCTTCAGCTAATGTAGACGCTCTTATATAAAGGGCCTTGGTTAACTGCCTGCTTAGCAAACTCGAAGAGTAAAAATTATTTGACCAAACTTCTGCTGTTCTATTAGCAAGCCCAGCAGTATCGGCAGAATACAGAGAGTGTTCCTTCTCCTAGCTCCCCTGGCACTCCACCGATACGCTCACCAGAGAGTGTCGGAGGCAGCAGTCAGCATGGCGAAAACAGCATGAGCTTTGCCCTCAGCCCCGGCTCTCATTCATCGCTCCAGCAACAGTTTGACCAAGTGAAAATGGTGTGTAAGCCCGATGCTAGCTAATGTGTTGCTTATGCTCTCTATTCTATCACAGGCAAATGTGCATAGCTCAGACCACTAGCTCTCCTGTTCTTGCTGGTTGTTCAGTCGCTGTAAGTGGCAGCTTTTTTGCAATATAAAGCAGATTTTATAAAAAACAGATTTTAAATATTAAAATGTATGAAAGTGCTTGCTTCTTACTCATCATAGGGCCTGCTACTGCTATTTGTTCCTGCGCGGAAGTTCAAATGAACAATATATTTATTAGTGGTGAACTCAGTAGCAGTCCAGACTAGTAGTTGAAATTCCATTGTCATGTTTAGATGTCCATGTGAAACAATTACCATATTCTGTTTATAAATAAGCATGTTTGGGATTAAATGTACTCATATTAGCCAGAAAAAAGAAGAGCCATCTTTGTCTTATCCAATGATATGAAGGAATAAAAATAAATGTTGACAGTCATTTTTTCTTGTTGAAAATGTGTTTTTACATTAACAATATACTTATAGTGCATTTTGTGTTAAACATGAAATACACCCAGTGTTCTCATAGCAGGTGTATTTGTTGCCTTGTGAAATTAAACTTGTTTACAAATTTTTATAATCTTGTAGGACGGACCATCACCACACAATATGAATAGCAACCACTTTGCAAATGGCAATCTCACGGAAAATCCCTTTATACATGAACACAGACCTCCTATGAAACAGCACTCAATACCCAACATAGTCCTTACTGGTACGTTGGCTGTGTCTCTTCCTTATAGATGTGGCTGCGTCAAATTTGAATTGATTTTAAAATAAAGTATTTTTTTTGTGTATCAGTTGATTCGTTGTTTGTTGTGTTAGGCGATCTCATTGTCAAGATATTTGAAGATTAAAATCGAAAAAACTGTTCGCGGTAAAAACGCTCACGCCAAAAAACATGCCCAGACTTGCCCAAAATGATGTAATGCGTGATACAACCTGTCTCTATCTCTCGTATTCACATCGGCTAATGCGATAAAAGTCCAGTCCTACATGGCTCTGTTGGCATATATTTTATTTTGTATTTGCTCATGTTGGCTAGAATAAAATTTTAAATCTAGCTACAGATACATTATTATGAATGTCTCAAACGCCTCAAATAAGGAAAACTAAAAAACTTGTCATATTAGCTTCCTCTAAATGCTGTGTAAATATCTGAGTACCAACTACGATTCTGCTGGTCTACGGTAATTATGTCAAACAAACTGTAGAACAAGGTCTTTGTATCGGCACAGTTTCATCGCTTCCCGCGCTAATGATATACAGCCCCGTCTACATGATGCCCGTCGCCTATCCTGGAGGGGGCTGTATATCATTGCCCACACCGAAAACTAGTTTCTTGTTAAGTAAAATAAGCAAGCTGCGTTTTTGAAAAAAATATGTGGCGAAACCAACTACATCCCTAAAGTCATCTACATTGTATAGTCGACTGTCAACGTTATCGAGTCATTATTGGTATCAATTTGTAGACAAAAATTCACTGGTCACATTTGATTAGTTGATTCATGTACTAAACAAATGGTCGAGCTATGCAAAACTGCCTGTCTATGCAGCTCTGATTGCACTTTATAAATCCATCTATCAGACAAGATTTCAGCACAGGTGTCAACGGGGCTATGATGTATTCAATGTTCTGTTATGTTATGTCTATGATGTATTCAATGTTCTGTTAGCCTGTTAACCCTGGCCTTATTGTCAATTACCCTGAGCAATCTGTCCAACGATCCAAAGTTTTTAAACTTTTATTATATATATCTAAACGCTCAATAATACAATGATATTTGGTAAAACACTAGTATAAAAAAAATCGGGCCGCCCACAGCTAATGTTATCAAACAGAAAAAAACAGTACTTTGCCATTATTCGGCTAAAACTATTAAAGTTTGTACGGTTTTAGAAAAACTCGTAAAACCATTTAGAAAAACATCATATCCATTGAGCACAACAATGTTTATCATTATTTTATGACTCAAAATTTACTGGAAAATTATAAGTAGTATTATAATTTTATTGTGATGCAAATAAAATTCTTTATTTGCATCACAATCACTTATTACCTACCGATAAAGGAGTCAAGTCGATTTTTTTCGCGATACCGTTCAAATAAAATTTGTTACTAAACGAAGGAAGTAGGTAAAGCTATTTGAAAACTGTTACGAATGGAAGTGAAATTTCTGGTCTAATATCTTGTGCAAAAATTAATTTGATTGCTTTACGCTGTTATTTAAAAACGGCTTTTGTAAACAAAGCCATGTGAATGCCGGAATTCCGGCTGATAGAGATTATGACACCCTACGCAATGCCTGGAAACCGACAGTTCAGGTTCAACCTTCAAAGGGTTAAGGCTGCCAGCACGAATATTGGTCGTTAGAAAATAGTAAAAAACAAAAAATAAATTGAATAAAGTTATAACTGCATTGTAAATTTTAGAATGTCTGATGGTTGGAAATTTTAGACATAAAACCCGTATCGACAAACCCGATACCCGAAAAACTCGTTGGCCAAGAAGTACTCGTGCCCAGCACTAGTTTCTGGTATACATGTAGTTGTGCAATAAAATTAGGGCTTCGACGCTAGGGCTGCATTGGCCACAGACTTGTTATATTTCTAAAACATTGATGCATCCGAATTTATGTTAGCTTAGCTAAAAGAATATATATAAGATCGTCTTAATGGCAAAGATGCAGTTTTTCTAAATAGTCTTCTATATTGTGACAGTATAAAGGGATAGTTTTGCGTATAAACATATGCTCGGAGTACAGCAATGGCATTGAGATATTGTGATATTGACTAAATTTGTATCTTGGTTTGCTTGCATTATATAAAGACTTAGTACAATTAACACCTTGCAGGAGTAGCTTTTAACACATGCTTAGGTAGCTCAAAAAACTGATATACTTGAAGCTGTCATATTCTAGTAGTAAAGGTTTTGTCAAAACGTGTGATCACAACTAGTCAGTTCTGGTCTATGGGAGGCAATCATACTTACCAAGGCACAAGCTTAACTCTAAGGCTACAAAACTAGAATACAACTTAACACTAAGTGTGATCAGTAATCAGATGATTATAGAAGCAGTTTTTGTTTACCCCTATAAATCAAATGTAGTGGCATAAAACTTGACAAACTTTGGTCAGGCGATGACTCTGATCTAACATCAATTAATTGAGAAATTGCCCCCAAATATTGCCCCATTGCCATTTATCGGTGAACACTTACGGTATTGTATGAGTCTGGAGTGCCAACAACACTCGCTTTCTCAGCTTTTCTTTGGATTATGCTGAACCATTATGCAATTTCTTTTGTAGGTGTCGATGACAACTATGGACAGTTTTTTGATAAAGAATTTAAACCAACAATGAGTATGTCAGACTCTTTCGATGCTAATGAAATGTTCGTTGCTGATGAACAGTTTAGGTCCGACTTGGCTCCTATTTGTTTGGAGGATCTACGAATGCTTGATGACCCTTCCAATGTTTTGACTGACCCCAATACCGAAGAACAGCTTAGGTAGTGATTGGTTGCCGTCATCTTTCTGCTCTTTTTCTTGTTGCTCACAAGCAGGGTTTCTTACTGTGACACCTATCGCTGCGCTGGGTGGCAGCTATGACAGGTTTATTTTTATGGATAATTGTAATCATAGACATCAATTTTAACTGATAACTGTAGTTGTATGTGCCATTTGCATAGCTAGTAGCAATTGCGGGAGTCACTTTACTGACGCCCAAACAAACCTGAAATGGGTGTTCAATTGGTGTTCGCGTCTCATAAGGCGACAAGTATCGAATAGTACCGATTCTTTGGATGAAGCTACATGCTGGTCTGTTTGCCCAACACGCTATGGATTACAGGTACAGAGACGACACCTTTAGCTAATAATTCTGGTAGTTCATTTATGTATATGGCTTGACTAATGTATGTAACAGCGGCTGCCTCTCTCTCATGTAAAGTGTACAGATTACAGTGTTGTATTTAACATATTTTCACTGGACATTGAGCTGGTCTAAGGGGTATGTTTATTCATTTCTAATCGAGTACAGTCTATGTATATTCTATACTGTTGATTCACTTGTCTTAACATAAACCAAAATTAATGAGAAGATAAATTTAACCTTGTATAGCGCTGATCTAGTATTGTAATGGATTATGAATGTCGTGTCTTTTACGCAATTTAGTCAAATTATGTTATTTTATATTCTATTTTATATCGTTGAAATATTGCACATATTTTTGTAAAAACAAGTTTACTGTAAATGCATTATTGTTATAAAAGTGGCAGATATAACAGGTATCAACTTAACTAAAAGATAATAAATGCTAGATTTTTCAGGTTGAACTTGGTATATTGAATTTTTATCTTTCAAGTGCTTTGACTTAGTAATCATTATGCATTGTAAAACAAGGGATAAAGACTGTTCGCAATATTTTTTATAGTTCTTTATATGTTAATAGTGGAGTTGTCCGTTTCCTCTAGACAAATTCTGAGCGATGCATTCATAGGATTTGAGTTAGTAGGAATTGCAGCAAGTAGATGTAGAATTTGCACATTCACCTTATTTCGCACTCGTGTCCCAAACTTGCTTGACAGTTGAGATCAAGCTCGTAATCAATTTGGTTTGTTACTTTTTCAATTGGAGACATCCATAGTTCACCATAGTTATTACTACACAATGACATGGACAGTGACCCCAGTTTTATTTTCATGCTGTTACTAGTTTGTTGTCTCACTGCCTATTACATTTCTCATCTTGATAAATATACCATATCCACTCATTTGGTTATCACAAAGCCATTGATTCTGCTGGCAATCACTGTGAAAAACTGCCAATACTTCTATATAAATAATTAGTGTCGCTGGCTATGCAAACCTGATGCAGCATGGTTATTGGCAAAGCTGCTAGTCTTAAAATCTACTGCTGCTGGAAATATTGAAGGCCTGATGTATGTCAGGCAGATGGTGAGCATGAGACACTCTTGGTAGATAGGAGTTGCTGAGCTTTCACTAGCCTCTCATCATCGCTAATTGAAATATAAAACGTGAAGCAGTATTCTTTCTTCCAAATACAACTTATTTTACAATGTCTTAAAGTGCAGCATCTCTAAGTAAAACGTAATTAGGCAGAACGAACAACTCGCTGACAAACTTGATCACTTTCAAAAGACTTTTGAAAGCAAAGATTTGTATCATAAAATATTCAATTTCGAAACCATCGCATTTAACAGATAATGTCAAAACTTGATATAATCTAAGCGACAAACAACGAATCATTGCCAGAGGCAAATAGTGGCGGAGCTCAAGAAAAATGAAAAGTTAACCGCTACATGTCTGGACCATAGTATGGATAAATAGTAAGCACCTGGCATTTAAAAAGCAGCGAAGCAAGAATACCTTATAAAGGAAGTAGAGGTAATATTATGAAGAAGACGTAACCAAAAATTCCATAAATTGTAATGACAGAGGCTGATGGTACCAACAGTCGTCGTTACAGTTGAAACATCGCATTATGTGTGAATTAAAGTACGGGGAAACTACTTGGTGATGTAGAACTTCTTGTTGAGCAAATGCAGCAATAGATTTACATTGACTTTAGCTCTTTCAAACAATAGCATCACAGCTACGCCTTCGTATTGCAGTTCCAGCAACTCCTACAAGTACAATAACATCTAACAATCACATCTCTGGGAATTCAAAATAACAAACAATGGTGTGTTGGTTGGTGTGTATGTGTCCCAAAGCAGATAACCTTGTTGCCAAAGTCATCCATTCTGCAAATATTCAAATGCATATCTATCGTCTATTCAACAGGATCAAATCCAAAAATAAAAGAGACTGACCTGTTGTTTTGGTTGACACGCACACAACAATACCTGATGAATTTATATTATGTATCACTTTTACACAAGAAACCAGTGAAGGAGTTCAATCACTTTTTCACAGCCATACATGTATGTAGAATAGGCTGTATTAGTTTACGGTATATTTTAACTCCTGAACTTCACCATTGAGTGAATTGGACAATTTGTAACCTGTTTCTCAACACCGCTTGCAAAAGATTGATTAGAGAGGTATTCACATGAGTTCATCTAGTTATAATAGCACATGCTATAGAATCGTCTGTGTTTTCACTAACATAAGCCAAAAGAGAAGATAACTCTGATTTCATGTTTCAAAACTGGGTACTTAATACACGTAGACAATATTGCATTCCTGCTCTTTTCATCAAAATTTGTTAAACAAGGTATTTGGTGAAATTTATTATTTTGCTAAACGATGAAAATTTATAATCTGAAAGATATAAACAAACAGCATTTATATCCTATGATTTACCAGAGATATATGATAAACAAAAGATGGTAACTGTATATTGCATACCTGAAGTTTAAGTAAGTGCGTTTCAGACACTGTCATCACCTTAGCTGTGCACTGAAATACAGCTGGATCATCAGTTGTGCTGATTTCAAATTGGACGTTCTTCAACCTTCAAAAGATATTTTGAACAAGCTGAACTTATTATAAGCAGTGACAATGGGAAATCTTAAGCCAGGCTGGTCTGGGCGATTTTACAGACGTGCAAGTAAACTTGTACTCAAGAATTTTTTATGAACTCACTGGCTAGGATTACAGCCATCTATTTCGAGCACTATTCCTCGCTCATGCAGCTTTGCTGCATTGTATTTCACTACTTGCTTCTTTGTCTCTTTTTTTCCTTTTTTCGGTTTCTTCTCTTCCTCGGGGGTGCCAGTCGAGCTGACACTTATGTAACTGCTCCGACTGCGCCTGGAGACACATTGACATAGTTTTTGAACTCCAAAATTTTTTTAAGTCATAAGCAGATGGCTATTTCATTCCAACAGCAATTACAAAACCAACTCAAATGTATGGAAAATCAAGGCAATCGATGACTAACAACAGTTTAAGAAACTTTGAAATACAGCCAATAGAAAAGTCACGAATGAAATGTTTAAAATGTCAAGGATGCATAAACATGGTGAAGTCCATGTGAAATGGCTAACATAACAACGCCTGAGCGCTGCATGAAGCTTATCTCACCCGTGGCTAAAGTAAGTTGTAAGAAAATGTAAATTCATGAGTAAGAGTATATATTGGCATTAATAAGAAAGGGCTAGCGGAAACTCATGTTATCTCAGTAAAAGACAAGTAGAACTAACATCCACCCGTTGTGTTAAATCACTCTCATCTCTAATACAAACCTGAATGTTAATGATCTCCTAATTAGAGACTGAATTATGTTATAACGGCTAAGGTCTTGATAACAGTTGCCAAATCAAATTATACAACTTGTAATTGCTGCAAATACCATCAATATATTTTAATTTATTAATGCAATCGACTCAGTTGTTCCTGTATCACTCAGAAACCTTTACACACAAGGACATATACGTACATTATAGTCAAACAAAATATGAAGAATGTTAGCAATTTTCAAACTCTGATCATCAGGGTGCTTGTTGCTTATTTCCTTACTACTTTTCTCTTTTTTTAATTCTTTTTAATGCCCTGCTTCCTGAATAGACATTTTGGTTGAAGCTTCAGTGATATTTTAGGATAAACTTCATATTTTTCAGAGTGAAATATATTAGCAAAACGAGATCTAAAATAAAAATGACAATTAAATGCAGCGTTGAGCAGTCATACACTTGCTCAGTAATGGTCGCTTTCACTTGTGAAAACTTCAAACAGTTAAAGAGCTGTAACCCTTTGCACACAAGTTCCTATCTAAGTAGTAGTTAGCTAAGACTTTTCCCCTTAAGTTGATATGAACAGGTGAACTTGTATTGTAAACTAAATAGAGTGGTTAATTTGATCTAAACTTCATTTTACTAACCAATATCAATAAAAGCATTCTTTCACTCATTCTATGGGATAACTACGAATGTTGTAAATAGAAAAGACAATTCCTCGTGACTTCTATAAAATGTTGATAGAAACCACGAGAAATGCTGGACACTGAAAACTAAAACAACAATTTATTGTACTGTCATGAGAAAGTCTCATTTATTCAGCTACAATATGCATTACTTAGTTCACTGTTATTTTGTATTTGTGTCTCTATTTGGAAGTTTCACTATCATGATAATATGTGAATGTCTTCCATCGAACATGACAATACGTGTTATATAATGCCGATAGCTATATTTTAAAAATTGCAAACCGGGGTTGCTTTTGCTATTAGGAGAATCTGCAGTAAGCATTTGTTAAGTTATATTTTAACAGAACAGAATGGTATCATAGTTAAAGAATCGTACCTTTTACCAGCTGAAAGCATGTTTGAGAGACACGCCTGTACATACATCTTATAATAATCTATTTGTGACTCAAAGAAGCTTCTCTTTGTCTGCAGATTGTTCATTGTCTCTTTAAGTTTCTCAAGGTCCTTCAAGAGAGGGAAGGTTAATGTTAGAGGAAATAGAGGCAGGCAGGTAAGACAATGGACAAAGGTAAGACAATGGGCGCAGGTAAGACAATGGGCGCAGGTACTCATCCCTGATGCTAACTGTAAACTAATAAGTAAGGACAGCCACACCTCTCGCCGAGCCGCTCTGTAGCGCCGCTGATTTCTGATGTCCTGCGCAATTAGGTTCACCATCTCTTGATAGTGGCCATCATCTGAGAGCAATTTCGCCTCAGCCAACCTCGCCAGATCCTCCTTAACCTTGACCTTCTTTTCTGCTAGCGGCAGCCTGCAACAAGCATAGAAGTCAGTGAAATAGCCGGAAATCAGTGGGTGAACTATGATAAAGTTCAAAATATAAAAGTATGACCTACTTTCGCTCATTTTGGCCTTTGACAGACTTGGAACGTGTGACAGCAAATTCCTTGTCCTCGGCTCTCGCATCCACCTGCTCCTGTTGAGCAATCATAGCAGTATGCTGTGCCTCTTGCTCGTCTGTGGTCTCGCTTTTCAACACCGCTGTAAGCGTGTCTCCCAGTTGACACCGTATTATGTCTATTGTTTGCTGTTTAGTGCTGCAAAAGCAAAAGAGTTGCCACAGTTAACAAAACCCTTCCCTGTGCCTATAGAACTACGCAAAGCATGCAAATAAGCCAAGACAAAACAGTGTAACGGCAAATCTAAAACTAGCAAACCAAAGAATGAAGGACACAGAAAGGAAAGACAATCAAGTAGAAAAAGCCAGAAAAAAATGGAGGTTTCAGCGACCAATCAGTGACCAACGGACCAGAGATATAAAATATTGATTGAAGCGAGTAATACCTAATAAGCAGACCAGCCAGGTCTGACTTCTCATCCACTGTGGCAGAATGTTTGTTACTGAGCGTGAGACAGACCTCTTCCTCCTTGTTGCCTCCGGACCCTTCTGCAAACGTTACCATATAAACATGTAACATATGAATAAGCTTGTGCGTGCATTTCTTACATAACGCTACTTGTGATAGAGGAGGGGTCACTGCATCTCTCTACCTGACACCATTTGTAAAAGGAAATACACTATGTGACGGCGAATCTTTCCACAACATATCGTGAGTAGGCAAGGCAGATATCATATCTATGTTTGTGAGGAACCTGGACTAAAAGGCTCACCTCCCAGAAGTTCCTCTATAGTTGGAGACTTCTCACCGAGGTCCTTTAACAACTCATGTATGATATCTGTTGGCTCTGGCGCTATCTTAGATTGATATTCAAGGAGCTTTGAATGCGTGTTGAGGAGATCATCAAGGGTTATGTATATTTGAGGTTTGACAACGAGGGTAGCCTCGGTGTACTGATCAATATTAAAGTGTACTTCAGGGGCTTCCACGTCACACGCCTTTCGGAAATATGATCTGAAAGGGCAAGGAAATTTGTCTATGTGAAAGCTATCAAAGTTATTGATATATTGAACTTAAATTTGGCTGTTGGTGGGCTGAATACGTCGAAATAACGAAGATGCCGATATGCTATTTGCCAAAACCAACCTCTGAAAGAGATACGATGCTCTACGATGCTTGCACTCTCTCAGTTCAGCGTTATAAGTTATAGTGAAAACGAAACCAAAAACAAATAGGTGATACAATTTTAGCTGATGACAAAGTTGAAGTTTAGTTTAGTAAAATACATACTAAAACTTTAAGTATGTGTTTAGTAATCTAAACTCATTTAAGTTAAATTCAACGTTTATGTTATACACGTGTTTCGAAGGTAAGAATTCTCTACGGTACGTACTGCACCTAGTCTATTGTAATGCTACATTTTATTGCAGATCATAATCACTAAATACAGTGTACACTAGAGTTATTGTAGGTAACTATAGTTACTAAGATTAACATACTACATATTTTGTTAATAATTTTTAATATGTACAGTACATATACAAAATTTTGATGTTTTTACCAAAGGGTGTTTGCATTAAATAATTACTATGAGTTTCTATACCATTCTACATGACATTTTTAGATTGTTGATATGTGATGCCAACCCTGGAACAAACAGAAATTGTATGGCGAGGGTCCACTGTATCAAGATAACGTTGTTACATCTACTACAAATACTACTAGGCAACTATTTTTCTCCTTTTGGTAAAAGTGCACTCTCCTCAAAAGGAGTACATCAGCGTCAGCGTTTGTAGGAAGAATCCTTAGAAGTTATCATCACTAGAGACAAGGTGATATCATCTACATATGGGCAACATTACAAACAGCTACTGCTGACTCACAGATGAGAGGAAAGCATTCAGAAAAGGCTACATATGATTAAAGACAGCAATTATAATAATTCACAATGATTCTCTCATGCGCTATTGTTTCGTGAGAAGATAACTCTGCAAAGAATTTTATACTTTATACCCTACAGGATGAAAATATTCGTTGGTCATAAAAATTCGCAATTTCGCGAACAGTCAATCCCGCGAATTATTAAATTCCGTGAATAATTAGTTCTATTTTTAATCACAAGAGAGAATAACTACTGCATCAAATTGAAAACTAGTCGCTAGCCTAGTTTTTAATATAAATACTAAATGTAGTTGAGTTCCAAAACATTTTTAAAATCATTGTCTGAGCTTTGAGCTAACATCATTGCCAATGCATCACATTTATTTACAAAATTATTCGAGGTTGTCACAAGATATGCAGAACCGCGTCATCGTGAAGATAGCCGCTAGGCAGAAGTACTAAACGTAGCCGAGTTCCAAAGCTTCTTTAAAATCATCGCCAGGCTTCGAGCTTTATTACCATTGCGTCAAACTTTACAAAATTTTTCAAGGTTTTCACAATTTATTCGGCATGGCTTCAGCATCGCAAAAAAGCTTTCCTAGTCTTTTTACATTAAAATCAACTCCATCAATCTCTAATACCGAAGTCGAGGACGATCATGATTCTGATCTGGACATTATGGTATGTATTTGATTTGCAGATACATTTTTTCATAATCAACTGCATTAGTTAATTCTTTTGTTTAAAAACTGATTGCTTTCATTAAATACTTCAGCTATTGTTTTTGTACTTCTTTAACACTCGTTAATGTTTTTTTCTTTTTTGTGTTTACTGCAGATTGAGAATGAAACAACCTACTCCGATTACGAAAACTAGAAACAAGTAGTAATATTCATCAAGGCAGGAATATTGGCAGAGAAGCAATCGGTCAACCTAGACCCCTTCATCGACTACAACTCCTTGATATCACTGCAGCAAACATGATTAAATTATATATTTTATTTCATGTATAGATAGATATATTACAATTTATTACAAACTTGAGTGTACAAATAAAATATTTCAAATACAAATAAAATTTTACAAACGATGAATGGAGTAAATATAAACAGTTTAGTCCATATGGCGGTTGTCTAGCAATAAAATTAAACTGGTACTCTTGATATGTGAATACTAGCGTGTAATGGTGCTTTCTGACTAGTTATTTTGGTAATAGCAGCTCTGTCGCTGTCACTGTCTTGGGTAGATGTTGAAGGCGATTCTCTCGCTACTACATGGCTGGTAAGGAAGTTATCATCAGAACTCTCCTCGTGGCTTACTATTGCAAAGTTCTGCCGGTTGGCCAAAGATTTGTGCTCGTAAAGGCGTTTTTGTTCCTTTTTTAAAAACAGATTTATTCTTCTCGTAAGTAGCTGCGGTCACTTCAACCTCAATTTCCAGACCTCCCTGAATGATTGGTGATCTTCTAAAAATGACATCTACCACCCTTGCAATCATTGTTCTTCGGTGTATGATGAAATCATTGTTCTTCGGTGTATGATGAAAAATCTCTCTCTCACACTAAAACAAATAATGAAGCGGTAGGGATGGAAAAAATAAGTATTGCGTTTTACCGAAGAACCAAAGTAAAATTCAACTAATTTAGTAAATGTGAAAAACTCATTACTTACCAAAAGTTGTTGGCTTATCAAAGGCCTCCAAAGCGATGAATATTCGTGAAAACTTCTGGACGCAGCAAAAATGGTTTACCGTAGCTTAGCATGATCGTCTCGCAGTTGTAAGCTAAATATAAACCGGAACACGCGGCGTGCGCATGCGTAGGAATAACTCTATTACTAGCTGCAATAGAGTTAACTTTTCCTAGAGAGTGGCAGTTTTCAGCCGCGAATAAATTCATCCACGAATATGCATGAAAAGTCAATTTTCGCGAAATATAACTCCGCGAATAAATTCATCCTGTAGGGTATTAAACTAAGGTCATCACCATCATCCGGGTTGGCACATGAAATACTGCTATGCTGCACAGTCCGCATACAATCAACTAAATCTAATCTACAGGAGGTGACTACACAAGTGAACACCACAGCGGTACAACATGTACAACTAGAAAGCAACTCACTTGAACTTTTCATGAGAGCCTTTAATGTAAGTGTTGAGGCATGCAAGATGCTGACTGTCTCCCCCACCAAACTGAAAAGACAATTATATTGACGACACTGAGCGTGGGACTACTGCAATTGGGTAAGCGAGTGATGGGGCATGGGAGGCTAACTAACTACATTAAATCCAACCTCTAGCTCTACTAGCTCAATACGACAAACTAAAACAGGTGCAACTATAAGATACAATAAAAACAGCCATGTAGTTAAAGCTGAATTTACATCAGTAGGTAAGGTAGGGGAGGTAACTTGGCGATGCGAGTAGGGGAGGTAACGTGGAGATGCGAGTAGGGGAGGCAACTTGGAGTGGTAACTTGAGCATTTACCAACATGCTAACTTGTGTACACAAGTACATGAACCTGATCTTCGACAGGCTACAGCTTCATGGAACATTATAACACTCAGGGAAAAGGAAAACAGCTAGCCTGCTTTTGCAATATGATTGTTCATGGTGCAAAGGGCAGACATATCGTGGTTAGGTTCCTGTTTCAACATTTGTATAAGCTGCTTTCGATGCGTTTTCCCAGTATGCTACAGTCTAGATACCAACAAAAAGCTGAATTGTTGCAAGATATGTTTCAGGCAGAGCAGATATCTGTGTTCATATACTTCCTAAATATAGATGTAGTTCCATGCAAACGGCTAACAAAAAGAATGAGACAACAGGGCTAACACTATGAAGCAATCACATAGATCTCAAACAAAGATTTGAAGTAAAATGACCCGTTGCAAAGACATATCCATGTTTGTAAATAAACTTCCACAGATATTTGAGAATTACAAATGCTTAACATACAAGATGTCCCTTCTCTTTAGCCCCATTAACTTAAATGCATGTATTTTGCTAAAACTAACTACAGGATGATTATTCAGATAATAGATAAATTATCTCATAGAAGAATGTGCAACAGATGCTGGTGTCACGTAATGTACTTGTCATAGAAGTAAATTCTACAGCAGATACAGGTTCCAGAGTTGCAGGACAGAACAACTCACCCCTTTATTGGAAGCTGCAAACTGCAGTATCTTGGCAACCGAGCCCAGGTTACGTCTCTGGTCAGGCGTTAGAGCACCCTTCTCCGCATCCATGTCTATGATGTCATAGGCATCCGGGGCAGCAATGGTAGAGTTGATATATCGGTAGTAAAGCAGGTTGCCTACAATCTGAATAGTTATGATAATGAGAAGGGGATCCTTGGCAGCGACAGCTAGCTGAGTCCGTAAATAATCAAAGAACAAATGAGCTCTAGGAAAATGTTTGATTGGGTAACGGCTCAAAATAAAATGCTATTTTGCCAGCAGTTTTAAAAAAAAGTAGAGTTGCTTTTCCTACTAAATGAAAGTGCAACTCCAAAACAGGAGACAATTCTATAATTTGTTTATTATTAATTTAGATGTTTCAACTCTAACCACTTGATTTATTGTTTTAATGGAGCAGGAATAGAACATACATGTTTACAATCTGCATGAGTGCACAATATTACTTGGCTTACTTTAGCTACATGTTGTTCAATATAAAATTATCTCAATTGATAGAAAGACGATACCTGCAATCCTACAACTACATAAACAAGCTATAAAACTTGCTACATCATACGAGTACGTAACAGTATATACAACATAAGATTAAGATAAGACAGTTATCACAGACGGCCATTACATTACGTTATCTTCTCATTCGCACCATTTTCTTAATAATAAACTCACAAGTATAGGAGTATACAAGTATAGGAGTATACAAGTATAGGAGTATACAAGTATAGGAGTATACAAGTATAGGAGTATACAAGTATAGGAGTATACAAGTATAGGAGTATACAAGTATAGGAGTATACAAGTATAGGAGTATACAAGTATAGGAGTATACAAGTATAGGAGTATACAAGTATAGGAGTATACAAGTATAGGAGTATACAAGTATAGGAGTATACAAGTATAGGAGTATACAAGTATAAGAGTATACAAGTATAGGAGTATACAAGTACAGGAGTATACAAGTATATGAGAATAGGAGTATTATAGGAGTATATGAGTATACAAGTATAGTAGTATATGAGTATAGGAGTATTATAGGAGTATATGAGTATTATTATAGGAGTATATGAGTAGTATTATAGGAGTATAGTAATACTAGGAGCTGGTTGTCTGTTCATCAAATAAACGTGTTGCTCTAGTTGTGCGTCAGTTCCCAACCTAGACTTATTAACTATAGTTAACTATAGTTAATAGGTCTATGCTTCCCATAGACTACCAACTTCACTCTAACATTATAAAGCAATGTCAATGTACCCTATGCAGAGATGTGTCTAGTTTTTCTGTTAACACAGTTTTTTCATTCGTGTTTGGTCTAGTCAAATAAATAGGTCTCGATTGAAGGTTAACTGACAGCATTTAAAAATTAAATCTATTTGTACAATCATGATATTTCGTTTTTTAGCAAGGATTTTGATGTTGGAAAAACAAAAAACCCGTTTTTGAGACAAAAACACTTGCGACGCAAGCTCCAAGCTGTGATATGAGGGGGTTTATTTTTCCAAAACACAGACTTACAAGTTATGATGTCAACACCGATGGTTAGGCAATGCAGAATGCAAGACAAAACACACTTTTGTTGGCTGCTATTCTTAAAGGTTGATTTGCAACAAAATTCACATTACAGTTATTTGGTATCAAAACATTCATCATGTCTTACTATGTTGTGTTGTAGGTGCAAAATATATGGGAATGTGATTACAAGCTTTTAAAAGCTAAAAAACGAACAGTTAATCGCAGCCACACAAGACCGCCGTAGTTTGGATTCGCTTTCCAAAACGGCTCAAATGTGACGTAGTTGTTACAGGATGGTTTCTGTTTACACTTTCATGCAACCTTATTCGTCGAAATATTTTCACAAATATACTTCACGCATTCAATAAAACCATGTCAATTGTTCTTACGCGTCTGTTTTATCGTCATTGTAATGCCGTCACTTTTAGCAGTGATATCTTATAACTTACCGTAAAAAATCGTTAAACTTTTAAACCTTAGCTCGAAGGAGTACATATCATTGTCTGATAATCATGACAAGCCTGTTGGTCACCTGTGATAATCAAAAAGTGCTGCCAAAATTATTTGCGAAGTATTGGGTCACGTGATCAGATTACGACTTGACGATTGAATAATGCCGAAACAAAACTGTAAAGTAGCGAGCATCTATATTTGATACGGGGTCTTCGGTAAAACCCGAAGTGTTTGTCATAAACTAGTGCTACGATAAGTTTTAGATTGAGCTTTTTATTGGCCTTTCAATTCACGTGAGAACATCACGTGACAAGACGATAACCAAACTGTAATGAATACGTCAGAGAAATAAACAGATTCCAATCTACGGCGGCTTTTCGTTTTTGAGCTTTTAAGAGCTTTTAATCACGTTTCCACATATTTGGCACCTACAACACAACAGAGTAAGACATGGTGAATCTTTTGATAACAAATAACTGTAATGTGAATTTTGTTGCAAGTCAACCTTCAACAGTTTTACCGCATCTCATGATCACACTACATCGTCATGGTTACCAAAAATGGCAAATAATTATTACGCAATATCAAAGCAGATTTTACAAATAACCAAAAAGTTATCCATCTGTTATCTGTTTCCTATCCATTAGTTTAATAACCAAAAGAACATTGATTTTCCCACTAATCGGGACCAGCTCTCCCAGCGAGAGGTGAAAACTCTCAAAATAGAAACAAATTAAACTCATATTTGATAATCACTTACTTTTGTTCTCACGTGCAAGAGACAATATTGAGAGTCATAAATGTATAATAGGCATAATGAAGGGTTTGCATTTGCAAACCCTTCATTTCAAATGCAATTCCAATTTCATAGCAAATGCATTTACAAAGCATTTGCTAATTTGCCATTTCCAAACATTCCGGAGGGGCTCTACGTATTAAAAGTACAAGAGCGCTGCTTTTCTCAGGCACAGAGATATAACAATTGTAACTCATCCTACGCGGAGCCGCAGAGATCCGCCGTGAGATAATTTGGGGCACCGGTCAGACAGACAGACAGGATATGGGTTTGACTAACCTTGAGCACATCTTTCTCGCTGGCCTCCGGAAACTTCTTGGTGAGTGAGTCATACATGACCTTAGCAATACAACGCATGCCGTATGGAATCTGGTCAAGGGAGGAAAGGATGAGTGAGAGAAATTTATCGCTCCAGACACGTAGCTGTTGTATGCTCTCTTCCATCAGCTGCTGTACACCCTCATGTTTGAGGGCCTCTTCATTCGTCACATCATAAGGAAGACCACTGTAATAGACCAGCGTTGATACATCATATGGAGACCACTGTAATAGACCAGTGTTGGCACTACATACAGGAGACCACTGTAATAGACCAGTGTTGGCACTGCATACAGGAGACCACTGTAATACACCAGTGTTGGCACTACATATAGGAAACTACTGTAATGCACCAGGGTTGGCACTACATATGGGAAATCACTGTAATACACCAGTGTTGGCCCGACATACAGGAGACCACTGTAATACACCAGTGTTGGCACTACATACAGAAAACCATTGTAATACACCAGTATTGGCACTATATACAGGAGACCACTGTAATACAACAGTGCTGACACTACATACGGGAGACCGTTGTAATACACCAGTGTTGGCACTACATACTGGAGACCACTGTAATACACAAGTGTCACTAACCTCTAGCTATGTAGAAATTATGACTTGTAATAATTGGATTACGTACTTGGAAAAGTATTTTTTCTTTTCATTCTAGCCACTATTAAAATACTGCAGTCAACTCATTGTGCAGCATTCCACAGCAATTAGTTTAGCTTATATGAATACGTGCTCTAAACAATATCCTAATATTTATTTGTGGAAAGATAAGGGGTTTCCCACTACCACAAGTTCAGCTATCGAGGTTTCACATCACATTCGTGCAGTTACAACCCTTCCCATACGTTTAGGTCAAGATCTGTAGACCTAAATATCAAGCAGAGTGTCACATATAACTGAGAGTTATTAGTAGCAGTGACTAATCACATACAACTGAGAGTTATTAGTAGCAGTGACTAACATTGATAACACATCCTATCACCAAACAAATGAGCTTTTTACAGTATAGCCTAATGCAATCAAAGGGATATTTACAACATATATAAAAAGAATTCTGGCCGCCTGAGAAATACACTACATACACTCAGTGAAATGAAAAACCATAAAAACATTTGTTACCTGCTATTTAAAAGCTTCTTTAGCAAATTCAGGAAGCAGTTCACTGAACAGGCTGTGAATATACCAAGATATTGCGGTAGAAAATACCAAAATTAAAAGTCAAGCTTTTTACCCTTTAACATCTGGAAAAGATCGGACAACTCCATATTCTATATACATGTTCTATCCCAGTTTTTCGAATAAATGTTTGACCCTACATGTATAATCTAGAAATCATTTAGTCGGAGTGTAGGTGAACAGGTCGGGGACCCTAGCAACAGCTGACCTAGAAAGTAAACTATAATAAAACAAAAAAATTAGAGGAGGACTGGATTGCAGTAATTAGCAAATTGGGAGATCGAATGATAATTTTGTGTAATTTCAACCAAATACCAGGTTTTATCAACATTTGTAAGTCATAAAAATGAACAGAAAGATTTGCGATCTTTGCAAAATATCGACTGGGCACATGACACTATATAATTACTATTAGCTTATCAATATTATATTACAAACTATAATCCCACGACCACACGAGCGGAGCGGAAGTGTGGGAGTTTTATGATAAATGCATGCGCACACAACTTACGAAAATTATTCATCAACAATGAGACGAACCCTCGTCAAGAAATTTCATCAAAAAATTTAAGCATCGGAATTTAAAGTCGTTAAAGTATAATAACGATACAAAACACATTTAAACCTATTTAAATATGTTACCAAGTCTTTGTAAACCAACGATAATATCTTATAACTTACCCATCTGATCGGATTATACACAAATAGACAGATTAATTTGAACGAAAATTGCCACAAAAAGCTTGAAAAGCTCGGTTTAATAAAAGTTAAGACCGAAAATTGAAACGCCAATAAAGCCGTGCGACCGATTGTAGAACTATTTAGCAGTGCGCATTTCACGATAAAACCGTGCTCATTTCATCAGTCTATGGCATTTTTCACTTGTAATCGAATTTATTCGAAGGTTTCTGTAATAAACGTAGACCGTTTGAAGCGTAGACCGATTTACAGGTACGAAATTGTGGTACACAGTTTATCAGCCTGTGTTTTTTGTCCAATCACCGAAGGTTTCATTATTTGAAACGTTAACCAAAATTCTTTACAACTTATGTACAAGCTAAGGCCGAACTACAACGCCCCTTCATGACGAAAACATTTTTTATTTTTTGCTACAGTTTTATACGCGTGAATACTCTTATTCGCTTTCTGTTAAAGATCTGGTTATTTTAATAATATCAGTGCATTTTACTTATAATATTGGCCAACATTGCATTTCTCCTATTGCAAGGGAGAGATATAAACGTGTAATATTTTCCTTTCATTGTTGTTGTTTGTCATGACCAAACACTTTTTAAATAAATTTTCTAAAAACCTATATAAATACCACTTCTCGATATTGCTACCTATTACGTTTTGAAATGTAATCAAAATTGTGTATTGTTTTTCTATTATTACTATATTAATAAAATTGATTATTCTAAGAATATCAGTGCATTTTACTTCTAATATTGGCCAATATTGCATTTCTCCTATTGCAGGGGGAAAATATAAACATCTTTTCCATTCATTATTGCTTATTGTTGTATATAATAACACCCACACCCAGTACATTACAGCTACCATTGCAGTTATCCTATTGCACTGCAGAGCCATTTGATTGCTAATATTGCATTTCTCAACCATCAGTACCCTTTATTTTTTTGCCAGTATCTCTGGCCATCTCTTTGGTCGTGGGCTGTATGACAGTGGAATTTCTAGTTACTACTATTATTATTATTAGCTGCGACACTATATAATTATGTTGAGATTGCTCATTCTTAGAACTAGATTATCTAAAAATTGGCCATTCAAAATCCTCACTTACAAAACTGATAATATGTTATAATAATATGTTAAAATAGTATGTTATAATAATATTTTATAATAATATGTTATAATAATATTTTATAATACGTTATAATCTCTATAAGTTGATAGAGATAGGTTTCAAGGAAATTACTGCAAAATGAATAGCAAGCTTTTATGAACAAATTTGCAAATTTCCTACTTATGTGAAGGAAGAATTTCCTACTTATGTGAAGGAAGAATTTCCTACTTATGTGAAGGAAGAATTTCTTGCCAACTCCACCAGATGAGAGAAACGAGCTGATTGGTGTAATTCTATAACAGCTGACCGAAACTTGGTGAGGATTGCATAAATACAGTGTAGAGGTTTTGGTTATTTGTTAAATCTGCTTTGGTATTGTGTAATAATTATCTGCCATTTTCGGTAACCATGACGATGTAGCGTGACCATGAGATGCGGTAAAACTGTAAAGAACAGCAGCCAAAAAAAGTGTGTTTTGTCTTGCATTCTGCATTGCCTAACCGTCGGTGTTGACATCGTAACTTGTAAGTCTGTGTTTTGGAAAAAATAAACCCCTCATATCAAAGCTTGGAGCTTGCGTCGCAAGTGTTTTTGTCTCAAAAACTGGTTTTTTGTTTTTCCAACATCAAAATCATTACTCAAAAACGAAATATCCATATTATGTTGGTATAAAAATTTTTTATTTTTAAATGCTGTCAGTTAACCTTCAAACGAGACCTATTTGACTAGAACAAAACACAAATGAAGGATTGCTTCCCCTTGTCAGAGATGGTGTTACATCCCCCAGCAGGCTGTTTGTCACATATTACAGCGTATTTCCAGTGTTAAGAGTGAGAGCTTTAAGCTTGATTCAGACAGAGTTTGGGAAGAGCTATGCTCCAGACATGCTATGACAGAAATTAAAGCTGCTCCACCACAACGATGTCTATAGTGAATGGTGACACGCACTGACAGGTGCTGTCATATTTCATGAGATATTAGTAGATATTAGTAAGAGTTTGTTTGAGGGTATACTGCCCTCAGCCAAGCATTAATACTCGTCTATCGATCCTTGTTCGTAACACACATTCCTGATACATAGAACACAGAGAATTACGTTACCGCTTGTTTCTACTCTCTTTACTGCAAAGAGCCCAACTGTCAGCCAACACACGACAAGACGACAAAAACCCGGCAGGGCAGTAACCCAGCATGCAATGCAGTGCGGAGAAAAAAGAGGAAGGCAAGAAAAGGAAAGTTGCGCAGGACAAAAGAAGAGGACATCGAATAGTGAAGTGAAAAAAGTTCCTACCTAGAAACACCAGTCTCCGTTTCCTGTTGGTTGACCCAGCTCTTGTAGACTTCGATAGGGTTGGTGTTGATTTTGACTGACTTGTCATCAAGTAGAGAGGTTACGAGAGGGTTAAGCATATCACGGAGGTAACTGCGGCCACGGGCATTCCTGCAACATGTGACATTAGCGTATGTACTCTTCAGAAATCCTTGGTCTAGTATTTGATGAAGTCTTGGAGCGCAGTCAACAGTCATTGATATTGTAAAATGATAAGTTTTCTGCCCTTTACATCAATCAATATATTTCATGAGAGACTCTTAGCAAATTTGTTTTCAAAACTCAAGCAACGCGTAAAAATGTGTGTGAAGTATTTGAAGGCTAAGTTCGATGTGCACATATGAAATCCATAGACTGGTCATGGTTTCACTTGGCTTGAAATTTGTTAGCAATTATCTCTTCACTCTCAGCATATTCCAATAGGATGTTTTACTCAATAACATCCAAGTAAGCCTCGGTCAAAAAGCTACCAATCATTAACAATGCAAACCTTTGATGGGTACTTGGCTAGGCTAAATTTAATAGAGCAGTTACTGGAGAAGGTTAAGGTTGATACAGTTGCTGAATTGAATAGAGCATAGATGGTACTAGGGTAGCGATGACACTAGAGTATCGATGAGACTAGGGTAGCGATGAAACTACGGTAGCGATGAGACTAGGGTAGCGATGAGACTAGGGTAGCGATGAGATTAGGGTAACGATGAGACTAGGGTAACGATGAGACTAGGGTAACGAAGAGACTAGGGTAACGATGAGACTAGGGTAACGATGAGACTAGGGTAACGATGAGACTAGGGTAACGATGAGACTAAGGTAACGATGAGACTAGGACATCGATGAAATTAGGGTATCGATGAGACTAGGGTATCGATGAGACTAGGGTAACGATGAGACTAGAGTAACGATGAGACTAGGGTAATGATGACACTAGGGTAACAATGAGACTAGGGTAGCGATGAGACTAGGGTAGCGATGAGACTAGGGTAGCGATGAGACTAGGGTAGCAATGAAACAAGGGTAGCGATGAAACAAGGGTAGCGATGAAACTAGGGTAGCGATGAGACTAGGGTATCGATGAAACTAGGGTATCGACGAGACTAGGGTAATGATGAGACTAGGGTAACGATGAGACTAGAGTAACGATGAGACTAGGGTAATGATGACACTAGGGTAACGATGAGACTAGGGTAGCGATGAGACTAGGGTAGCGATGAGACTAGGGTAGCAATGAAACAAGGGTAGCGATGAAACTAGGGTAGCGATGAAACTAGGGCAGCGATGAGACTAGGGTAGCGATGAAACAAGGGTAGCGATGAAACTAGGGTAGTGATGAGACAAGGGTAGCAATGAGACTAGGGTATCGATGAAACTAGGGTAGCATGAGGAACAACCCACCTGTGAAAGTCCACGACCATTTTTATAGCGAGAGGATTGCCTGTCACGATGTCTGCCATGTTGTCCACTCTTTCAAGAATCTCATGCTCGAGTGAAGTGGAGAAGAGCTTGAGGAGGAGGTACTCTTCTCTTGGGTTGGAGGCATAATTGTAGAGTGTGAGGATAACAGATTCAATGAACTTTGTGCTCTGTTGCTGAGGCATGACTAGAATAAGCCTAGCGAGGTACTGCGGGTCGACCTGAATAAACAACATCTCATCAATGCAAATGGACGGCTATACGGAGGTAGTTATACACAGTAGTTAAACACAGTTATACACAGTTAGTTATACACAGTTGGTCAGAAGGTTTGTCACAGGACGCTGTGAACAACAATTCTGAAAAGTATTTTATCAAATGCAATCAATCTGTTATCATTCAAGCTATTTTTGTTGAATTCTCTCACAATTTCAAAGTCAGTGAAGAAACAACATGAATGAAGAGATAGTGAGGGCAACTACATGTATGTTAATGTTGTCCTGTTTAAAACCTCATTGTCTTCCCTGCAAAGGACTATCTTGAAAGGGCCATCTGTCAACATCCAAGACTCTGCCTCAGACTAGAGGCGGCTACGCTGTGAGAATACGAGTTCTTAATAATTTAAAGTCTATTCTTGTACATACAAGCAGGTTCCCTGATCCTGGACCATATTAACAACTCAATCTACTGTGAAAGTACTTAGGGTAGCACAACTCCTTTCGACCTCAATATCATATTGAAGCCCTTAATTGTAGAACTCAATAGAAAGTACTGACATTAGATGAAGTAAATAATTTTTTTTATAGAAGTGATGTCTCAGAGGTTACTGAAGAAACAATGACTACACCGAGTCTGATAGAGTGTGTATATTTGTTATGTACACAGAGTCTGATAGAGTGTATATTTGTTATGTACACTGAGTCTGATAGAGTGTGTATATTTGTTATGTACACCGAGTCTGATAGAGTGTATATTTGTTATGTACACCGAGTCTGATAGAGTGTATATTTGTTATGTACACTGAGTCTGATAGAGTGTGTATATTTGTTATGTACACTGAGTCTGATAGAGTGTATATTTGTTATGTACACTGAGTCTGATAGAGAGTGTATATATGTTATGTACACTGAGTCTGATTGAGAGTGTATATTTGTTATGTACACTGAGTCTGATAGAGAGTGTATATTTGTTATGTACACTGAGTCTGATAGAGAGTGTATATTTGTTATGTACACTGAGTCTCATCGAGTGTGTATATTTGTTATGAATAGAAAAACAATTAGTTTTAGTGTAAAGCTCTTGTTGCTGAGGAGGAGAAACTTTCTAGCTTTGTCTTCTAGCTAGTGTCTAATCTAAACCCTTCGTTACCACAAATGTCAATCAGTGTGTCATTAGACACTAGTGTTCTGTATGTAGCCATTTTTCATTTCTCCATCAGTCAGAAGTGCCCGCAGTCTTTCAACGATATCTCAAGAACTAACAATCCTTTCTACTTCAAACTTCGAAATTACACTGAAAACGTAATACGCGCAAGGTGACAAAATTTCGTAGTCTTATGCAAACCAAAAGTGCAAAGCAAAGCTATGCAGCTGAGTTAACTCAAACGTAGTATCAGGTTGGAAAACAACTCCCGAATATTCCTGGTCCAGGCTGCTTCAGTGTTAAGTTAAGACAAGAGAGTGATCATAGCAATAGCCAGTAACCCCTCAGAGGCAACCTACTGCTTCAGATTTTCCAGCTGTGATTCCCGCGAGTTAAAAGAGATGGAAATATTTTAATCTCCATACATTTTCTACCATTCAGTTTACAAATTTTAGACTATCTCCGCAGATAAATAAGTTTAGAATATCTCCGCAGATAAATAAGTTTAGACTATATCCGCTGGTAAATAAGTTTAGACTATATCCGCAGGTAAATAAGTTTAGACTATCTCCGCAGGTAAATAAGTTTAGACTATCTCCGAAGGTAAATAAGTTTAGACTATCTCCGCAGGTAAAAAAGTTTAGACTATCTCCGCAGGTAAATAGGTTTAGACTATCCGCAGGTAAATAAGTTTAGACTATCTCCGCAGGTAAATAAGTTTAGACTATCTCCGCAGGTAAATAAGTTTAGACTATATCCGCAGGTAAAAAAGTTTAGACTATCTCCGCAGGTAAATAAGTTTAGACTATCCGCAGGTAAATAAGTTTAGACTATCTCCGCAGGTAAATAAGTTTAGACTATCTCCGCAGGTAAATAAGTTTAGACTATCTCCACAAGAGATTAAGCTTAGACTATCTCCGCAGGTAAATAAGTTTAGACTATCTCCGCAGGTAAATAAGTTTAGACTATCTCCGCAGGTAAATAAGTTTAGACTATCTCCGCAGGTAAATAAGTTTAGACTATCCCACAGGTAAATAAGTTAAAACTATCTCCGCAGGTAAATAAGTTTAGACTATCTCCACAGGTAAACAAGTTTAGACTATCTCTACAGGTAAATAATTTTAGACTATCTCCGCAGGTGAATAAGTCTAGACTATCTAGAGCCGGTTAACAGCACGTGTCTCTACCTGGAGCTGGTAGAAGAGATGTTGGTAAGCACTGAGGCGTTCTTGGCTCTCCTTGTTCAGGCTGGTTAGGCCCCGTCCCACAGAGTAGGAGGACTCCTGTTCTGTCTTAGATAACTTTCCTTCATGGGCAACAACTTCCTGTTCACAACAAGAACTTATAAGCATGGCTATGAAGAACACCACCTCTGGTGAAAACAAGAAAGCTTAAATGGAGGTTAAAGGTTTTGACAACTTGCGCTGGCAGCTATTACACCAAGAGACACCGACAGCCAAGAAATCAACTCATGTCTGTCCCCAACAGCTGATAGATTGTGTTGAGCTACAACTTTAGTAGCTGCAATGATGAGTAACTTACCTCTAAACTGAGTGACATCAAAAGTAACCTACCTCTAAACTGAGTGACACCAAAATTAACCTACCTCTAAACTGAGTGATAAAGAATGTGACCTACCTACAACCTGAGTGACACCAAATGTAACTTACATGCACCTCTAACCTGAGTGACACCAAGAGTAACATACCTCTAAACTAAGTGACGCCAAGTGTAACTTACCTCTAACCTGAGTGATATTAAGTGTAACTTACCTCGAACCTGAGTTACAACAAATATAACTTACCTCCAGTGTTATCCGGTTCTTGACCAGTAAGCCAATCTTAATATCCATACTATTTGCATCCTTCTCCAGCTGCTGGTTGTTTCTGATGGCAGCAACCACTTGCTGTCGTTGCTTCTGCAGCTCTGTAGCAGACATGTAGAGTAATATAATCTATACCACCTGCATGCTCAAAATAAGTTCTTTTAAAAGCAAGGATGACTGGAGGTAAGCGAACCATAAATTCATCAAACTGCTTCAAGTATAGCGCAAATGAATATTCTGTAAGGAAAAATAGAGGCATTGGAGCGAATCAAACGAGACATACCGATCTCTTCGGCGTAGTCTGTGTCACTCTGGTCCAACAGATGGGCAAACTTTCTTACAGCGTTGAGAGCAGGGTTCTCAGCATACACTGAAATGTAGAATAAGATTAGCTGGCCAGTAAGTTTGAGGCTCCTATCACTGCACAACTAATAAAATTAGCTCCATATGAAACCAAGGACAGTATCGACGCATTCACAGTATTAAAGGAGAAACGACTTCATTTTAATTTAGTGTTAATTTTTCATATAATGATGTTATAACTAGCGTTAGCCTGAGTACAAGCAGTCGAGACCCTTTATATCTGATTTTGATATAGAACCTTGTCTATGATTACCAACTATTAGCCGAAGCTATATTACTGGTTGAAGGGCCCATGCTTTATTAGAGAAATACAGTCTTCAGCTGGAGAATTAAAGGTATATTACTCAGTAAACTATTACTCATTAATATTCAGTTATCAATTAACAAAATATGTTAGAATATAACGTCGGTTAGTGAGTGTAGAACTCTCACTTTAGTTCAGCTAGAAACATGAGACAAGGAGGCAATGCAAACCACCGACCAAGGGCAACAAATCCAAATATAGATCAAGGTAAGCGATTCACAACACAGACCATGAGAGACACATCCAAATATAGCTCAAGGGAGGCGAACTAAAATACAGCTAAGGGAGGCAAATCCAAATTTGCCACTGACAAATCATATCAGAATGACATTTTGTCTACAGAAATTTGTTTAGTAGAAGTAACGTGAGAGATGAAGCATGTTGATGAACACAGGTTAGACTCACTCAGCGATTGGTAGTCGTCTCGAGTCTTCTTGCCCCTCCAGGCTGATTGAATCTTAACGATAAAGTCCGACTGACTCGAAAGGAAGTCGAGTCTCTCTTTGTACTTTTTTTTGGCGAGAAATGCCCTTGCCGACGATTGCATCTGTAACGTGATGTCATATAGGCTGAAGACGTTATTAACTACCTTATGCAAACTCAAATAATCATAAAGCAATAACAAAACGATAACTGTATTTTTAGGTGTGAACAGAGCTAGTCGTCTGCAGACGACATCTTGAAACACACCTTGACTATAGATTCTTCGTTAGCTTTAAACAGCGCCATTCTTTCTTCATAAGCTTTTCTCTGTTGCTTGCCTTTGACCCATGCCTGAAGACATAAATGTGACATGTGGTCACAGGTAGTTCAGAATGAGCCATAGTGACCCACAGCTTATTGCAATGCTTTCCATAGCTTTAGAGCAAAGCAAAGAACAGCCATGCTAGCCAAAGTGCATTGACCGGACATGATAACTCCACATCACACGCTTACTCCTTACGGCATGCTGACTTGACATCATACTCTGACTCAACACGCTGACATCATACATGACGCTGTCACATACTGATCCACATCACACACCGCTGACAAGCCATCCAAGAATTGAATTGGAAGACAGGAGTGGGACCAAGGACAATGCTGAGACCAGAGTCAGGAGCAGACATGCATGTGTCGATTAATTTATCTTGTGTGAACAGCAGTGCTGGGTGTAGGCCACACAGACTGCAAAAATAGTCTCAGCTCCCATGAAACTCAGCTCACTTGATATCAAACAATTTAAAGTTATGGAATTATAGCCTGAGATTCAATATTAAGTCGTATGAGAATCAAGCTATAACGGGAGTGCCTTTAATTCATGTACAGTAGTTTGAATTTTTAACTTTTCAATTATCAACTTCTTCCAACGAGACATTATGGACCAAGGCGATGAACCAAGGCAACGAACCAAGGCGATGAGCCAAGGCTATGAACCGAGGCGATGAGCCAAGGCTATGAACCGAGGCTATGAGAATACAATATATTTAAAATTATTTGAATCAGCAATGGAACAATTGTACAAGACCAAGGCATAGGCTGAAAAGCGAGCACTTACTTGGGTGGTCACATCGACGCAGTTCTAGAAAATTAAACCAATATTATTCAATTAGGAAAGCATAATGAATATAGGAGAACCTATCCAAGGTTTACCTGCAATTTCACCACTTGGGGCTCCTGGTTTTTGAGGTAGTTAAGCCTATCCTTATACTGCTTGCGCGCAGTGTAGCCCCGGAATGTAGACTGTAGCTTCACTATTTTATCAGTGTTTGAATCAAGAAAAACTTTACGATCTTCATCAGCTGTAGTCTGTCTGACTACATCCTGGAGGAAAGAGTCGTACAAAAACCTAACAAACTGAGAGAAACAGTCAAGATGCTAACAATTTATAAATGAACTACCGAAAAACTAGGAAGCAGGTAAACAATTTTTTTCAAGACCAACTGTCAGAATAGTTACCGAAAACCTTTGTCTAACCTATGCACTAATTCCCATATTTAAAAAACCATGCCTGTATCTCGGTGCGATCGAGGAGGGAGCTATCTAACTCCGTTGTGTTATCCAGAGCCCACTGATAGGTACCGCTGGATGAGTCATAGAACATCTCCGTTCCGTCAGACAGAGTAGTGCATAGCCAACCTCCACCCAAAGATCCTGCAAGTCATACCAGCCACACTTAAGGGCCATATATGACATGATACCAGGTCCATGAGAGATAGTCTGATACAACCAGCCACACTTGAAGGTCATATATGACATGATACCAGGTCCATGAGAGATAGTCTGATACGACCAGCCACACTTAAGGGCCATATATGACATGATACCAGGTCCATAAGAGATAGTTTGATACAACCAGCCACATTTAAGGGCCATATATGACATGATACCAGGTCCATAAGAGATAGTCTGATACAACCAGCCACACATAAGGGCCATATATGACATGATACCAGGTCCATGAGAGATAGTCTGATACAACCAGCCACACTAGAAGGGCCATATATGACATGATACCAGGTCCATGAGAGATAGTCTGATACAACCAGCCACACTTAAGGGCCATATATGACATGATACCAGGTCCATGAGAGATAGTCTGATACAACCAGCCACACTTAAGGACCATATATGACATGATGCCAGGTCCATGAGAGATAGTCTGATACAACCAGCCACACTTAAGGGCCATATATGACATGATGCCAGGTCCATGAGAGATAGTCTGATACAACCAGCCACACTTAAGGGTCATATATGACATGATACCAGGTCCATGAGAGATAGTCTGATACAACCAACCACACTTGAAGGTCATATATGACATGATACCAGGTCCATGAGAGATAGTCTGATTAGACACCATCAGATACGAAAAGTCTGATGGTGTCTTTTCTCATCTTTACAGACAGTGAGAAAAGACACCATCTTTTCGCACTGTCTGTAAAGATGGTGTTTACTCTAACAATCATCTTTTTGGCGATTTACCAATTTCAATCAATGCAGTAAAACGATTGGCTGACATAACTTATATCGTAAATCGACTAGCTTGGTAATTCGAACATTCTACAAATTCTTTACAAACAGTGAGAAATGTGATCACTTGCAACTACCAATAATCAGACTATTGCATTTCGTGAGTACATCTTCCGCACTTTCATAATAAATGACAGAAAATACATGTAATCTGTACATTGATTGGCTCTCACAAGTGATTGCGTTACTCCAATTGATGAGTTCATACCTATTTGAAGCAATGTCGATGATTTTCTAAAACTTTGCTTACACAAAATGATTACACAACAACTACCTGATTGAGACTTGAGAGACTTGGCTTCTCTTAGGTTGTCCAAATAAAGACTAGAGCAGTCTGACTGAACGCTCTCCAGTTCCAAATCGGCAGCAGAAAGAGCAGTATAAAGTGTGTCAGCGTCTGAGTCAGCAGCGAGAGCATCATTTACCTTCATCACTAATTTTGAGACTGCAAAAAAGCATAGACATTTAGTAGAGTGCTTCAGCAAAATAGCCTCAGATCTATGTAATAGTGTTAGCCACTTAGCAACCATTTAAAATAAGCTGCTGTATTCATAAACAGAATGCCAGCCACACACTCATGGAAAGTTGAACAAGAAACAGAAATAGGTCCTTGCTACAAGGAGTTAAGCGAGTAAACAACTCCTAATTTCTTCCTCAGTCATGTCAGACAAGGAGCAAAGAAATGTGAAGAAAAAGCCAGTTATTTGTTGATTCTCTAGCCCGCAAAATCAGATACCGCGAGCACCAACTACGCAAATTTCCTTATAACTGTTAGCATTTGCTCCACAAATAATAAATTATTAATAGTAAATGCAAAAATCAAATAATAGCCATTGATTTGGTGGGGAATTGGCACAAGTCAACAACCAATGATACATGAACATTGAAAAAGTCACCCAATCAAAATGAATGGCTCTTCTGTTTCATGTTCACTGATTGGCTGACACTGGGACTGATCATTTTAATTGAATGACTATGTGATCTCTCTCATCCGTTTTCCAGTGCTTACTGTCGCCCGATCTTTGTCTTGCCCCTAATTAATTACAAAGTAGTTAAACGTATAACAAAGGCTTTTGATTTGAGCTTTGAGTTTATAATCACCCTTCAAAAACTGCTCTTTTTGCAATAACACTTTGACAAGAGTGCAATGAGCAGAGTCTAACAGATAAAAACTTTTGTAACATTAAACATAAAAATACACCTAGTGTCGTACCTTCTAGCGCTTGCATAGCCTGTGCATTGGCCAAGTCCACTGTAGCCTGAATCTCATTCCAGGTTAGTGACTGCCCCTGAAATAGCCAGCTGAGTAGGAGCACACGCACAATATGGAAAGGAAGTCGTGAGTAAAGGTACTGAAGCTACATAAAAGTACTCTATAACCGTTAAAAGTCCTGAGAGAAGCAGATGAGGATGACACATCCTTCTCATGCTAGGAGTAGTAGGGATCTGCTACACAGCAGCGAAACTGCTAAATGCTGCCTAACGATTTTAGAAGATCACTAACAACCCGTCCACTTAACAACTAAATGTTTGCCCTGATACCACAAAGAAACAGGGATTCAGTTGCTAAGTGAATGCTGAAACAAAATACTTTTTTGCTAACGGAAAGATAGATTGGCCTTCTACATTCTATTTAGCTGATAAAGTTGTAAAACTCACACTAAATTATCACTGGTCAAGACCAAACTTATAGATCAACAATATTACTCAAAAAACCAAAACAGTGAGCACGTGTTCAGAGGTTGACATTGGTAAGCGGGTGTCCTTCCAGAGTACTTTAAATTTCTGTGTCTCTCAATAATAGCTTAGGACAGTTTACAAATTTGATAATAGCTAACCATATTTAACACAATCACAGAAAGATGATTGGGCAGTAGAGTGATGATGTCATAAGTGGAGTGATGATGTCATAAAGTAACAAAGCAAATGCATTCAAGAGGTAAATAAAATGAAGATGGTTAGTAATTTGTGGTGTAGTGAATTGTGTTTTTCTCATTGCAGCAAATAAGCTGAAAAAACTTTTGCTTCAGAAACTGTTGATTAAAATGCAAGGAGTTTGTATTTTCTTCTTTATAATTCTATCTATGTTCAAATTTAGCTTTAGCGAATACAGTGGAACCTCCAATTACAAAAGACTCTACATAGAAAACTTTCAATTTACCAAACATCTTTTGGTAGAAATTTTGCTTCACCTACAAAAAATATTTCTAGATACGAAAGGCTTTGAGTATTTGGACTCGTTTGGTTGTTTCGTGTTTTGCCCAGTTTGCTTCCCATGGTTACAACTGAGAGCATGTCTCACTCAGTGTTATTTGCTAGCAGAAGTCGGTAAACAAAAAGCTTTTTGTTATCGCCTGTTCTACAATTTGGAGTTATCATATATCACGTAGAGTGTAGGACAACTTTCAACCCTAGCCATTCAAATTCTGTGCTTTTGAGTGCTGACATAGTTTTCTAGTTTGCACCAATGTGAACAAATCTATGTACTTAAGTTTTTAAAAAACATTTATTCTAAGCAAAAAAAAAACTAAGACAACCCGTATTCCCTTCCACTGACCGTCATCCTCCCAATCTCCGTGGTCTTCGTTTAGCCCCGTCTCGACAGTTGCAGGTAAACAGACAAAAATACCCTTCGTAATTTTTATTTCTATGTTCTTTCTTCTTTCCATGTGTAATTCTTCTATTTATTACACAATATTATAATTAAAACATGTATTTGTTACGGGTTTTAGCCATTACATGTATTTATACAAATTTTATAATTTATACAAATTTTATATCCGAGTTTCATGGAAGCTTGGAACAGATTAGGACATTTATACGGTAAAATGGGTTTCTACTAACAAAACTTTCTATTTACAAAATGATTTTTGGAAGGAATTAATTTCCTAAGTAGAGGTTTCCCTGTATATGACTTGATTTCTGATGATACTTTTATTCTACTCGAGTTTGGAAACATTAAATCTGACATAAAAAACCAATCTCATTCGGAGAAACCAGCAAGTGTGATTAAGGTAAACAAAATCAAAACTTGAAATTATTTCAAAAAAAGCAGACAATTCTTCACTTTTGTCATCCAAACCAAAGGAAATGGAAAGGCAGCCCACAAACCTCAGGATTGTTGCCTCTAGAGCGTTTCAAGGAGTTAAAATAGTGGGCCATCTGCTCAGGGTAGACATTCTCAAAGCCTGATTCAGCTGCTGTGAGCAGCTCAAAGAGAGCGGCAGCATCGGCCGAAGAGAGGGCATCGTTTATCTGCTCGACTATCTCACAACCTGCAGACAACAATTACACTAGAGAGTTATCCATCACACGCCGCACCTACTATGTACGGACTTCAAGTCTCCTGACAAGCAAACGATGAAATACGTAAAGCTGGTTGGTCTTTTACTTACGAGCATACTCAGCTCTTTTGCAATCGTTTGCCGTATCCACCGCCTCCTGTAGCTCAGAATGTGTCAGAAGGGGATTCTCCAACTACAAGTAACAGAGAGAATTGTTCCTTGTTCAGCTTACAACTGAACTCGGAGTCCAGAGGTAATGATCTGTCGAAAGGCACTTGTACATCACAAGGTCAAAAAAGATCTGATAAGATAAAGAATTACAGCCTCCTTTTGACTCCCTTCTCCCTCTATTTCTCTCTACCCGATTCCTCACTCACTATTTCTCTCCGCCCGCACTATCTACAGTGCCGATCGTAATTCTGGGACCCCCTAGTAATTAATTTCTTATTCCTTTTCATTCATGACAAACTCATTTTCTTTTTTTATCTCAGACCATACATACTATACACACGTGAGAAGCAAGTTTTGTAAACGCTCTGTCTGCCACTAAAAGTATTCTCAAGAAGTATAATCTATTTATCTTATCCTGTGATTTACAACGATGGCTGACTAATTATTCAGGCTGATACTCCAAAGGCCACCAATTTACTTTCATAGCGCTATATGTATATACGTATATACAAAAACCATGTTGAATTCGGTTGACGAATATACACTTGGGTTTCATTGCATTTTTGTCATAATGTGCAGATACGACCATGAAGCAAGTTAACAAGGCAAACATCAGTTGATACTTAATAATATTCATCTACAAAACATCCTTAGCTTTCCGGTGATGAGAATATTGTTATAATCCATCTAATGAATACTTAACATATCATAATAAATATTATGAATTAATAATAAATAATGTTTTTATTTGAAGTCATTATCATCACTACTGTAGGTCTAGACTAGCAAGTTGACAACATGGCAGCATCCACCAGTCTCTGCCTATATGAGGTACGATCTTGATTTAGCTTATGGTTTTTAATTATTACCTCCAGTTTGTTGTCAAGGGCCGTGCTGAGGTCGTCTTGGTAAAGAGCAATGTTCTCAGGCTCAACTGCCACCAGGTGGACATTTTCGTTATGAAGTGCCTCAAGGAGATCCTCAGGTGAGAGTCGAATAGACTCGTTGACGGTAGCGACTGCGCTCAGCACCTGCACGCCTCCATACACCTCTTCGTATACCAACTCGGACTAAACAGAAGGTTGACATAGTTGTTAGTTATATAAAAATATTTCTCAAAATAAGAATTTTCGGTGAACTGTTTCTTCCCGAAACAAGAAAAATACCTTGAATTTAGTGCTAGGTTGCTGTCATCATTTCAGACAGACTCTCTGCCTAGCTGATAACAACTTATAGCTAGGAGCTAAGGTGGAACCATAAATCGTTAGACAATTTTACAACCAGTTTATTAACAGTATAACAAACATCTCTTCAGCAAAATTAAAAACTAGAAACTTTCTTTTTATTATAATTATCAATTGAAAAAGAGAGCACAGCTTGTTAAATTGTATCTTACCATAGTTTGATGAACTTCTCTCACTGCCTTCTTATACAAACGTAATTCTAATAGATGCCATTTCTAAGCAGACAAAATTACTGAATATTCTAAAGTGCGTGTCCTCTGGCTTAACAGTATATCCTACTTGACATTTTACTCTCACCTCATATTCCAGTTTTACTGCCTTCTCCGGCCTTAAGACACGCGTAGCGTATGTTGAACACTCTTACGCTTCACAGTAGCTTTTCCAAACTAGAATTGATCTTATATCTTTGAAGATTGAAATTGTTCAGCAATGTCTCTAGCTGGTGCACCAACAATTGGAAACAGAAAATCATTTACCCAGAGAACTTGTATAAGCCTTTGAAACTCATTTTTGGAAGAACAGGAAGAGCATAAGACAGCAAACTAGAGAAATATGTCCTTAAGAGGTGAGCGGCAGCAAATTCACACATAGATCGGTGCTGCCTTGTTGATACTAGCTCACTGATGGCGAGCAATTGTTGTTTCATTATAAACTTGGCCAAAATTTATTAAACAGAAACTATTTTTGCAAATCAAGATTTTAAAAGAAACTAAATCCTTATATTTCATCAAAAAGCTGAAAAAAAAAACCAAATAAACAAAAACGCCGAGATTTGATTCATGCAAATACTTTGTGCAAAAGAGTGCATGAGCACCTGCACTAGTTGTCACCTTACTTAATGTCCATTATTTCACCTGCGGTAAATGCCGCTGTTCAGACAAGACTTGTAATTTGAACATAGAGTAAAACTCACCCCTTTCTCCTCACGAATACTCTTGAACTCCTCAAAGTAGAGGGCAGCGGCTGCCTCATGCACAGGTGGATAGTGAGCCCTGTACTGTACTAGTGTCTCATACAGCTCATCCTTACTACCACTGTTCAGCACCTTGTTCACCTTATCAACTGATGTGAGCTCTGCAGAAATGCAATATATAAATGACAATAAAAAGTGGGTTATAACAGAACTACAGTATCCCCTTCACACCCTCCCACGAAAACATCTACTTCAACATGTAAGTACATGCCCATATACTTCAACATATCAGTACATGCCCATATACTTCAACATGTAAGTACATGTACATATACTTCAACATGTACGTACATGTACATATACTTCAACATGTAAGTACATGTACATATACTTCAACATGTAAGTACATGTACATATACTTCAACATGTACGTACATGTACATATACTTCAACATGTACGTACATGTACATATACTTCAACATGTAAGTACATGTACATATACTTCAACATGTAAGTACATGTACATATACTTCAACATGTAAGTACATGTGCATATACTTCAACATGTAAGTACATGTACATATACTTCAACATGTAAGTACATGCCCATATACTTCAACATGTAAGTACATGCCCATATACTTCAACATGTAAGTACATGTACATATACTTCAACATGTAAGTACATGTACATATACTTCTACGTGTCGCATACTTGTATAGTACATTGCATATACAATACTAAAATTCGTGGGAGAATAGCAAGAACTGAATCAAAGAGGTAATGCCACCGCTAAATTTTCTTGAGCTAGACAGCATCAGGATATTAACTCAATGACACTTGTTAGTGATATTTTGCAGATGGAGGAGGGAGCACACAATTCCATTCGATAGTTGAACAGCATTTTCAAACTGTTTTTTCAAGTGATTCTATTTTTAACACTGACATGAACCGGCTCGTTGCTAGGAAACTATCATATAAACAGACTGAGCGCTCGACATTAATGCTTGCGTTGTGCACATTGAGTGGGTTTTATATATAATATAGATGAATTAAGGCTTTCTTGATTAACTTTCAGTTTGTGTTTCAACTTCAGTCCCAGTAATTTAAACCAGAAAATGCACTTATGCGTTAGTATAGACTTTGACTGCTCTGAATGGTCGAGCTTATGATTAACTGGGTTCATTGTGAGAAGGAAGTCGCATGCTTATAGATAAGAGA
Organism: Watersipora subatra; assembly: GCF_963576615.1. NCBI lineage: Eukaryota > Metazoa > Bryozoa > Gymnolaemata > Cheilostomatida > Watersiporidae > Watersipora > Watersipora subatra. Next base: position 33,113,108 of record NC_088710.1, on the reverse strand, counting down.
GAGGGGGTAACTCTCACTGTTACATTGTTATTATTCATGAACAGCTTCAGCAACCTGACTGACAGTGTATTACTATACGTATGCAAATGAAAGCCACCCAAGACCTGCAAAGCCGTAAAAGCTCAAGTCGTGAAGTAGAATGGATCACTGTATTAAAACTGTAGAAGTGTTATGCGTCTGCATTATTAAAACTTTGGAAGCGTTATGCGTCTGCTTTCACAATAAAGTAGCAGGGCTTCTACAGCGCGTAACTTGCTCAACTTAAAGCTAGCCAAACACTCGCTTAGTATTATTAACAATGATTTATGAATGAAGAATGCGGTTAGATTTTTACGAAGAGAACAGGTCCCACAACACCAACACTGATGACTTACTCTGATAATTCACGTCACAGTCTTGATTGGCAGCGATGATGGCCTGCTGAATTTCTGAAATGTTGAGCGGTGTGGAACTGTTGATGTTGTTCTAAAATAAACCAGAATAGATGGCTACAAGCGGCTTTATTCATAGCTATGACAGCGAGTCACGTCTTCTGGCATTAAACATGACTTTAGATACAACGTACAAACACTACACGATGGAAGAGCCAAAAGACATTTTTTTCAGAACACACCTTGATACATACCCAAAGAATCAGCTCAAAAGTACTTGTAGATGAACGAAAATCTTCATTGTAAAGATTAAACATTAAAGATTGACTTGCAACAAAATTTACATTACAGTTATTTGGTATCAAAAGATTCACCATGTCTTACTCTGTTGTGTTGTAGGTGCAAAATATGTGGAAATGTGATTACAAGCTCTTAAAACTAAAAAACGAACAGTTAATCGCAGCCACACGAGACCGCCGTAGTTGGGATTCTCTTTCCAAAACGGCTCAAATGTGACGTAGTTGTAGTAGATGGTTTCTGTTTACACTTTCATGCAACTTTATTCGTCGAAATATTTTCACAAATATACTTCACGCATTCAATAAAACCATGTCTATTGTTCTTACGCGTCTAATTTATCGTCATTGTAATGCTATCAATTTTAGCAGTGATATCTTATAACTTACTATAAAAATTCGTTTAATTTTTTAACCTTACCTCGAAGGAGTACATATCATTGTCTGATAATCATGACGAGCCTGTTAGTCACCTGTGATAATCGAAAAGTGCTGCAAAAATTATTTGTGAAGTATTGGGTCACATGATCAGATTACGACTTGCCAATTAGACCAAACCGAAACAAAACTGTAAAGTAGTGAGCATCTATATTTGATACGGGGTCTTCGGTAAAACCTGAAGTGTTTGTCATAAACTAGTGCTACTATATGTTTTATATGGAGCTTTTTATTGGCCTTTCAATTCACGTGAGAATATCATGTGACAAGACAATAACCAAACTGTAATGACAACATCAGAGAAATAAAGAGATTCCAATCTACGGCCACTTTTCGTTTTTGAGCTTTTAAGAGCTTGTAATCACATTTCCACATATTTGGCACATACAACACAACAGAGTAAGACATGGTGAATCTTTTGATACCAAATAACTGTAATGTGAATTTTGTTCCAAGTCAACCTTTAAACATTTACACCTACATATTCCCAATAAGGAGTTGTGTTCTTTTGTGCTTTCGTTTGCTTAAACCACACTGAATGAAATAAAAACAATGCTGCTGATAGGCTGCTGAATAACTAAATTACGATTCTGAGCATTTTGCTCGCCATGGCAACAGCATTTGTAGACTCAATCCCAATCAAAATCTTTCCTATAATGAGAAGCTAAGATAAAGGTCTTTCAACACGATTCCAACTCACGACTTTCTGCTTTGTAGAACAACCCTACCGTCCGCGCCAATTGACTGCTATGCTGCAATTATAACTGTTATTGTGCACATACTTATTACACTCGATGACCTCTCACGACGTACAGGTTACTAGTATATATAAAGTTAGTACAGTGGAACATCTGCTTATCACCCGCTCACACGTTAAATAGAACAATGGTTGGTATGATGGTAATTTATTTCTCATTAGAATACTAAAGAATATTTGACACTCTACTCTAGCTAATTTAAACACAAAGTGTTTAGAACTTCTCCAAGACCTTCTAGCTTCATAAGTAAATGTGAAATGGCTGATAAAAAATAAAGATAAATCGTAAAGAAGTATAAAAAACAGTAGTTATGTTAGTGTGAACTTATCTTAGTTATAAATCTCTGTTACAACCTCTATCTGCGAACATTCACACCACCTATGACCACACCTATGACCACACCTACGACCACACCTATGACCACACAGCGAACTTTCCAAAGTGCAAAAATCTTGGTAGAAAAGACTAAGGTTTGTAAAGTCTGAAACGAACACAGAAAATTACTATCATTCCATTTATATTGTTTACTTATTGCCTAGCCTGTAAGCACACGAACTGCACTGGGTTGTGAGCCACGCTTAGACCTAAAGCTGGTTTTTTAACTGAAGTTTCCGACATCGGAAACTTCATTTCAGTTGCCGTGTTAAACCGACTAGAGAAAAATAAAGTGAATTTGCTAATGAACACTAGCATTCAACACTAGCATATTCAGATGTGTTGGAAGCGTTTGATATATCTGCTTGTCGCTTTGTTGTAATTGACTAGCTGATCAGCGGTAGGTTTCATAAGGAGACATGAAAAGCATCAAAAGAACATAGTTCGACTTGAAATGAACAATTGATAACTCTAAAGTAATATAAAGCCATCTCGAATGAAAACTATGAAAAAATATTGAAAACAAGCACAATTCAGATTACAAGCACCATAATAAAAAATGATTTCTATAAATGTTATGGATAAAAGACACCTACAGTGTGTTTCATTAAACCATAACTGCCACGTAGAGCTTTTATCATTTGTTCTAGGTAAATCATACGCTGATTCCAATTTTGTACTCAAATAAAGATTGGTCCACTAACATTCAAAGTCATGAAGGCTTTTTTAAGAATTTCAATATCGGTCTCAAAAACAACACAATCGACACAACAAGCTCGGCCCATAAATATGTGATGCATGCTAGCTTTTTAGGAACAGAAGTTGGGAATGTTTAGTCCGATTTACAATAATAGAGACGGGTGTCTTAAAACTCATTATTATCTAAATTCAGCCTTCAAAATAATCTCAATCTTTTATGAAAGGTAGATAAGCTGTTTAACAATGCTCGTAGCTTGTTAGAGGGTGTTTAATAGGCTAAACGCCGAAAAAAAAGCGCGATTTTATCACACGCTTTTTTGAGTTGCTGTGGGCCTAGTGTTTGACGTGAGCACGTGAAAACAAAAAGAGTTTTTGCGAAAATCTAAAAAGAGAAATGGGAACACTACATCACGGAGTATTTCCTGATGCAAACGCGGATAGGTTTGTGATAATGTGAACATTGTTATCATAGCCGATCACCGAAGTATTGCGGCATCAGCGCCGAGATACGACGATTTAGTGTGAACCAGCCTTCAGGCATCATAGTTTATGCTTTTACTAAAACATTGACCAGCATTTATGAATGGGGTTTGATGCACTGACTGACATATCATCTAACCTCTTCACGGAAGTCAGCGATTGCTATGTGAACATGCTGTAAATATAGAGCGATGAAGAAGAACTGTGGAATCTTGATAAAGTATTTGTTAACAAAGAACAAAGCAGATCAATACGTAGCATTGTAACGGAGTGCAACTACCGCGTACACTCCGTACTAGTAAGGGTCAGACACATGCTATACGGTCCTATGACCTTTGCTGCCTATTATTCTGCCTTGGCATGTGGCCTAGGGGGAAAAACGTGTCAGATTTTACCACAACCTCTCAAGTTAATTGCGTTGCTTATTAGAGGCTGAGGTACAGAACTGCTACATTCTGAGTGTACTTTTGAGTAAAAGTATTTTCTTGCTACAAATATGGATTTCAGTTAAAATGGAACCAACTAAGGTGTTTTTTGAAAATCGCTAAAAACTGATTTGTGAAACCATCTGATATCGGTATAACCGACATCAGGAGCAGAAAAAAGGTAGACAAGGCTGTGAATCTTGAGAAATTTTTGAGCCGTCGCACTACCAACGCACTACCAACGCACCACTAACCTTCGCACTTCAACCAAATGGCCGGCCATAACAGACACTTGCCTAAATGAAAACTGAGCTATTAGGCTGCAAAGGTTATTAGGTTACTATTATAATGAGCTGCGGGGAACCAATCAATAATTTCAATGCTGAAGCTTCTATCAAACAAAAGCGCGATTTTAACAGCAGCAACTTTAAAAATATGCAAACATCGATTAAATTATTATTAGCTAAAGCTAAAACAGGTTGTAATATCAATCATGATATCACGGGTGTTGACCCTGACTATCTTGCTATTAAATGAAGTATTGCCGATGAAAATGCAGTTAGAAACAACATATTTATATTTTTTGTGGCACATTGCAAGAACATTAATCATGGCAAACTTTTACTGACGCTACTAAAAGATTGCCACTAAAAGATTTCTATAATCACATGAATTCAAACGTTGTTCAAAGTATCGCCAAGAAAAACAGAGTTTTAAATGACGCAATGAATTTCAATGTTTCGGTAAAACAAACCTCTATAGGCACGCGTAACAGAAAACAAACCCCCTATAGGCACGCGTAACAGAAAACAAACTCCCTATAGGCACGCATAACAGAAGACAAACCCCCTATAGGCACACATAACAGAAAACAAACCCCCTATAGGCACGCGTAACAGAAAACAAACCCCCTATAGGCACGCGTAACAGAAAACAAACCCCCTATAGGCACGCGTAACAGAAAACAAACCCCCTATAGGCACGCATAACAGAAAACAAGCCTCCTATAGGCACGCGTAACAGAAAACAAACCTCCTATAGGCACGCGTAACAGAAAACAAACCCCCTATAGGCACGCGTAACAGAAAACAAACCCCCTATAGGCACGCGTAACAGAAAACAAGCCTCCTATAGGCACGCGTAACAGAAAACAAACCCCCTATAGGCACGCATAACAGAAAACAAACCCCCTATAGGCACGCGTAACAGAAAACAAACCCCCTATAGGCACGCATAACAGAAAACAAGCCTCCTATAGGCACGCGTAACAGAAAACAAACCTCCTATAGGCACACGTAACAGAAAACAAACCCCCTATAGGCACGCGTAACAGAAAACAAACCCCCTGTAGGCACGCGTAACAGAAAACAAGCCTCCTATAGGCACGCGTAACAGAAAACAAACCCCCTATAGGCACGCGTAACAGAAAACAAATCCCCTATAGGCACGCGTAACAGAAAACAAACCTCCTATAGGCACGCGTAACAGAAAACAAACCCCCTATAGGCACGCGTAACAGAAAACAAACCCCCTATAGGCACGCATAACAGAAAACAAACCCCCTATAGGCACGCGTAACAGAAAACAAACCCCCTATAGGCACGCGTAACAGAAAACAAACCCCCTATAGGCACGCGTAACAGAAAACAAACCCCCTATAGGCACGCATAACAGAAAACAAACCTCCTATAGGCACGCATAACAGAAAACAAACCCCCTATAGGCACGCATAACAGAAAACAAACCCCCTATAGGCACGCATAACAGAAAACAAACCTCCTATAGGCACGCGTAACAGAAAACAAACCCCCTATAGGCACGCGTAACAGAAAACAAACCTCCTATAGGCACGCATAACAGAAAACAAGCCTCCTATAGGCACGCGTAACAGAAAACAAACCCCCTATAGGCACGCGTAACAGAAAACAAACCCCCTGTAGGCACGCATAACAGAAAAGGAAATTACTTGTGTGCATGCAGCTCACCTGTTTCTCATCTTGACACCGCGAGAGGTTTGTCAAATATGCCGGGGAGTTATCCTTCTTGAGTTGAGAAATGCGTAGGTAGGGAGATGAGAGGATATCTAAGAGCTGTGCAGCATCTTCAAGTGACAGGCACTCATCAAGCTGTCTCAGTGTTTCTTGTACTGCCAGATGGACAACAGAATTTAGAAGACAGACACCCGAGGAGAATGACTGACTTAGCAAGATATTTAGATATGATGATCATCATGCTGACAGCAGTGTGCAGATCATCATGCTGACAGCAGTGTGCAGATCATCATCATCATAGTGTGGTTCACCAAGACTCCACAAGAAATGCAGTTGAACTTCTACTTCTGAAATTATTTCGTTCCGAAGACTTTTCGTTAGCAGAAAAATTTCATAAGTAGAAACTGATTCTACCATATAAACGCCCTATACCAGGGATGGCCAAATGATTTAGGCCATGATCCGCTACAGCCAAATCTGACAAATTAAAAATCCACAACGAGCTGAAGATGTGCATTTTTTTACCACACATATACAGTACATTTTAAAACAAGGCGCCAACTACAATTTAAAAAAACTTTGTTTATATACATAGTTTGACTAAAATTCAGTGAATGAATGTGCTGCAATAAATATGTCTGATATCAGTGAGAAAAATGATGAGTGTGCTTTGATTTTGCAATACCATCAAAACACAGGTTTTTGCTACTTACAGCAACTCTTAAAGTTCATGAAGATGAGTATTTGTAGGTCCTATTCTATGATTGTTTTTCACGAAATTCGTTGCTAAGAACAATGATTTTACAAAAATTTTAAAGTTTACAAAAATCTTGTTAAACTAAATCTTAAAAAAATACTTCAAAAACATTTTTTGACAGCCGACTTGAAAGATCCACAAAAAACAACAATGATCCAGATTCTGATCTAGAGCCACCATTTGGCCATAGCTGCCCTAATAAGCTGCCTCATAGCTGCCCTAATACATTCCAAGCCTTTCAGATTTTCTCAGGTAAGAATATCTTTCGCAAGTCGAAGCAAAACTTCTACCAAAAGATGTTTCGTAACATGATATTTCCATGTAGAGTCTTTTGTAAAATGGAGGCTCTACTGTTCTCGAAACCCGATCAAGTTTTGCTATGGAACTTTTCGACTGAAGCACACTGGAGCAATATAATATAGAGTGAATTCATGGGCACGGGCGCTGCGGCTGCCGCTAATGGTGAATGCTAGTGAGTTCACGCATGTGTAAGGAGTGCTTGATATGTTTGCCTGCCGCTTTGTCATGGTTGGCAACCTGAACCTCGAATAAAGTGTGCAAAAGACAGCCGGACCGAACTAAAAGAATAAGACTCTATGAAGGAATAAAACTAGATTGACCTAAACAGTATGACGCCATTGTGAACAAAAATTGCTTTCCGAACAAAATTATCGTTAAACGCATACTAACAAATCTAAAATTAATATTGCAAAGGTCATAATAAAAATTTATTTTTCTAAATGTTAAGGATAAAAGATTTTGCTCACGTCGGACGCCTTCTGAGTGCTCTGCAATACATTTGTAGAGAGGACGACTCCAGTGCGAGGGCGAATATATTAATGGGTTATGGAGCGAACAATGACTTATTGATTCATAACGCAGTCCAAACAGAACAGCTCTTTCTCAGAGGTCAATGGCTAGGTCGGGCATTAGCAATAGTAGAATCAATGACTGACAGTGGAAGGCACCGATATGAATATAGACATACATGTACATACAGTTGTGATAAACATACATGTACAAGCAGTTGTGATAGACATACATGTACGTACAGTTGTGACAGACATACATGTATGTACAGTTGTGATAGACATACATGTACTTACAGTTGTGATAGACATACATGTACTTACAGTTGTGATAGACATACATGTACAAGCAGCTGTGGTAGACATACATGTACGTACAGTTGTGATAGACATACATGTACGTACATTAGGATAGACATACATGTACAAGCAGCTGTGGTAGAAATACATGTACGTGCAGTAGTGGTACTAAAGACCAAAGAAAGAAGCGGCATCTAAGGATCTACTACCAGCCGGTATACGAGGAGGATTTGGTACAATTAGTCTAACGACTATTGGTAAAAATCCGATTGGGTCTAATGGAGAATAGTGTAAATTTGATGTACAGATAAAAACACAGAAACTTAAATCAGGGACTTGTATTTAGTACACACAAGTCGAAACAGTGGAAATTTTACTGGATTTAATGTAAATTCAGGTAATTTTTCTGTACAAAGGAAGTTTCAAAATACAAAGAGATAAAAATTTAACATGGTAAACAATATTATAATTATACTGCTGACTAAAAATTTTAAATTGTACCAGTTTTCATAGTTCTCCCTAAAACGGTCAAGATTCTTTTTTCAAAGGTTAATACTATTTTTCTCGAATTTAGCATTAGATTTGATCAGCCGTATACTTAGATGAGTTGGTTTTAGAGCAATCGTGTCGTTAGACCAATCATACCATTAGACCAGTTGATTTTAGGCAAATTATCTTTGGACCAATTGGACCAAATGTCATTAGACCAATCGTCCGGACTGATAACAAGAGTTCAACAAACAGATAAAAACAATTCTCACCATTCATTTCATTTATCTGGGCTTGAATTTCAGCCTGGGTGAGTAGGACATCATAGACATCTTTGTCTTCCTCAGCCTCCTCTCCCGTCTCCTACAGTATCACATCTCCTTTACCACTGAGGCTAAACTGACCAGTACTAGAGTGCTGACAATAAGATGGTGCCCAAACTGCTGCAAACCTACCACTCAGCCTTGGTGCTAAGTCTACGGCAAGGCTACTGCTGATGCTATAGTGCGGTGTAATGTCGTGCTACCCCAGAGGCTATGATATTATAGCCTTAGGTCAACACCCTAACAGCTCAAGTGCAATGCAGCATCACTTCCCAGCTTTACTCTCAGCTCAAAATTCTTGCAATCATTAAATGCCAAAAAAGTTGTGCAAATAATAATATTTTAATCACTGGAGTTTTGTCAGACATGTACATGGGAGAGGAAGGAAGTAGGAGCATAGTGAGAATGCAAAGCCGATTATTACACAAGTGTTGTGCGTAGAGTTACACTAGTCGTGCGCCACACAGTTTGGACTACTTGTGTTCTACAGATCTTACACTCGCCGAGTCTCTAGTGAGTTATTCAAGCGATAAGAAGAATCATACACTACTACTACTTTATAACTGTCTGGACTATAAGGCACCTGGACCTAGGTGGACCAGTTAAATGTGGCTATATGTATAACCTTTAGCCTTTGACTATGTGGTACACGCAGGTTTTAGCCAATTATTCAAATGATCAAATTTTATAGTAATTATTTCTGTTATGAATTTAGCAACTATATATACATTTTCTGAGTATTTTTTTGAACTGAAGCGTTTAAAAACTGAAGCGTTTAAAATATAAAATAAGACAGAATAAGATAAAGTAGATGTTAAAACCAACAAGCAGCAACTGATTTCGATTTTAAATATAACACACATTATTTTTATAAGGTTGGTTTTTCAAGTTATTTTATTTAAGAGCGGAAAACTCCAGAGCAGCATTTTATTCTCAATACTTCTCCAGTGCAGCATGTTGACTTATCACTTGATGTTATTCTTATAATATTTGGTTTGTGTAGGGTTTTGTAAAAAACCCCCGAAAACTCGGATTGTTATTTGGAATTGCGTAATTAAGGAGACTTTACTGATCTGGAAGTTTGCCTCATAACTGATTTATTAGCAATAAGTAAGGCATTATCCAGTACCGTGAAGCCTGTAATTACATAGTACTAATTAAACAAAATCCATATTTGAATAGTTATATAACAAGCAAAAACAAAGCAATAATAAAGCATAGTTCATTCTTCAAATTTGACAGAAAAATATGGTGTAATTCACTGACCTGTTCTTCTTTCTACTACAATTCCAACTAGTCTGACTTGAAGATAAACTGTGAAGCTATATATATATATATATATATATATATGTACGTGGTGGTCAACTAAGGACATTAGGGTAGTTAGTGCAAAAAAATACTGGCCATCCACATCCACATATACATCCTAAGGACAGCATGACTAATCCTACCCATCCGGTTACATCACAGAGGTGGCATCAGGATTCCAGTGCAGCCGCTGAGGTCAACCCCATTAATAGACAGTTTAAATAAACAAGATGCGTTTTAGTAATTGTATGTGAATGGTTAATTGCAGCCAATGTGATGAGTGCTATCTAATTTTACTACACTCCCACCTAAATTTAATGGAAATGAAATTTATTACATTGGCCTTTTATAATTGTGTGATATGATATGGTTGTTTAACATGAACTACTGCGACTTGATACTACCTGCTACTGCGTAAATATGCGACTTGGTGTATGCCTACTGAGTGGCCATGAGTTTGTTATCTTTTATCCTGTGAGTAGCAGCTTGTGATATGGGAAGTGACATGACGTATGCTTCATCTTTAATAAAATCTGAAAACTCTTGAAAGTTTGGGTACCTGTCGTCACCTCGTTGTTCACACCTTGCCGCCATGGCTACAATATGGGCCCACTTGATTCTAAGCCAGTCTGGCGCCTTTTCCATGATTTTCTCATTTTCAACACAGTCGTTCAGAATCTTTAAGGGTTTTATCGTTACCATTGCGCTATTCAAGTGACACAAGAAGTCGCTGAATTCACTTAGTGCCTTCCCATCTCTTGGTGGAACCTTAGGCCACGCGTCTAGCTTGCGGCGAAATGATCTGGCAATGGTTTGCTCTTTACCGTAGCGCTCCTTTAACATAGCTCTAGCTGCGAGGTAGGCATCATCTGTGTTAGTGGTGAAGTACCCTTCTATACATTTCCTAGCTTCACCACTGATAAACCTTTTGAGATGTCTCAGTCTTTCATGACCCTCAATTCTTTCTGTACGCAAATATGTATCTAAGTCCACTTCCCAATCGGAAAATTGCAACACATCTCCTTCGAAGGTGGAAGGCTCTACAGACTTCTTGCTGCAGTTTATGGCTGCAGCTAAACTTTCTGCGAGGTGTTTGACCGCATCCAGTTCTTGCCTTTCGCTGTGTACGGTTGGCAAGGGGGAGCTAACTTCTGACACCTGCGCTGGTCTTTTCAATGGTAGGGGGTGTGAGCCATCTCTAAAAGACTCATTGTAGCTTGTCGATCCAGATGCTTGTAACATATTGGCAGTTCTATGTGTTGAAGCAGGTGCCATTGCTTCTCTGGAGCTCCTTGCCTTGGCATCTGTGCTCCCTAGCATTGAGATCACTTGGCTGTCTTTAACCTTTTCTTTTGTAGTCAAAAAGGTCTGGAGAGGTTTTTGTTTCATTTTATTCATGTACTCTTCAAAAATTCTTGTTTCCTCCTCCATCTCTTCATTTGCTTGTTGGATAGAGTTTTCTATCTCTTCTAACTCTTGCAGTTCCAACTCTTGTACCTGCTTTTCTACTAGCTCATTGAATTTAGAGACAGCAGCTTCATGAAATTGAAACATCTTTTTTATTTGTGCATTAGGTTTGTTGTCACACAATGTGCAGAGGTCATCATACATGTTTGACACCACCAATGCTTCGGCATTCATTTCCTCACTCAAGGTAGTTAAGTCATCAAGAGCTATTCCCTCAGCCATATCTACTTGTATCTGACTGAAATACCTGATGTGAGAATTAATTTTTCTACCTAAATCCAAATTTAAGGAACTAATTTTACTTTCCTTTCCTTTTAAACTGAGACTAGTAGTTCTGACCGGCCTTGTGCTAGGTTCGTTACTAGAGTTTTTAACTGGTTTGCGTTCTACACTAACTCTACTGTTGCTATCACTTTTTAAATCATCATCATCAGAGCTTACGCTATTATGACTAAGGTTTGTGCTAGAAGCATTCACATCTGCGGGCTGCGCTGTTACTGAGTTATCTAAAACTGATTTGTCCTGACCAGATTGGCTATCAACAAGGCTCTCCTCAGCACTGGAGGTCAACCCCTGACCCTGGGACATGTTTACAAACTGATTTAGTTTAACACCAAGTAGGATGCCCTTAAAGTGGATGTGATTGGCTTACAAAAGCGTTAACGAAATGAAAATAACTACCTTCTTTTAAAAAACTTTTCAAACTCTTAGTAAGTTTGCAACAAAGTAATACTGTAAAACTTCTCTAGACAATTAATGTAAAACGTTACTAAATGACTAAAAATGTCCAATATGTTTATGCTTCAGACTTATCTGGAGTTCCGTGGTGTTGCTGGCACGGCTTCTGGTGATAGTGCTTGATCTGTCCTCGCTGCTAGTAGATGTCTCTTGTAGATCAATATGGCAAATCTTTGTTGTGTAGTTTTATGACGTATTTGTATACGCTGGTTGCTGACAACGGTATAAGCTGTTGAAAGTATTCTGGTGATTTTCTTAATTGTTTGTCTGTTGTGTAGCGGTACGTTGCTACTAATGCTTCCGTTGGTGTAGCGGTACGTTGCTACTAATGCTTCCGTTGGTGTAGCAGTACGTTGCTACTAATGCTTCCGTTGGTGTAGCGGTACGTTGCTACTAATGCTTCTGTTGGTGTAGCGGTACGTTGCTACTACTGCTTCTGTTGGTGTAGCGGTACGTTGCTACTAATGCTTCTGTTGGTGTAGCGGTACGTTGCTACTAATGCTTCTGTTGGTGTAGCGGTACGTTGCTACTAATGCTGCTCCTTAATCATAGAGCTAAGGCTTCACTGTAGGGTTTTGTAAAAAACCCCCGAAAACTCGGATTGTTATTTGGAATTGCGTAATTAAGGAGACTTTACTGATCTGGAAGTTTGCCTCATAACTGATTTATTAGCAATAAGTAAGGCATTATCCAGTACCGTGAAGCCTGTAATTACATAGTACTAATTAAACAAAATCCATATTTGAATAGTTATATAACAAGCAAAAACAAAGCAATAATAAAGCATAGTTCATTCTTCAAATTTGACAGAAAAATATGGTGTAATTCACTGACCTGTTCTTCTTTCTACTACAATTCCAACTAGTCTGACTTGAAGATAAACTGTGAAGCTATATATATATATATATATATGTACGTGGTGGTCAACTAAGGACATTAGGGTAGTTAGTGCAAAAAAATACTGGCCATCCACATCCACATATACATCCTAAGGACAGCATGACTAATCCTACCCATCCGGTTACATCACAGAGGTGGCATCAGGATTCCAGTGCAGCCGCTGAGGTCAACCCCATTAATAGACAGTTTAAATAAACAAGATGCGTTTTAGTAATTGTATGTGAATGGTTAATTGCAGCCAATGTGATGAGTGCTATCTAATTTTACTACAGTTTGCTCGGCTTCTTTACTCTCGTTGGCTGTCATGACTTGCCTGTCACAGTACTGCGTTTCCTGTTTTATGTTCCATAAAGACTATGGTTAGCTGTTGTACAAAATTATTTATTGTGCAAATTGAAGGAGTTAGATTAAAGCGAAAAAGTAGTGGCTTATAGTCCAGAAATTATGGAGTTTTCTAAAGAATAGAAGGCGGCTCAGAGGTGGAAGTCATGAGAGGAGCAGTTTAGTCAACATGAAGCTTGTTGACAGGAAATGATGTTTAGTCGACGTTTGAGAAGACAGATTTTGAAAACTGGGTGCTATACCACCCTACTAGAATGTAGGAATTGACAATACATACCTTGACAAGGTCATTGCTTGGCTATAAAAGTGCAATGCAATGAAAAGAACTAGGCAGTGATACATTATAAGTCCATAAGCATGGAGTGACAAGTGACACATCTATGGCATATCCCTGGAGGGTTTGATTTCTCAACGAATTGGACAAACAACCAAGTATCAATATAACTAGGACAGAGTCAAAGGTTAAATGCATTTCCTGTACAGAGCCTCATCAATCAATCGAACTCATCGGGCCATCATCTAATGGCAGGCTTGCAATAATAATGCATTGTGGGAAATTAAAGGTCAATGAACCTGAGACAGGCCCCCATACATGCAGCTTATAGATCATAAACCCAAGAAAATAACCAACCAAAAAGTTCATAGAATTTGCAATGCTAGAGATTGCATAGAGCTACCGCTATAGAGATCATCAAACTACCACTATAGAGATCATAAAACTACCGCTATAGAGATCATAGAACTATCGCTATAGAGATCATAGAACTACCGCTATAGAGATCATAGAACTACCGTAATAGAGATCATGGAACTACAGCTATAGAGATCATAGAACTACCGTTATAGAGATCATAGAACTACCGCTATAGAGATCATAGAACTAACGCTCTAGAGATCATAGAACTACCACTCTAGAGATCATAGAACTACCGTTATAGAGATCATAGAACTACCGCTATAGAGATCATAGAACTAACGCTCTAGAGATCATAGAACTACCGATTTAGAGATCCTAGAACTACCACTCTAGAGATCATAGAACTACCGCTATAGAGATCATCATGAGCTACCGCTATAGAGATCATAGAGCTACAGTTATAGAGATCATGGAACTACCGCTCGAGATAATAGAACTACCGCTATAGAGACAATCATGAGCTAGTACTCACGCGGTTTGAGGCATTCATAGCTTTGATGTTCTTGACATTGGAAAGGTTTTCATGGTAAGACCCAGAAAATTCTGGGTGAATGTTCGAGATGTGAGCCATAGGATTCTGCAGAGCCGTCACAGTTTCCTGTAACAATAAAAAAAAAGCTAGAGTGTTGACGCGAGCTCCACTCGATGGTAGATAACAAAACGGTTATATGAAGGCACAACTGTTTTACTTAATGGACTTCTCTACCTATTGTTAGACAAAGGCAAAATGTTGAGACGTTTTAACTTTTTTAACAGTAACTCTATTACCATTGCTGTAAGAAATGCACAGGTTCACTAACTAGTAGGTCTCTGAACATGCTATTACTAAACATCAAGTGAACTAGGTGAATGATAGAGAGCTATTCATATCATATAGGTAAGTATCGTAGGCCTTGACCGGTTTTCTATCGCTATAATCCTTGACCTTTCTATCGCTATAATTTAGAATCGTTATTTGTATTATTATTTTCTGTTACCAAAAATCCGGTCTGATGACCACCTAATCTTTTCTCGGACGAAGCCCGCGTCTAGTGATTCACACGACAGGGGATCAGAGCATCAAAAGGTATGAATAGTGGCTCGCTAGTCAAGCTCACTCTCAACTGGGTCATGTAACTGCAGTAATTGTCCGGTGAGTCTGCTGAAAATTTAGTGCAAGAGAATTTTGTAACCAATTCTCTGATACTCCTTAGTTTGAAGAGCTATAGCGTGTCAAGTATTATTCTCTGACCCGCCATCTTGTTTCTAGACACCCATGGACTAAAACTGCAGACTCAAGGAAACGTAATGGTTGAGGGGAAATGACTGAGGTACATTAGGGTAGGAGTTTGTAGTGCCATAGAGAGCCGTAGAGAATCGTAGAGAGCTGTAGAGAACCTAGCTTCAACTGCGAAATTGACAAGCTTCTTTGCGGATACATTGAGTGATTGTTAAAGATACTAAACTTGCAAAAGATTTTCCATAGAGAAACAACAGATAGGCTTCCATGGTTTACACTAAACTACCACCGACCATCTACAATCGACCACCTACCGCCTACAACCAGCCACCTACCACCTACCGAGTAGTAACAGTACGAATAATAGACATCAAAGATGAGTCAGAGATATCCTGCCCTCAGCAGGGTTGATGCACTGGCAGATAACAGCAGGTCATCACAAGCGCATCCGCAACTGCCGACAAACGAATCACACCGGTGAATAGTCAGCTGCTTACCTGCGGACTTCTGTCTAAAGCCTCATTAATGGCTATAACGGCAGCGTGCAATGCTGCCTCATCTACGGGCATCTCTGTAGCAAGAATACCTCCAATCTTGCCAAATGCCGGCATCTGGATACCATATTTGTCAAGTTCGCCTCTCATAGCGCTGATCTCTTCCTCTGCAAGAAACAACAATTACCTCTTGTAGTACTTCCATCATAGCCTAGTGTTACACAGTGCAGTGCCTCACTAATACTCCTAGTGTTACACAGTGCAGTACCTCACTAATAGTCCTAGTGTTACACAGTGCAGTACCTCACTAATACTCCTAATGTTACACAGTGCAGTGCCTCACTAATACTCCTAGTGTTACACAGTGCAGTGCCTCACTAATACTCCTAGTGTTACACAGTGCAGTGCCTCACTAACACTCCTAATGTTACACAGTGCAGTGCCTCACTAATACCCCTAGTGTTACACAGTGCAGTGCCTCACTAATACTCCTAATGTTACACAGTGCAGTGCCTCACTAATACACCTATCGCACAGTTCCATACCTTGCTTCCCTACTATCACTCAAAATCTTATATTTAAAGTGTCCAGTAAAATTCCGATGACTTTATTATCCCTGGCTCTCTCATACTACTATATTATTGTTCAGTCTTTAGACTTATAGAACTTCTAAAAGTGTTTCTCAGCAGCCTGAGGGCCTAACAGATGTAAATTATGTCTCCTGTTTGACGTCTGCTCTTTCATTTAACTTGGTGGGTGGTAAGCTAAGAGAGAACTGTACTATACATCAACTAGATGAGTCATACAGGGACCATAGCATTCAACTAAAGCAAGCCTGTTTTAGCTATCAACCTGCTCAAAGTCGTTAGCTATAATAAACATCACCGACATCAATTTCAATATGGAACAATAAAAAATTTCGATATGATACAATAAAAAGTTCGATATGACACGATATATAATATAAAGATAATATGAAGTTCGATATGATGCAATGTGAAGTTTAATATGATACAATGTAAAGTTCAATATAATACGATATAAAGTTCAATATGATACGATACAAAGTTGAATATGATACGATATAGAGTTCAATATGATACTATATAAAGTTCAATATGATACAATATAAAGTTGAATATGATACGATATAAAGTTGAATATGATACGATATAAAGTTGAATATGATACAATGTAAAGTTCAATATGATACGATATAAAGTTCAATATGATACGATACAAAGTTGAATATGATACGATATAGAGTTCAATATGATACTATATAGAGTTCAATATGATACTATATAAAGTTCAATATGATACTATATAAAGTTGAATATGATGTAGTGATTTTGTAACTCTTGCTTGTATTTCTAGCTTTTGCCTGTAGTTTCATTAAGTTTTTACGTTATATGCCACCTGCTGTTTATTGCTGACTCACACTTTAGAACAATAAAATGTGTTCACATACACGCCATTAGTTCAGTGTATTGTGGTCAGAAATGAGTTCTTGTCAGGTCATAGAGGTGGGCAGTTGGTGCTTTCTTGACCAGCCGTTGCTGGGCTCTTGCTTCCTCCGTTCTT
Organism: Watersipora subatra; assembly: GCF_963576615.1. Lineage (NCBI taxonomy): Eukaryota > Metazoa > Bryozoa > Gymnolaemata > Cheilostomatida > Watersiporidae > Watersipora > Watersipora subatra. The sequence continues at coordinate 33,095,848 of NC_088710.1, read as the reverse complement.
CCGAGTAGCCCAGTTTTTGATTGGTGCTCTGGCGTGGGACCTTTTCTGGTGGGGCCAGTAGGAGCGCGACAGCACCTGTGTCCCATTTTGCTGCCGGCGATACTTTCAGGCTGCTCAATCAGTTAGAAATTTGCAATGCATCAGACCAGATGCAATTCTCTTTAGAAATTTATGCTTTATCATTTTATTGTCAATACGTATGCTACGCAAAGTTAAAGTTTAACCATTTGTTCAAAGCTAAGTGCTAAGGAGGCAAAAGGTATGTTACATTTTGTATATTATATTTGATGCTTTACCTTTGAATTAATTACTCTGTAATTGCTGTTATGTAATTGTCACAGTTGCATTTATGTCTCATTTATACATGCAGTTTTCATTTGCAATTATAGCTCATGTGAGCATTTCGCTTAGTGCTACTTGTTCTATTGCAGACTTCACGGTGTGTTTTGACCATTATGTTTGGAGAATAATAATAAAGAGCATTACAGAGTAACACTTCCTTAGTCAAGTCATTTCACATCAGTGAATCTAAGCCAATCTAGCAATTTAGCCAACTGAATTGCTATAGTGAAGTCTTCCGCCTAAACGTGGCAGTAGTCTCAAGCCTAAGAGAAGAATATTGAAGGAATTATCCTACAGAGACCCAGTGTCTACCTACAGCCTACAGCTACCTATAGAGACCTAGAGTCTACCCACAGAGACCCCGTGTCTACCTACAGCCTACAGCTACCTACAGAGACCTAAAGTCTACCCACAGAGACCTTGTGTCTACCTACGGCGTACAGTTACCTACAGAGACCCCGTGTCTACCTACTGCGTACAGAATTTTCCTAAGTATCCAACGTCTTGCCTTGGAGAAATACAGAGACGATTCACTCGTAATAAAGAGACAATCGCAATAGCAAATAAACATTTATATCGGTAATAGAGGAGACAACTCAGGAGAGCTTTACCAAATCTTAGATAAGTACACTTATGTATTAGAGAATATTCTCTGACACTCTTTCCATTGATCTGATAGAGCATTATTCAAAGCTGTTTTTTAGTTTGTGTCAAAGTGCCTCCCTTTTGTGGTATATTGTGTGTACTTGTACCAATTTTAAACAAATTGTAAATTGAGCAGGCTGAACGTAATCGTCGCGCAAGTGTGCATTTTTTGCCTGTTGTCGCTTCGTGCTTGGCTGCATCAGCCTTGGTTTTTGCAGACTCTTATCTCGCGGCTTGGTTTGGCGGTACGCTGCTCGCTCTTTGTGGGTTGCCTGAATCATTTCTAAGCATAAGAATTCTGAGTGTAAACACTGTTAATTGATACGTAAGAAACTCAAAGTGTAGTGTGCGCGACAAGTGCATCATTGTTATTGTCATTAAATAATAGTAGTGCTTGAGTCACTAATTAGTTTTCACGATATAACCACAAGAAATATTAGACTGTCATTTCGAAACAAACGGAATACCTTTACCGTTTACGAGCCATAGGTATATTGTCAGTCACTTGAGTCAGCTAATTTAGGCAATTTAGTCTGCACCTGATTTAAGCTTTGCCTTTCAACATGGATAGTGATAGTGTAGTAGAGAAGCACAGGCGCGAATCAAAGCGCATCAAAGCAGCTTCTCTCAATAAGGAAGTGGCTGATATTATAGTGACGCAATTAGAGTTAGTAGAATCTCTTTTTGATGATTTGGAGAAAAAAGAAGATAGTGCTGTTGAGAAATTTTGTAGTGATATAGATGAATGTTTACAATCTGTAAATGACAAGTATTTAGAGCTGGAAACTGTTACTGAGAACACAGTTGATGAAACAACCACTAACATGTACGCGGCATTTCGTACCGAATTAAAACAAAAGAGAGAGAAACTCCAAGAATTGCTAGAGCAACGCCAAAGACTTGCTCATGAACTTGCAGATGAGGAATTAGCACTTCAACAAACAGCTGAAGCGTATAATGAACAACTCACAAAGTTTAACAGGCTTATGGCAAAAATGAAAGTGATCCAGGAAACACCCACACAAATCACGGCACTTCCCACGATTCAGCATAATCTGAGCACCCGTGCATCTCCATCAGCTGAAATCATTCAAGTCGACACCCAATCAGCAGGCCAATTTTCTCAAAACAGAGACTTGAATCCTGTTAAAGAGCTGGCGGACAGTCTGATCACCACGATGAAGGCTACCAGAAGGTCAACACCAGCTCCACCAGTATACGATGGCGACCCTATAAGCTTTCAAGACTGGGAGATAGATTTTGATTCGTTCATTGAGTCTGAGGGCTTGACAGGGAAAGAACCTCTTCGTTACCTAAAGATTTACGTATCAGGTAAAGCCAAAGATGCCATAAGTGGCCACTTCATCACTAATACAGAGAAAGCATATTTAGATGCTAGAAAAGAACTGAAAGGACGATTCGGCAGTAAGCATAATGTTGACCGAGCGCTAAGAGACAAACTTGCAGCCTGGCCTAAAATCGGAGTCAGAGATTCAACAGAATTGCGAAGTTACGCTGACTTTCTACTACACGTGAAATCAGCCATGGCAAATGTGCCGGAATTAGAGTCTCTCAGCGGTAGCAAGGAAAATGAAAATCTTGCAGCAAAACTGCCTGATTGGCTTATCAGAAGCTGGGCTAGAAAAGTCAAAGAAAAGAGAAAAGCTGAACAAAAATACCCTGAGTTTGCAGAGTTTGTGGACTTCGTGGTAGACCATACAGAAGTGGCTGATGAGCCTCTGATGAAACTTTGTAGCACAAGTAGGGAAACTAAAAGGAAGCCTAAAGGCAACCCTGGGTCTGGAAATCTTCGAACCTTTAATACCAGTTCTACAAGAGAGATGTGCGTTCATTGTACGAAGCCACACCCCACGTCCGAGTGCTTTGTTCTTTCAAGGATGACTGATGAGAAAAGAGAAGCCTTTATAAAAGAGCACAAGCTATGTTGGGGCTGTCTCCATAACGGGCACAGATCTAAAGAATGTGGAAAAAGAGCCACCTGCAAAAAGTGTAACAAAAGGCACCCCACAATTCTACACAAAGAACCTGGTGAATTTAAGGCTAGGAGTCAAACCACGGATCAGAGCAGAATGCTAAAGAAAACTGAAGAAGCGAAAGAAGAGAACGAAGCACAAAGGTCTGCAAAAGATCACCCCACAAAGCAAGCCGTTAAAGCAACAGGCGTACAAGAGGGCATAATGAGTATGGTTGTGCCCATCTATGTTTCTACTGCAGCTGACCCCAACAAAAGAGCACTAGTGTACGCTCTTTTAGATACTCAATCTGATTCTTCCTACATGACTACTAAAACCGCTGAAATTATCAACGCTGAGCACACTGTGGAAACGGTGACAATGGACACCCTGAATGGAGAGTCCACCACAACCATCCATAAGTACAAAAACATCAGAATACAAGGTTACGAGCAAAAAGACTATGCTATGGTTGAGGCCTATGGCTGGGACAAACTGACCGGAAATGTCAAGAACATACCTAACAAGATTAATGTCGGGAAGTATCCTCATTTGAAAGATCACGCTAAGAAGTTTCCCCCACCACTGGACATACCAATTGGTATGCTGATAGGAGCCGATTGCCCTCAAGCCTTTGCACCGCTAGAAGCCGTTTTGGGCAAAGCTGGAGAACCATTCGCACAGAAAACCATGTTAGGTTGGACCATACTTGGAGGCAAGAGAAAGAATTATCAACATCAAGAAAATATGACCAGAGCAAATGCTACAGCAACGACATACAGCGACAGCGATGAGAACTTGATGGTTTCACAGGACGACCTAAAGTTTTTAGATATAATGGAACACGGCATTCACACAAACGAAGAAGGTTATCTTGAAGCACCTTTACCCTTTCGGCTCAAACCTTTCCTACCCAATAACCGTATACAAGCAGAAAAACGACTGTTTGGACTTCAGAAAAAGATGAATAAAGACGACTCTTTCAAACAAGAGTACAATTCCTTTATGGAGGACTTGTTGAAAAGAGGCCATGCAGAGCAAATCAACGACCCGCCTAATTGTGGACATGTTTGGTATATACCTCACTTTGCCGTCACCCATCCAAAAAAGAAAAAACTCCGGGTAGTGTTCGATTGTAGTGCTACCTTTGGTGGCACATCGCTAAACGAACATCTCTTACAGGGACCTGATCTGACAAATAACATGTTGGGAATATTGCTGAGGTTCAGAAAAGAACCCATAGCCATCGCATGTGACGTGGAGAAAATGTTCCACAATTTTTATGTAAACAAGGAAGATAGAGATTTTTTGAGATTTCTGTGGTTTGGAAAGGATGGTGATATCAAGGATTACCGCATGAGGGTACACTTGTTTGGCGCAACATCATCCCCAGCTGTGGCCACTTATAGTCTGCAAAAGTTAGCAGACCAACATGAAGAGACTTCAGCAGCGTCAGAATTTATAAAAAGAAACTTTTACGTAGATGACGGGATAACAAGTGTTTCCACTACAGCTGAAGCTATAGAACTCATCACGGAGGCAAGAAACCTTTGTAAAAAGGGCAATCTGAGACTCCACAAATTCGTTTCCAACAAAATGGAAGCTTTACGAGAACTACCAGACACAGAGAGAGCAATCCAGGACGTAGACCTCTATAGTGATAACTTGCCAGCGCAACGGACACTTGGTCTTGAGTGGTCTGTCAACAAAGATGTGCTGAGGTTTACAAACAGCGGAATCAAGCAGAAGCCATCAACCAGACGAGGTATACTTTCAACGGTTAGCCAACTGTACGATCCCTTGGGTTTTTTAGCACCCTACACATTAGTAGGGAAGAAAATTCTACAAAAAGTAAATAAATCAGGTACCGATTGGGACGAACCCATTGCTAAAGATGTTCAGGAACCTTGGAAAAAATGGGTTCAAGAGCTGGATATGCTTGACACTATCAAGATCCCCAGATGTATTAAGCCTACTGGTTTTGGAACAGTAAAAAGAAGGGAGCTACATCACTTTTGTGATGCGAGCATGGATGGCATAGGCGCTTGCTCATACATACGTTTGATAAATGAAAACAATGACATCCACACCAGCCTTTTGTTGGCCAAATCACGTGTAATTCCAAGTAAAGGAATCACAACCGTGCCTAGGCTGGAACTGCAAGGCGCTGTCATGGCCACCCAATTGAGTGCGATACTTCACAGAGAGTTGGACATTACAGTGGACAGTGAAGAATTTTGGACAGATTCGGAAATAGTCCTAGCTTACTTGGCTAACGAGCAGAAGAGGTTCCACGTGTATGTCGCTAATCGTATACGTGAGATAAAGATGTGCTCGGGCATACAGCAGTGGCATCACGTAAGCAGTAGAGAAAATCCTGCTGACATTGCATCTCGTGGCACAGGCTGCCACCAGTTAAAAACTTCTATGTGGCTCAACGGGCCCAAGTTCCTGAAATGCCACAACCTAAAAGACCAATTCGAGAAACAGCCGAGTAGAACGCCTATCGATGACAAAGATCCTGAGGTAAAACAGCTCAAGGGTGTTAAAACTACTAAGCTGCAACAGGAAACAATTTACCATAGCTTCACCAAATTTAGCTCTCTCAAAAGGCTGGTAACTTCTATTGCCTACCTACGACAGATGGCTGCCAAAAGGTCTTGGAAAAATTTGCAGTCACCTGACCTTGAAGACTTAAAAAGCGCTCAAGAAGTAGTAATAAAGATCGCTCAATGCTATCACTTTAAACAAGACTTATTGACGCTAAAGGATACACAAAATCAACTACCAAAGAGGAGTAATTTGTTACCACTGAACCCATACATAGACACAAAAGGTCTACTCCGTGTCGGTGGGAGAACCAACAAGTCTACAGTACTCACAGAAGATGAGAAGCATCCTATCATAATACCGAGAAACTGCCATCTAGGAAAGCTGATGATAAGAGACATTCATGAGAAGGCGCATCATCTTGGCACAGCTTACACTGCAAGTGCTACAAGACAGAATGGCTTTTGGATAATTGGTGGTACAAAGACTACAAAAGAGATCATCAAGAACTGTACTATATGTCGACGCCTTCGGGGCTTCACAGAGACACAGATGATGGGAGACTTACCAGCTGAACGAGTAGAAAATACACCTCCCTTTACTAACGTAGGAGTAGATTGTTTTGGCCCTTTTCAAATTAAAGAACGTCGCTCAGAGCTGAAGCGATGGGGCGTACTGTTCACCTGTTTGTTCTCTCGAGCCATCCACGTGGAAGTGGTAGACGACCTTTCCACTGATGCATTCTTAAACACACTCCGTTGTTTCATGGCCATACGGGGCCCAGTCAGCTTAATATTCTGCGACAATGGTACTAATTTTGTCGGTGCCAAAAATGAGCTCGAGAGGCAACTAGAGATAATGAGTGACAAAAAGACAAAAGACTTCATGAAACAGCACCAGATAGAATTCAAGATGACTTCGCCCACAGCCAGCCATCAAGGAGGGGTGTGGGAGAGGCAGATAAGAAGTATTCGTTCAGTGCTAAATGAGATTTCCCTCAAATATGCCGGGAGAATGGATACAACTATGCTCAGAACTGCACTGTATGAAGCAATGGCCACTGTTAACAGTAGACCTATTACAGCGGCTGGTTCTGAAGACCCAAATAGCACAGTTATTACCCCTAATCATCTGCTGACCCAAAAAGCATCACAAGTTGCTCCACCACCAGGAGATTTCTCAGAGGAAGATATTTATAGCAGAGCTCGTTGGCGCAGAGTACAATCTTTTGCCAATGACTTCTGGAATATTTGGAAAACCGATTATCTATCTAGCATCACCAAGAGACAAAAGTGGACTACTGCAAAAGAGAATCTCGCAGAAGGAGACTTGGTCTTACTTACAGAAAATGACAGACCACGCAACCAGTGGCAGATAGCAGTAGTAGAGGAGGTACACCCAGGTACGGATGGTCTAGTGAGAAACGTTACTATAAGACTGGGCAACAAGCACCTTGACTGTAAAGGAATACCTCTCGCTACAGCAGTTTACCTTAGAAGACCCATTCAGAAACTAGTGCTTCTTCAACGAAAATATAAGAATCAGGACTCTAGCCTAAAAGAACAAGGGCAGTCTACAAAACTTTAATACGTTATTACACTTGTATTATGTACCCTTATCTAGCCTTATATAACCATATATTTTAAGCTTGCATGTCTTCGCGCAATCACAATTATATTTAGCAATCTGTTTCCCCCTAACTGAATATGTTATAAATTTTTGTCAGCAAAATTTAGGTGGGAGTGTAGTGATTTTGTAACTCTTGCTTGTATTTCTAGCTTTTGCCTGTAGTTTCATTAAGTTTTTACGTTATATGCCACCTGCTGTTTATTGCTGACTCACACTTTAGAACAATAAAATGTGTTCACATACACGCCATTAGTTCAGTGTATTGTGGTCAGAAATGAGTTCTTGTCAGGTCATAGAGGTGGGCAGTTGGTGCTTTCTTGACCAGCCGTTGCTGGGCTCTTGCTTCCTCCGTTCTTCCGAGTAGCCCAGTTTTTGATTGGTGCTCTGGCGTGGGACCTTTTCTGGTGGGGCCAGTAGGAGCGCGACAGCACCTGTGTCCCATTTTGCTGCCGGCGATACTTTCAGGCTGCTCAATCAGTTAGAAATTTGCAATGCATCAGACCAGATGCAATTCTCTTTAGAAATTTATGCTTTATCATTTTATTGTCAATACGTATGCTACGCAAAGTTAAAGTTTAACCATTTGTTCAAAGCTAAGTGCTAAGGAGGCAAAAGGTATGTTACATTTTGTATATTATATTTGATGCTTTACCTTTGAATTAATTACTCTGTAATTGCTGTTATGTAATTGTCACAGTTGCATTTATGTCTCATTTATACATGCAGTTTTCATTTGCAATTATAGCTCATGTGAGCATTTCGCTTAGTGCTACTTGTTCTATTGCAGACTTCACGGTGTGTTTTGACCATTATGTTTGGAGAATAATAATAAAGAGCATTACAGAGTAACACTTCCTTAGTCAAGTCATTTCACATCAGTGAATCTAAGCCAATCTAGCAATTTAGCCAACTGAATTGCTATATATGATATGATATAAAGTTCAATATGATACGATATAAAGTTGAATATGATACGATATAAAGTTCAATATGATACAATGTAAAGTTCAATATGATACAATATAAAGTTGAATATGATATGAAATAAATTTCAATATGATATGAAATAAAGTTCAATATGATACGATATAAAGTTTAATATGATACAATATAAAGTTGAATATGATACAATATAAAGTTGAATATGATACAATATAAAGTTGAATATGATACAATATAAAGTTCAATATGATACAATGTAAATTTCAATATGATATGAAATAAAGTTCAATATGATACGATATTAAGTTTAATATGATACGATATAAAGTTTAATGTGATACGATATAAAGTTTAATGTGATACAATATAAAGTTTAATGCAGACTTTTATTAAACTTTTATGCAGACAAACTATTTTAGAAACTTAAATATAGAAAAAGGTGAATGTTTAAATTTATTTTCTCACTCTGTCTGAGCACTCACAATAATGTCTGGCTCCTGCTGCCCCACCGCTCAGAAAATCAACAGCTAAAAAAATCCTATGAAAAAAGGTCAATTGGAAATGTTTCATTTTATGTCGGTTTGATTTCAAATATCTAATTTTAGTACTTAGTCTTTCTGCTAGCCTTTATATAATTTATTAGATCATCTTTTACCTACAAGTTGAATGATGTATAGTTACAATGGTGGCACACATACATGAGTCAGGTCTGGAAACGGAATAGACTGCAATTGTCTTTAATAATTTAATAACCTAAACGCTAGTTGAGTAGAACTCTTATCAGGAAAATGACAAAACTTGAATCGTACCAGTAAACTCAGCCTTGCCGACGAGGTTCTGAATGAGGGGTGCCTTGCCGAGCTTGTGTAGGAATAGACTGAGGGCATGGATACAGTAGATAAGTTTGGGCATGTTCTTTCTGTCATAGACATCTGATGTGTCGGGATAGAATATCTGGCGGGTAGAGATATAAGTATATAGACTTACGATGTCTAAACTGGATAGAGATACAAGGGTATAGTCTTACGATGTCTAAACCGGTGGTAAGCTTTTATCATCTATCACCGGTGAAGGTCATCTACTAATTTAGCCTTCTTTAGCGGAGGCTACACGGACTAATGTGTCACCGATTCTGGGATTATATGCTTGAAGTGTGATTACACTGCTCACACCCAATACACATTACTATTTTGTAACATAATATTCATGTAACATATTATCGAGTACCATATTATCATGTAACACATTATTGTGTAACATATTATCATGTAACACATTATCGTGTAACATGCTATCATGTAACATGCTATCATGTAACATGCTATCGTGTAACATGTTATCGTGTAACACATTATGATATAACATACATGTATTGAGAAGTAACATGTTATGATGTAACATATTACTTAGTGATTTATATAGTAGTTTTGAAGTAGTCTTTATTTCTTAAAAAATATATATTCCAAGTGTTGTGAATTTTTAGTACATTGTCTGCAATGTTGCCACAGAACTCATAAAAAACTCTCAACATTCCTAAACTAATGACAGTTATAGAATGCTCGTGTAACTTCAACTACTAACAGTCAATAAACTAGTTCAAAGTAGTTAAAGCAGTTTGCCAAAAGAGTTTTTGGTTAAATAAATAATGAAAAAATACTTTTCATAGCAATGTGGTAGCCATTCATTCAAGGATTTAGAGGTTTCATTGAAATAGGTCAAGAACAAAATCAAACAAGTGTCTTCGCTTGTTATTGAAAAGCGAGACTTTGGTTAATAATTTATTCTCACAAAATTTTAAAAACTAAAGCAAGGTGGCGAAAACCAATCAGTCAGTTTTGGTAGTAATTATTTTTTTTAAAGATGAGAAACAATTCAATTTGAATACAAACTTATTGTGTTTAACAGCTATCCCTCCTTCGTAAACAACATGCAATTGATTTGTCAACACATCAAACAGCACTGCTGTTGCATCTCAAATGGTTGTAAATGGCCTATGACACGTTTTTTTCAAAGATATATCATGGTTACTTGAGGCAAACATATAGTTTTGTGTTGCAGACTTCTTAAAATCTGTACTACAATGATGAATTTTTGTAAGTTTTAACCACATTTGCTTTTTATTCATAGTTGGTATACTGTTCTTTGTTGTTAAAATGCTGAAACAAGATTTTAAGCATCTAGTCCCAGTATATCATCACAGACATACTGGTGTCTATAGCAATTACATGCTTGATGCTGTTCAGTTATTAAGCCGTGTATGCATCATGTGGTTTAGGAGGCCAAACTCTCCTTTTACAATTTCTTTCAATCCTCCATGAAAATTAACTTCAGAGATCATCCTGGCTGCATGAAACATGACTGCGCTGGAAAGCCCGTGTTGGAGATGACATAATTTGTTGCAGAGGAGAAAGGCAATTTATTTACAAGTTGCAAACTGAGTAGACATTACAGCAAACACCAATTCAAGTGTTTCAAGCATGCCGAGTCTGTCACAGCGGCACATAAATGACAGAATTCCTAATGACACTTCAAAAGGATTGAGACAGCCGGAGGGCAGAGAAAGGAATTTGAGGGCAGCATTTCATCTAGGCATGTACTTCTCTCTGGGATGGAGAAGTCAAGTAACGGCATACCTAACTAACCAAATGTGTATACTATTTGCTGCTCATGAAAATTTGGTACACAAGAAGTAATTGATATCGACTTAAAAAATGGTCAAGACATACTCTTAATCATAGAAAGTAGAAAGTTTGGTCCTACTTGATCCTAATTCTAGTGAAGTGATGGGAACAGAAAGGCTACTCAACTTATCTAACCATCACTACTGCTATGGCGGTGAGTCATTTCATGTATCCTGAGCCTAGTTCACACGAGGATAAATCTCTAATGAAACCTCAGACCAAACGACACCAAAATTTCTCCAGCCATTTTCTCCGACTCGCCTATCTAACCAATGATAACACGAGTTATATCACATCACGCATGAGCCTGATCATTACTTTTCGCAAACAGTCGACAAATTGCATAGATATAACTTTATCCAACAGAGAGGACAAAAGGATCATATCGATCCTCTCTCCTAACGATTTTATAAAACACAGCGCTTCCCTAATCATTTTTATTGTCACAGTCCCTAAAACTGATGAGGGCAATCGCACACCCCCTTGTTTTGAATGAAGCAAAAGTCTGAAGACAATGAAAAACAGACATACTCAGAATAAATGATAATAATGTATTATTGGAAGATCGTTCTAAGAAAAGTCTAACTTTTTCACACAGGAGCAACATATGAAAATGCACATTCATACAGACAAGTTTTTATGACGACAAAGACACTTTCTTTGGCTTCACGATTGATTCTCGCGCCCCGGAAATGACAGACCATACCACCTAGCAGTGCGAGCACCCTCAATCTGGACTCCCTGACTAAACAGATCCATCATTTTGGCAAAATAACTTTTTGAACGAAGCTTCATTTTAGGTTTTTTGGGGAGATTTACCCTTGTTTGAGCTGAGCTTTAAGGTGCCTCAGCAAAACTGCATGACCTGTCTAGATTTACATACATCCTAGCGACATGCCCTGAGAGATTCACATACATCCTAGCGACATGCCCTGAGAGATTCACATACATCCTAGCGACATGCCCTGAGAGATTCACATACATCCTAGCGACATGCCCTGAGAGATTCACAGAAATTACGAAAATGTGGATAAGTCTTTGCGCAGCTCATCCCTATGTCTAGCGATGAGTTAAGCGCAACTGTTCGGATTATAAAAAATGATAGTTTTAACTTTATTTTAATCTACAAAGTGTGGGCGAAGGTTACGCATAAGATTCAAGGTTTCCTTGGTAACGCTAGCAATTATCATTGACACATGAAGTGAATGAGACGTGAAACAGTGAAAGTTCTTGTCTCTCGAGAATGACAATGATTTATATTTATATAGTCAAGCATCATGATAATATCTGGATGCACCTACGAGCCAGATGATGGCTCCAGGGACAGAGAAACAACATGCTTTAGATGTACTGTTTTGATATGGCGCAATACGGAATAGCAAAGAAGCAATATTTCAGTCATATAACAAACTTAGCATCATCTTAAGAGATTCAATCTAAAGTATGCCAATTACAATGATTTCAGAGCCGCCAGTTCTTGGAACAGTTAAAATGGTTTGTATATTTTATCCACAATCCAACACTACCATCTATACAAGTAAATAAACATATTATTATCGCCTTAGTACCTTACTAAGAAACCTAAGAATTGAGAAACGCAGTAGCTCAATGAGCAACTATTCGTCAAGGTGTCTCGGAGGTCATGTTGCACTCTCTAGGTTTTAATTAAATTGAGGATGACACTGTTTACAACTCACCTGCCATACTCAGTTTACAAGCCAGTTATTTTTTTCAGTTTATGTAAAATGTTGACTTCTCATGAAAAGACATCACATAGTATACCTATACCTAGTACTACACACCCTATTACCGCCCTAAAAATGTTACTTACACCCCTACTTTTCCCTCCTCACCCTGAATCTCGCACCTGTAATTTTGGGTAACAATTGTGACAGGTGAAGGGTTATCCACTAATATCTAAAGGTCATCGATTAGCCAGATGTGGTTAACATGTAGGAAATTCCAGGGCTGCGAAACTAATGTTTTGTTTGCCAAACATGAGATTTAAGAAACTGGAAGATAGTCTAGTTCACCTCGTGTGCAGTATAACCCGTCGTGACGAGGAGAAATATGAATAAACTAATAGATTGGAAGGAGACTTACCGAAGGCAGGCCTGCATCCTCACAAGCCCCAAAGAACTGCACAACGTTGTCCGTGTGCCTGTAGTGTAGGCCTGAACTCTGCAACAAGAAAAAGACAACTTGAGCCGTGGCATACATCCCGAATATTATACACAATCTTAAATATTATTATGAATAAAAGAGCAAGGAGTGAGCCAATAGTTAGATATACTCTCTAACTAGAGAGTATCTCTAGTTAGAGATACTCTCTAGTTAGAGATACTCTCTAGTTAGAGATACTCTCTAGTTAGAGATACTCTCTAGTTAGAGATACTCTCTAGTTAGAGATACTCTCTAGTTAGAGATACTCTCTAGTTAGAGATACTCTCTAGTTAGAGATACTCTCTAGTTAGAGATACTCTCTAGTTAGAGATACTTTCTAGTTAGAGATACTCTCTAGTTAGAGATACTTTCTAGTTAGTGATACTCTCTAGTTAGAGATACTCTCTAGTTAGAGATACTCTCTAGTTAGTGATACTCTCTAGTTAGTGATACTCTCTAGTTAGTGATACTCTCTAGTTACGAGATACTCTCTAGTTAGTGATACTCTCCAGTTAGAGATACTCTCTAGTTAGTGATACTCTCCAGTTAGAGATACTCTTTAGTTAGAGATACTCCAGTGAACTTGATCTGTCAATTATTTCTTATGTCTAGCCACAAGAGAAATAATGAAACACAGACAGAATGGGTACACCATGCTACTGTTACTACCATATACTCATGAGATGGAGTGTATGTATCACTACATAGTATGTACTACAGAGTGTACCCATGAGATGGAGTGTATGTATCACTATATAGTATCTACTACAGAGTGTACCCATGAGATGGAGTGTATGTATCACTATATAGTATCTACTAGAGAGTGTAACCATGAGATGGAGTGTATGTATCACTACATAGTATCTACTAGAGAGTGTACCCATGAGATAGCGTGTATGTATCACTATATAGTATCTACTAGAGAGTGTAACCATGAGATGGAGTGTATGTATCACTACATAGTACCTACTACAGAATGTACCCATGAGATGGAGTGTATGTATCACTACATAGTATCTACTACAGATTGTATCCATGAGATAGAGTGTATGTATCACTACATAGTATCTACTACAGAGTGTACCCATGAGATGGAGTGTATGTATCACTACATAGTACCTACTACAGAGTGTACCCATGAGATGGAGTGTATGTATCACTATATAGTATCTACTACAGAGTGTATCCATGAGATAGAGTGTATGTATCACTACATAGTATCTACTCCAGAATGTACCCATGAGATAGAGTGTACCCAAGAGATAAAGTGTATGTATCACTACATAGTAGGCTATCTACTCCAGAGTGTACCCATGTCATAAAAATGAACAGAAAGATTGACAATCTTTACAAAATATCGACTGAAAATTATTAAACTCATTCAAATTTTAATTTGATTATTTTTACTAATTACTTATTTAACTTAAATAATTTTTTATAACTGTTTAATCAAAATTCTTGTTTTAAGAAGCAAAGCATGCATTAATAGGATTCAAACAGACAACTTTTGAAAATAGCTAATTGTTACAGACATTTTTTTAATTTCCTATTTGTTTGAAGGAAGAATTGTTTGCTATCACACCTTACAAGATGCACAAACAAGCCGGTATGTGAAATACTATAACCGACTCTCAAAAGTTGATGTGGGACATATAAATATAGTGTAGGCTTTTTAGTATTTGTAGAATCTGCTTCGACTTTGTGTTATAATTATCTGCCATGTTGGCTAACTCGAACATGCAGCATGGCGACTAGATGGGGAAAATGGATTAGAATGGCAATCAACAGAAACGCTTTTGTTTGGCATGGACCCATTGGCTACTTGTTGTCCTTTGCCTAAGTTTTCTGCTACGTCTGTGTTTTACCGAAAAAATGACTTTTTGTGACGGCTTGTAGCTAACATAAAGAGTATTTTTGTCCCAAAACTGATTTTTTTCTTCTAACATAAAAGTATTTACTGAAAAACAAAATACAGTGAAACATGGATAACTCGCCCTCGGATATAGCGAACACATGGTTAACTCGACTGGATTTGCTTGGTCCGTTCCCACGCAATGATAAATGGCTCTATATAACTCGAACTCAACACTGTTAATTCGTATTGTTTTTGCCCAACGGCTACCGAAACGGTTGCTATCGCTTTAGAAAATCACTTTATTCCAAGCCATAGAGGTAAACCTCAACTTTTCGTAATTCATAAGCGTCGTTACTACCTCCATGGGCAAAATATTTTTGTCAACGACTGTTCTAAAGGTTTGGTGAAATTTGATTTATACTGCTATACGATGAATAGCACGGGCTAACCGGGTCACGGGCGCAAGGATTTTCGCCACGCACATACAAAACAAAAACAGCATGTTGTTTTTGTTTTGTATTTGCGTGGCGAAAATCCTTGAGTGCGTGACCCGGCTAGCCCGTGATGAATAGTTTTCCGACGTTGATTCCGTGTTGAATCAACGTCGGAATGTTGAATGTTTAAAACGTCTTAAAATTGTTGTAATTAAACGTATACGTTGTCTTAGCTAAAAAACTATTCATCGTTTGACCTAAACACAGAATACGTGTGTACATTCAATAAGTATCCATTCAAAAAACGTTAGTGATATACAATGTACCGTAAAACCTCGTAAAACTTTTAATTGAACTGCCTCGGAGTGTTGCTCTTAACGAATCCCAGGTAAAGTAAGGTAATCTTTGCATAAACTTCAAGAAAAATCAGCAAAATTGATCGTGGGTAAAACGCTCAAAAGAAAAAGATGTCTTTTCTTTTGAGCATTTCAGCAACGATCAAGTTTTGCCAATGTCAATCTAAAAAAACGTCCTGGCAATAACATCACCTCAAACAACAAACCAATCTCAAGTGATAGAAAAATCTCTATACTTTTTGATAAAAACGTTTTAAACTTTACATTAGAAGCATTTAATTTGAAACAAGCCATTTGTGCTTTTGATTTATATTATAGTTTGTATATGTTCATGTATCTACTAATAAATAAGTAAATACATGGACTTGTGACAGTGCTCTGATAACTTGAACACTCTGATAATTCGAACACTTTTGCTCGGTCCCTTGAAGTTTGAGTTATCCGAGTTTCACTGTATTATGATCATATTGGGATAAGTACATGTGATTTAAAATGGTGTTAACCTTACCGTCTCATTTTTATTCCCAACACGTATTATGACAAACACTTCTAAAATACTGTCTATATTATAAACAGAGTGCAGAGTTTAATATCTCAACTCTTGTCCTCTCGCCCTCTCGCCTTCTCACCCTCTCGCCTTCTTGCCCTCTTGGCCTCCCCAATAGAAAAACAAACAAGTCATCATAGATTGCCTGAGTTGATAACGGAAAATGAACCTCTTCAGCGGGAATGCGGGGTAAGTCTAGCCTACCTTAAACCGGGTCAAGTCCTTGTCATATATCCTCCTCAACGGAACAATCTTGGGAGCAAAGAAATGTCCTAACTTTGCCAGAATTACTCCATTTTGTAAATTCTCTTCCAGTTCTGTGGTCAATGGGAGTTCTTCTTCTATACACGCCTCTATCCATCTGAAACCAATATGTCACGTGAAGCTAGCAGTTGACAAATAACAGGACTAGCAGTTGAAAATGTGTTGTAGTAGAACCAATACGACCATCAACTAAGTCGTATCATATTTTTTTCATAAACCGAAGGTGATACCATGAAAACATTCGTGAACAAGCGCTGTTGGTAGAAACGCCGAGTCCAATCTGATGATTGTACATTTCATAGACCAGACTATAAAGCTGAAGCCAGCTAACAAGCTGAGGCTATCTGCGACTGTATCAGCCAGCCTGACATACAACTAGCAAACCACCGTTACGATCCTAGAAAGGCTCTCAGTCTATCCATTAAAATGGAAGCTCAGAATACTTGACTCACTTTTTTGCCTCTTCCAAATGGCACAGATATTCATATGCCATGTTCTGTTTGCGCTTTTCATCCATCTCGTCAGCGGTCATGTGACCATCTGTGGCATCACCCGTGTCCATGTCGGTAATGGCTATCGAAAATAAAAATGGGGATGAACACAAAAACATCACTTAAACAGTTCAAGGTAATTGCACAGGAAACTGATTTTCATAGGCACTATCACAATAGACCATGCATAACTGTTAATTTCCCAGCTTAATCTCCTGAGAAAATTACTATAAAACTATGATGTAGTTGTCCTATTGATATCGAAAAATTGGTAGCGAAGTGACTTGCTGCTTTTGGGTGTCGGCAAATCACAGACTCCAATACAGTTAGAGACACATGTAATAATGAATTAGTACCTTACATACGCAAAACTTTTAAAAATTAATCAGTGAGACAAAAAATGATTGTTTTAACAGTAATAAAGAAGTTGGTATGACTTAACATATCACAAACAAATATTTTTCACTGATTCTATCATTACCATACGGAACATACTCCACGATGCTTTAGGTTTCTCGTTCTATGAATCAATGGTACACATTGAAGTCTATGCTATAGATTTTCCCACGCCAAGAAGGGCATCATGTACCAAAAAGTGATCAGCACCGAAATTGCAACTACGATTGCCCTAATGGCATGCTAAGCCACTGTTTAATTACCCAAATCATTTTAATAGGAATTTAGAAAGAGCCACAAAGAGGATGTGGGTAGATTAAATTTTCCTGATAACCTTACTCGCATCACCAATTCCAGGCAAAACCTTCACTATTTCCCATCATCTAGGGAAAAAAAGTCATGACACCTCCTGTAAGACTCCATCAGAAAGCTATATTTAACATGGTCTCTGTTGGCAAGACAACAAGAGAGAAAGAGAGAAGTTATAGCAACAAGATACACACACGCATAGCTCGCTCTGTAGGAAGACTTGAACCAGGCAGAATCCCCAGAAGTAAATGATCCAACAGAAGAACTGCGAGAAAGGAGGGGAGACGATATAGATCCAGCCATAAGACTGCTGCAGGACAGTCGCTGCCCTTTGCTTAACAGATGACTACGAGAGCCTGCCCGAGGCAGACTCGTCTTACGATCATATCGAGAATAATCCACACCAAACGGATCGCCGCTGTCAAACGACATCATGCTCTGGCATACGCTGTCAGAAAAAGTGCTAGCAATTCATTGCTATCTCCCTCGAGAGAAAGTCATGTAAACAAGTCAACGGTCAGACTACGAATGAGTAATGGAAACAGTGATGAGAGAGGTGATTTTATCTGGAGTATATGAAAGCAGCTCCATTACAAACATGCCAGTAGTGTTGAATAAGCAATGTCTCACCTTGACAAGTAAGACAGACAAATGTATCTGTTTTCCCCCAGGAATCCTCTGCCTTATGAGCCTATGCAGATAGCATCTCAAGCTCAACTATGCACACGCTTGCGCTAAATACCACAAACTCACATTTTTCATTGACACAAGAATATATGCATAACTTTAGCAATTATATATAAATTAGGCCCTCTCCCCGAACTGTTGCCTCACTTCTAGGAGATGTGCTGCAACTGGCATACACCGTTGCCATACTGTTGTTATATACGCGATTGCTACATACACTGTTGTTATTCTGCTGTTACATACAATGCTGTTATACCCACACAGTAGCTACATACGCCGTTGTCACATGGTTGTCACATGGCTGTCACACTGTTGTTACATACACTGTTGTTATGAAGAACATTAGGGCTCACCAACTATCAGATTTCAGCCAAGTCAGAATTAAGAAATTTTGAACGATCTATCTTGTCAATAAAATATTGCTCATTTAAGAAAGTCGGCCAAAACACCGACATGATTGTGCCTAAAAGTAGCTATAACGTCGCTAGGTAATAAGCGTGGCAATTTTTATGAAAATCTTTTCATCTAATGTTGGTACTGCCTCATTATACCCTGTCTATACCCTGTCTATACCCTGTCTATACCCTGTCTATACCCTGTCTATACCCTGTCTATACCCTGTCTATACCCTGTCTATACCCTGTCTATACCCTATATACAGCTATTAGCTGACAGAAGAAACTATTATTACAATAACAGTGGAAGATAATATTACAGTGGGATTTGAAGTTTCTCTGTAACTTTGCCTAAAAACGAGGGTTTTTCCAACATTTTCAAGTCATAAAAATGAACAGAAAGATTTGTGATCATTACAAAATATTGACCGTAACCGGCTGCAATGCTATATATATATATAATTATATTAAAATCAATCATTTTTGAACTAGATTATTTAAAAATTGTCTGTTCAAATTCCTTATTCATGCAACATATGCATTAAAAGGTCTTAAACAGACGGCTGCCAAGAATAGCCAATTTGTATGGACGTATTCAAATCTATGGTTTGTACAAAAGAAAATTTTCTTGCTCGCGCACTTCACGAGATGATATGCACAGGTCAATTGGCGCAATTCTAAAACATTCACCATAACCACCATTCACCATAACCACCACGTATAAATAAAACAGACTTTTTTGGTATTTGGATTCTGTTTTGACCTTGCGTTAGAACTATCTGCAATGTCCGGTAACCACAACGACGTAACATGGCGTTTAGATAGGAAAATGTATAAGTTTTGCGGCCAACGGAAGAGCTTTTGTCTTGCATTCACACATTGGCTGATCAACAAAGCCGTTGACGATTGTAGGTCGCAGTTTCGAGCGCGCGAGTGTTTTTGTGTTAAAAACGGGTTTTAGTTTTTCTAACATCAAAGTCATTGCTGAAAAAACGAAATACCAGATTATATTGTTATAAATACATGTAATGTAACATGCTGTCAGTTTGTCTTTAAGGAAACAAGGAAAATTCACTAACCACATAACACCATAAGCAAGTCGGTGTTCTACATATAAATCCACAAGTTCGTGGTTAGGTAATCAAGATTAAATCGAATTTTTTACGAAAATCTTTCCAGGAATACATTCCGGAAAATTAATTACGTATCTACAATAAGCTCCGTTGAACATAGCTAATTTATAAGGGTCCTGTGGGAGCCTCCCTTGTAGGAACATCTACTGGAAATCAATCCAAGACAACCCTCCTGTTATACCCACTGATTAAGTCTGTATGATAGCGGTCGAGCACAGAGAGCCTGTGTATCGCATGTCTCTTCCTCCAGCCCTCCTTCCTCGCGCACTCCTTCGGCTCCATGCCCGACACCATGACAAAGCCGTTCGTTCCGTTGTGCGTCGTGCACGCAACTGACATTGCACTAAGAATCCAGCGTTCAACTCAATAATTCTTCCTGTGTTTGTTGACCTAAGGATTGTTAAAAACAACCATCCCGTTGGTTGGAAGTTAGCTATTGTACTAAGGTAACATTTTGCATTGATTTTTACGGGCGCTCAGTTTTGAATTCACAATAAGGTTAGCCGACAGTTTAGAGGCATAAAAGAGAGTAGAATGAATGGTCTTTAGCTATTGTATTGCGGTCAGATCAGCTTCCATTTGCGATTCTATCAATGAATCAAGTCTTATAGACACTGGGTAAGGCAATAGAGGGGCAATACACACAAAGCTGCCCGCAATCTCTGCTTTTGATATTAAAAGATTAACTGCAATTTGCTACTGGTGTGGTTTGTAAGTAGCAAATTCTATTACCACGAATATGAAGAGGTTTTATTACACCAGCCGTTTTCACGAGCAAGTTTTCACGAGTGAGTTTTCACGAGTGAGTTAGCAATCTCTAAATAATTAACACGCAGTTAGTAATAGAAGACATTGTGAATTTGACTATCTCCATGTTTCCACGATGCAGATGATTTAGAATTGGAGTTGTGCGCACACTGAGTTACTGCGCAATAAATGTTTCAATGAGCATGGGCATGTTGCAAATTAGTGCAAGTGCTTTGTTACGAAAGATAAGGAATTTTATGCCTCAGGTCGTAGTGACAAATTCCTGTCTTGTCAAATCGAAATAGGAACGAATGAAAAATGGAAAATGTTTAAAATGGAATAGTCCAGTTCGGAATTTTCTTGCGCATCATTCGCAAGAGCTGAATCCATCTTTCGCAAGCACGAATTGTTTAGTACAAATTTGTAAGTAACAAAACTCACTTGACTTGTGAATATTTGCCGTTTCCATCTCGCAAATGACGCAGCTTGCAGAATAACCGTATCAAGGGAACATAGCGTATCAACCCATCTAAGCTGGGTCAAAGCTATTTGCCACAGTGAATCGACAAATAACAATACCAATGCTGTTAGCAACATAACCCTTTTCTTTTAGCAACATAACCCTTTCCTTTGTATTTTGGCACATTTCCGTTAAAGTCCTACATAACTCATTAGGCGTTGGCTGCGGCATATGACATGCATCGGCCTTGCAATTAACCGCATTTATATCCACACTATTGATAGCCAAATTCCATTTTTTCAATCAAATTTGTCACCCTGACAAGCACGGTGAAATGATGCATCATTTATGCCGATAGACAACAGCTAAACTGTTTCTACAGGCTTCAAGAGCAGTTTTGCACGAGTCATGTTTATAGACAACTAATTAACAAAGTTCACTTACTAATCTCCTAAAGATAAATATTTTTAGATTCAAAGTGACCAACCTCTAGGTTCAGCGTAAATGTTGCAGAGGATGAGCGAGCAGAAGTTGAACTCGATTTAAATGCTCCAAAATCTTTAAATAAGCCAGTCTATTCGTGACTAAACAACACCACAGGAGTTGTTTACAGCAAACTAATATACTAGTAGCTCTGATAGCAATTCCTAAATATACAAGGTCTGAAAACCAAATCATTTCAGAATTCTTTTGAGAGATGCTGTAAAATGATTCACCTTGCCAGTTTAGTTATCTATAATCTATTTGCAAGCGAAAAAACTTTACAAACAACAGTATGGCCCCTAACTCAAAAACAAAAGAGAGTGGATGACTCCAAATTTGTACCATAAGTGTTCTAGTATGGAGACAGATTAAACTCACTATTACGAGTCAAGGGTTGTGGAACACTTTTAGGTAAAATTTAGGTTTGTCAAATCTTAACCAGCATCGACAAAGTAAACAATTATTAGTGCAGGGGCATTACATGAGCTATAAAAATATTTGTTTTGATCATTTGTAGCTTTCAGCCATACCCATTAAACAATTTTCAAATGGATCTTAATGTGAATATATATATTATTGTGAAACACCTTCTATATAATACTAACAACAGGGTAAATACTGTTCAACTCCCTCTAAAGGAATTTAAATAGACTTTTCAATGATAATGATTGTTGTGAAACTGTTATGGAGTTTTACTTCTATGAATGACACCAAGCCTCACCCAAATATTTTTTGCAATAATTAATTCCAATAAACATGGATTTGCTGTAATTATTGCTTTTATAATGTAAAATAAAGCTGAATTTATAAAAAAAATAAATTGAGTCATGTATCAATCTGTACATAAGCACTATTCTACATTCACATCCTATGTTGGAAAGTGCGCACAGTAATACCTCGCTACTTCGCATCCCACCTTTCACGGTTTCAGTACTTGACAGTTAAAAAATGTTCGTTAAAAAGTAAACAACAAATAAAATTAACTAAAATAACATTGAAAAAATTAAAATACATAAAATACATTTGCAAGTATGGGACATGCTTCTCACAACGAACCCAGTTAATCACAAGTTAATCGAACTACGGTCGTACTAAGTACATCCTCTGGATTAAAATACTGGGACTGAAAATGAAATATCAACTGAAAGTCGATCGATATAACTTCAATTTACTTACATAGGAAATAAATACAGAGTTTAGAAAGCAGTTTGAGTGTTCTGCTGTTAAAATTTGACTCGTACATATACTTTACCAAATTAGTTTCTATTTTGTGGATTTTTGCTTATTGCAGGGGTGGCGGGAAGGACGCCAGTCCCCACAATTACTGGACATAAATGCATGATAAGGCTTTGGCATCATAGCTAATGCCTTAATAAAACCTAATTCCCTGACCTCTTCAGTCATAAACAAATAATCCCTTTCGGGTGAGCAACAGAGATCATGGCAACTGGTGGTAGAATGAGATTTAAGATCTTGTAATACAGAACGTAGGGCAATAATGCTCGCACTGCTAGAAGAGCAGGCTAAGCATGTGAGAGAGAACTTCTACATCAATGAGCTGAGGTGAACCATGTGAAAGTTTTCCCCGACTTCGGCGTGTTCAAAGGCAGTAATGGTATCACAAATATTTACAGCATTGATTGTTTGATTGTTACTGCATTGTTTGTGAGCAATTAAGGGTTGGCTACACACTTGTCCAAAACCAATCAAGGAACAGATTGGTGATCTGAGGCTAAGGGTTGTATCGAGTGAATACCTCAATCGCTTCTCGTTCATCCAGTTGGTTGAGGAACTGAGAATTTCAAACGATTAGTGAGATTTGCACACATGGCAATAAAATTTACAATATAAACATCTTTACATGTTTTCAGTTACTATAGTTTATTAACATTTACTCTAGTAAGAGCCATGGCTATCCGGCTTCTGAAGCCATGCCTAGAGCATTAGGGAAAAGATCGCCATCTACGGTATGCAAATGGATTACTTTCAGTTTGGTAGACTCTGCCTGCCTAATCGCCCGTCATGCTACATTTTGGAATAATTGTGCATTTAGTTATTACACCTGACGATCTCGCATGGCGCCCTGGACTGCCAGGGTACTGGTAATAAGTAAGTCATATGTGTAATTTATTAAACAAATAATAACAGTTGACAAGATAAGAACGTACAATCAATGTATGAATAATGCACCAGGTCCTCTTATCAAAGTCAGGGGCTGATTTCCATTACAATCTAACAATGGTGCAGCTGCCCCATCAGTGACTTATTCGGTTTCATGCCTGAATTATCACCAGTGAAGAGTGTCGGACCTGCAGGAATGGTAACACAGTGTATCGTCCAAAGGAGTTTCCTGAGTCAAAATAGCAAAGAGCTACCATCTGGCTTGCCCTGCATAGGGACACAACTGATGGGTCCGGACCATGTGCGAAAAAAAAAGTGGTGCATGGGGAGCCATGACAGTGCTAGCTGACTAAGTGAGCTGAGAAGAAATTTTTCTCAGATGCGCACTTGTCATCTCAGGAGTAATGGCATCATGACAGGCCCACTCAGGGGCGAGTCAGATGTTATGACTCGTCCCTGAGTGGGCGCACCACTACTAGGTCATTATATTGAAGAAAAGCTTTATTTTTAGTTTAAAAGGCAGTTTTGTAAAAGAACACATACCAAATATGTTTGTAATCACGATAGAAACAAAAGTTGAAACATCAACAAGACATAATTGCTTCGAAAAACCATCTCAAACGTAATGATCCACAATGCCTGATAATTAAAACAGGAATAGCATAACGTTCTTGACCCTGCTTGATGAGCATACTGTAGGCCTATATTCGAGACTTTAGACTAGGTAAGATTTCTCTAATTAGCGGATAGGCCAGGAATCCACTAGTTGGCGCACCTCTAAGCCTTTAAATACTGATAATAGAGATATTCTTATCAGAAAGGTCAGCCATGTCAGGTTAGATACACCTTAGCTTGTTTCTATCGCATAGCTAGGCCGTGTGATTGTCTGCTACAGGAAGTGTGGTCATTCAATTATACTTAGGAATAAAAATGACATACATGTTTATTAAAAGAACTGTTTCACAAGATGAAGTGCAATGACCACGCCTCTCCTCTGTTCTCACATGTGATGATCTTTATTTATTACGACCAGCCTATCTGTTGTACCCACCCGTTTGCATCCTTTTTCTCCGCATCACTTTCACTTTCTTCCTATTGATAACGGCTAAAAGACGGCTTCAGAAAATTAATTTAAATAAACAGGTCTGTTTTTTTATTATTTATTGTTTTAGTTATAAAAGAAAATTATTGCTTTTTTCAATTACTACTAATCAACATTAATGATTTTAAATTTTATAAAGCAGGTATTCACATCATTCAAGTAGGTTTCAACATCATAAAACATATGAAGGCACTATCAGAAACAGATTATTTACAGATGTACGGACGCTCCCTAACTTAGGAGCGACATACTTTTCGAACGCCCGTTGGTTAAGCGAATTTTTTGTAGGTTGTCTCAGACTATAACTTGTGTAGTGTGCATGGGCTAAAAGTTTATTATGATATTGGAGAAAAGCTTTTTTCAAGTAGCAAAGAGTAAAAGTTTTGCTATGCTAAAAAATTGTTTGGATGCTAATATCGACTAGCTCAGCAGTGCAAATAAAGAGTGGAGGTCAGCAGACATTTTGGAAGGTATTGAACAGCCATAGGGTGGTTTTATACGGAGAAATGGTATGAAATGGTTTCACAGAAATGGTATTTACGAAAGCAACGATCAGAATGCAATCTGTCGAGCAAATGTTGCAAATATTTCTGTTTAGAAAATCTTAATTTTTTTCCTGCATGTATTATAATTATGGTTTGTTTGTCACTTGTTCTTGAATATATATTTATAAAATTTGATAGATTATCATTATCTAACTTATAAATTTGCAGATTTATAGCATATTAGGCTTATTTGATAGCGTCACTGCGATTATTTGAACTCGGTTTACAATGATCAACGCTCATAACTCCTCTTCTATTACACATAAAAAGCCAGTTTAGTTGCAATCTGTAGCAAACATATCGATGTGTGCAATGAGCTTTAATGCAACATTGTTAAATGTAGCAATAAAATATGCTTTCAAGTTCAGTATGAAATAAAAAATTTAAAGATCCAACAAATTGCAAAGCAGGCTATAAGATCATCGTAGGTTAATTGCGAGCAATAGATATCAACTGATGGAGATATTTGTCAGCGTTCGAATGCATTTTTGTTTAGAGATCTACGAGAAGTTGGAGGTAGGTTATAGCAGATTCATTTATTTCTTTTCTCCTGTATAATATCAATGAAGGAAGAAGTTGAGGGCCGAGGAGAAGAAATTGAGGGTTGACGAGTATCTTCCTTAGAAGGCGTAGAAGATCTCGGCCAAAAGAAGTGATCTAACGATGATTGCGGTTTTCCTCTATTTGTGCATCATAAATTATGTGACAGCACTGCATCGCATTATTTATTTGATTTGCAATCTTTGCGCAACATTCAATATTTGGGTCTTGCTGATCAGAGAATGCGATGGCTTTATCTATGAAAGAAAAGCCTCGGCTAACAATTTCGTCTCAAATTTCTACGTGAAGACAAGCGTTTTATCTTCCCGCTCATCATCATCAAAATACTGCTGAGCCTCCAACTTCATGAGGTCTTCGTTGGTCAATTCCTCCCCATGGGACTTCAGCAATTTCTTGAATCCTTCCTCCTCTAGGTCATGCTCGAGTTTCTAGCTTAACACGACAAGACTGCTAAGAATATCCTTATAGACGTTGTCCTGATCAAAGCCCTTAAACTGGTTGACGAAGTGAGAGCATAAAGGCATTCCACACAGCGTTAAGGTCGACCTCCGAAACCTCACATCATTATGCTTCAATGTTTTTGACGCAGTTGAAGATGTTATATGACTTCCAAAAGTCTCAAAAGGTCAACTAGGAGTCCGAAGTCACTGCTTTTAAAACCATCCTGTACATCCTTCAGGTGTAATATTTCTTGAAGTTGGCGATATTGCCCTGGCCTATCAGCTACAGAAGTAAAGTTGTAGTTGGTGGCAGGTATACAACTTGAACATTAGGATGAAAATCATCCATGTGCGGGGGTGGCCAGGGGCATTTTCCAGTCCCAGCAGGATCTTGAATAGAATTACATTTTCCCGGCAATACAACTTCACTTCTGGGATGAAACGGTGGTAGAGCCAATCCTCAAAAATGACGGGCGTCACCAAGGCCATTGCATTCAACATATCCAGAAGAGAGCTCCTTATTACGTTCTTTAGGGCTCGAGGTTTAGCTCCATAGTAAACTAGCAGTGGCTTCAGCTTGATGGTCCTGTCAGCATTCACGCCAACTATTAAGGTTAAGCAGTCTTTAGCCGCTTTATCTCCGGGCATCGTCTTCTCCTCACGACTAATGTAAGTATTTTCTTCAAAAAGAGACCCATTTCATTGACAATAAATACTTGCATAGCTGAATAGCCTTCCTTTGCAATGATGTTCTTAAACACTTGAAAAATTCGTTTGTCAGATGATTTGTCACTGATGCTGCCTCTCGATCACGGCCACATGATGCAAATTAGCCCTCTTCTCATAACGAGCAAACCACCCGTGGTTAGCACCAAACGTTTCTTATCCCAACCTTAGCTTTAACATCTTCAAAGATAGAGTTGGCCTTCTCCTGAATCAGCATAAGGCTCAAAGGAATGCGCCGCTGCCACTAATCCTTGAGCCAAATGAAGAGGTTTCTCCATGTCTTCCAAGACTTTCCCTCTTTTCTTGCTAATGATCGTAGATTCCATCGGCACTGAACCTTTTACATACTCCACAACACAGTCCTTCTGTTTGTAAATTGTACCGGTGGTCGAACGATGAATGTTATATGCATGGCAACGCTCACCATCTTTGCATCAGCATCAAGCTTCTTTATTATAGCCACTTTCATTCCAAATGAAATAGCTCGCCTCCTTTTATACTTCCACTATCATGAGAAGCCTTTAACTTTTCCCCAACCATAATGAATAATAGATGCAAATACATTAAATGGATGCACTAAAAAATCTAGCTTACGGCATCTATGTACAAAAATCATATTTAGCATTTTTTTTAATAAACAATTTTTGACATATAGTAGGTGCTTCTACAACGTAAATAATCTGTTCCAGGAATGTTTATGCTATAGGGATTTTACTTTATACGAACAGTAAAATACATGTAAATTGCCTGCCCATTCCAAGATCTTTTCAAACTCACCCTTTGGCCATACAGAAAAGAAAAATTAGACTTAACTTTCTAATTTGTGGGCTGAGCCATAACTGCAGTATTATTGGTTTGCATCAACAACTTTTCCCTTCCCTTTTGCTGATCAACTTCAATGGTTTCATTGACCATGTTTGCGGTAATTTTACAACAAGTTGATGGGGAGCGCACATCTTCGACATTCATTTACAAATAATTTCCTCATTTTCTGCTAAACAGTCTTACTTTGCAGAGTAGACTTCGCTAAACAGCAAAGTAATACTGCAAATTAAAAATAAAAACAAATATTTTATACGCCGACAATAAAGCAAAACAAAAATAATTTTCCTATAAAGAACGGTACTACCGATTCATCATCTATCTGTATCCCGGGATCATGGTTAGAATAAAAGATAACTATCGACACTACTCCAACTCGTGACATTCAAATTGGTAGACCGACGCTGTAACATCTGCGCCAATCGATCCCCTTTGTAAAGTATATATGAACAATTGCGCCGCTATCATATTCTCTGTTTTAGCGACACATCTGACAATCTATCATGACAAACTAGAATGTCACGGAAGTTGTATATAGTGTATATATAATAGATATAACGCTATATGCGTGTCATTTTTTTCTCTCTTGCAAGTGTGGCAAATTGATTATCATTCAAATTTAATTTGAGAACTTGTCCGACTTGAGACTATATTATATGGAATTTTTTATGAAGCCTAATATGAAGCAAAGACCTCACATAAATTCTTTACGTTATCCGGAATCTACATAATAAGTGGTATATGTTATAGGAGCGTCTAGTGTACTCATAACACCACTCATATCTACTGTTATTCGTAACATGAATGCTCGTAGATAGGGTAGCATCTGTACTGATTTACAAAGCTGCAAGGTTTAGTGAAACTTCTGAGGTAGCAAGCTAGAGATTACTTTTTGTCAAGACAAATGTTTGCTCAAATTTTACATCACATATTGAAATGTTTCCTATGTTTTCTTTTCTATGTCATGTTTAGATGTATTACCCTAGGACACTTATGTATTCGCCTCATTTAACTTTCGCGTTTTCGCGAAGTCATCCTCTCACGAAAATTTCATGCGCGAAATTAAACTATCATAACGAACGAGCGAAAACGCGAAATTAAATAGCTTAGTTCATTGATAGTCCAAGAAACAAATGGTAGCAAGCGATCAAATTGCATTATCGACTACGCCCACACCATTCTACCTGCTGTTCACAATTACAAATTAGTCCCAAATTGAAATTTTTTTCTCATCGGTGAACCAGGCCCGTATTCCCTGGGGCAGCTGGCCGGCTGAGCCGTCCCAACTTTTTAGGAACTTTCCGCGGCTAAGTACAGTCAAACTCGGATAACTCGCCCTCGGATAAAATGTAACATTTCATCTCAAACACAAGGTTAACTCTAACGGATTTGTTTGGTCCGTTCCCACGCAATGATAAATTGCTTCAGATAACTCGACCTCAACATCATTTATTCGAAAAGTTATTTGCCCAACGGCTATGGAGACGGTTTTTATCGCTGTAGAATATCAGTTTATTCGAAGCCATAGAAACAAACATCAACTTTTAGTAGTTCTTGTAGGCGTCATTATTATCATCATCAGTGGCAAAATATTCTTGTTAACGACCTTTGTAAAGGTTTGCAAAATATCAAGTTTTACCAAACATCCGCTTGGCCATATCCCATCGAAAGCGTGGAAACTTCCGTATGAACTTAAAATAAAATCGGCAAAATTGATCTTTGTTAAAACGCTTAAGAGAAAAAGATGTCTTTTTTCTGAGCGTTTTAACTGTGGTCAAGTTTTGCCTATTTTAATTTAAAAACGTCTCATCAGTCACATCACCTAAAACTAAACAAATCTCAAAAAATAGAAAAATGTTGATACTTTACGAAAAAAAATTTTAAAACTTCACACGAGAGGCCCTGCTGAGGCCATACACAAGAAACACCTGTTGGGGGCTTACACCGCCCCCCCCCCTCAACACCCCCAGGTGTTCATAACTAGTCGCCTAACATTAGCCGCCCCAACTTGCAACCAATGAATACAGGCCTGCGGTGAACTGAACCTGAGGAATCTAATTATGTTTGTTCCACTGCATTTATTTTCACATCACTATATTTTCGCACTCATCAGAGCTGCGAAATTAAGGTGCAGTGAACTTTTACTTTGTATGCTACTCACGAAACTAAATACTAGCGAAATAAAAGTGTCCTAGGGTATAAAATTATGTCAACTGCATCATCACTAGACTCATTGGCTTCAAATGGCAGAATCGAGCTTCAGTATCAAGTACTCATTCATGCCAAACCAGCGACTATATACAAAGGTTATCACATTCATAACGATATAACTTTTGATTTCAACTGTCACACATTTCTATTCTGTATAAAGCAGTGATGTTATATGTTAACTGACAGCATTTTAAAATTGCTTCTATTTATAATCATATAGCCATGATATTTCATTTTGTTGTTAGAAGAACAAATGACCAGTTTTGGAGACAAAACACTCGCAATACAAGCTCCAAGCTGTGACATAAAAAGGTCACTTTGCTAGCAAAACAAGACGTACCTGTATGATATGCAGTGTGAATCCCAACCTCTACATATGTACATGTACATATGGTTTTAATATAGTCATACCTCGGACATATGAGCTTAATGCATTCTGGGACAGAGTTCACATTTCAATTTACTCGCATCTCAAGGCACTATTTCCTATATAAAACAACTAAGGAAAAATTAATCTGTTACCATATTATGAAAAACTACCCACAGAGGATATTACGTGGAAAAAGTGTTTTAATTGTTATAATTCAGTACCTACACTAACAAAGTAATAAATACCCATTAAGTTGTTATGATCTGCAATAAAATATAACATCATTATGTACACTATTGAATGTAATTTTCACCTTCGAGACAGACGTCGTGGATAGCGGCTTTTTGAGATAGACTTGAAATCAATGCGTTCAAAACACCAAACATTTGTGTTGTGACAATACATAATAGAAACTAGCTTTTAAGGAATTTGGCTACAATGGATTTAGCTTACTAAACGCACACTTGAAGTTATGTTTTAATATTTTGATAAACTTACTTTAATATTGTCATCACATTTGTTTAGTATCTATTTCCGGTAATGCACTTTGCTTCGCGTTCACTACAACTTTTAGCCAACCCGTCAAAAACTTTTTCAAACTGATTCGAAGAGAAAAACCTACCAATGCTGTTCTCGAAATCTTGGCCACTATACGACTACCATGACAGTACGACTGCCATGACAGTATGACTACCATGACAGTACGACCACCATGACAGTACGACCACCATGACAGTACGACCACCATGACAGTACGACCACCATGACAGTACGACTACCATGACAGTACGACTACCATGACAGTACGACTACCATGACAGTACGACCACCATGACAGTACGACCACCATGACAGTACGACCACCATGACAGTACGACCACCATGACAGTACGACCACCATGACAGTACGACCACCATGACAGTACGACCACCATGACAGTACGACCACCATGACAGTACGACCACCATGACAGTACGACCACCATGACAGTACGACCACCATGACAGTACGACCACCATGACAGTACGACCACCATGACAGTACGACCACCATGACAGTACGACTACCATGACAGTACGACCACCATGACAGTACGACCACCATGACAGTACGACCACCATGACAGTACGACTACCATGACAGTACGTATACCATGACAGTACGTATACCATGACAGTACGAATACCATGACAGTACGAATACCATGACAGTACGAATACCATGACAGTACGAATACCATGACAGTACGAATACCATGACAGTACAACTACCATGACAGTACGATTACCATGACAGTACGACTACTATGACAGTACGACTACCATGACAGTACGACTACCATGACAGTACGACTACCATGACAGTACGACTACCATGACAGTATGACTACTAAGACAGTATGACTACTAAGACAATGTGACTATTGCTGTTATCCATGGAGGCCAAAAACCAGCTAAGCATAAAGAATTGCACAACTGTTGCTAGGAGAACCATGCAGTGAGTCAGTAAACATCTCCTTCAAACCAGATGACACATTCCAGCCTTACATCCACTGTCATATGCCTCAATTCACATGTAACACCCATATAAGACAACAACTACATAAGAGTCAACTAGGCCTACTACACGTAACCCCCTGTTAATACAACAAACATAAAAACTAGACCAAACACAAATTATCCAATCGAACAAATCTATTCAACAAATGCCGGGCATTAAAGCCATTAACAAGCAAAGCAATCATTTGTGAAGAAAGTGGAGTGAGTATTTGGAATGGAGGAATACAAGCTGTCTACTTACAATAATTGAGCCTATAATCTATAGCAGAGGCCTGAAGGAAACTAGGGGTTATTAAAGTTAGATAAGGGCCTATACTGATAGTCCAAGCGAAGGTAGCTTCTCCTAATCGGCCCTCATGTACCATAAGGAATGCCTCACATACTTCACTTTCAGTAGCAGTAGTAGTAGGTAAAACAGCTTTTAGAAGATCAATGTATTTCCCTGATGGTTGTGTTAAACTACCCAGCAGAATTCCATGCAAATGTAAGTTGATTCCTTCGTAGAGCCAAGCCTAATCTTTTTAACACTTCCTACAAGATGCGCCTCCGATCAGAGAGCTAATCTAAGCTAATGTAATGAGCGGATGTTGTGTTGTGATTATGTTGTGTAGGGTGCACAATATGAACGTGTATTAACATCACTGTGGTCAAAGAAAAACCCAATACAACACATGAACTCACAACAAATTACATATATTTTTTATAAAGACATGACCTTACAAATCAGTGTGACTTCCGCCGCTGCCTTTGAAAAACCTCCACTGGATGAACATCTGAGATTGACTCACAAACCTGAGACTGACTCACCGAACCTCTAGGGTTCAATCTAACCCACATTAAGAACCACTGGTTTATGTCAAAAACCTAAAACTTTGCGGAACCGTTTGGACACCTAGCGTTACCTGTTGCTGTACGGGTTGCTAGTACTCCATAACCTAATGGACTTGCTCTGCAGGATATTATCGGTGACTGGTAAAGCACCAATCACTCATGATTTGGACATTACTGGACATTACGCATCCTGCCCTAAATATGTATTTATATCAGAAGATATAGACTGACCACATGGCTAAAGTAAATTATTGCAGTCAAAATGGACTTTAGTAGGCCTAAAAACAGTAACAAGTGAAAAAATTTATGTGGATTTCAATCCCCGCCCCCCTTTCATCCATGCCACATAAGCTAAAGATTGTTAATGAAAAATAAATTCAAGATGTCAAAACCATTTTATTTCACAAAGCCATCTGCATTACGCATTCAGGAATTACCAAACAGTGGGGAGATGAAAACCTCCCTACATCACTAGTGACCACCAGTTGTCAATCCGCACGCGGGACCAGATCTCAGAGGACATGCTAACACTAGGCGTGAATAAAACTAGTGTGTAACATTATAGCCTACTCTACAAGATAGCATCAGTGCCAGCAACAAAAGGCCAGAAACAATTGCTTATACCTATGAGATATGATGTTACAAAGACTCAATCACACCTTGGAGCTGTCATGGAAGTTGCCTATTGCTGGTCACACAATATCAAACAACAACAAGTGCCGCGATACAAAAACTATGTCACTTTCTATCAGCCAGACAAACATCAAGCAATGTGACAGTTGTAATTGGTGTTGAAAGGTCAACCACAAACAATGCGATCACTAGCTGAAGCTGCTATTAGCTAATATTACATCAAGCAACATCTTGGATCTCAGTCTACTCGCGACCCAGAGAGTTTCCCTCTCCTCTCGTGCATAACTAGCATATTTTTACCATAATTTTCTCTTT
Organism: Watersipora subatra; assembly: GCF_963576615.1. Lineage (NCBI taxonomy): Eukaryota > Metazoa > Bryozoa > Gymnolaemata > Cheilostomatida > Watersiporidae > Watersipora > Watersipora subatra. The sequence goes on along the minus strand of NC_088710.1, from coordinate 33,062,129 downwards.
AAACACGCGAAAAAGCTAAGAATTACCCGTCTTGACAAAAACGAGGTAGATCAGGATTACCAACTTTAAAAACACGTCCGTTCAACTTAATAAAAAATTCTTGATTTCGGTCTTTACATTTTTTTCTTTCCTTTGGCATATAACGAAAAAATTGTTTTGTTGTTGATTACCAATGACAATACAAATTATACATACATGTTTACATGGTCAGAGAAAGCTTACCTATTTCCTGTCCATTTGAAACGGTTAAGTCCACATGATCTCCTTCCATGTTCACACTATGAGAATGTTTGGTTGTGATGAGGAAGTAGGCAGATCTAAGGTTACATCTCCAGAGCACTAGCAGCTCTAAAGCAAACTAACTCGCTGTAGTCCAAACAAATCAAACAATACAAGAAATGACTGTGCAGACACGTGAATATGTTGAACTGATCGGGCACCTAATGCATTTTATCTGAGTTACTATACCAGCCTCTCCGAGCCGCCTACAACTAACTAATGATGCAGAACAGAGCCACCTTCATGCTGCGAAGCTAGCTAGCAATTGTTCAAGCTTCACGACTGATATGTTCACACGCATGGGTGCATAGAGATATAACTCCTTGATAGATGGGAGCTGATGTTGAATAACTCAAAATAGACTAAACGAAATGTTAAGATTAGCATACTGTCAATGGCGAACGTGAGTGATAGGCATTACAATAGGAAGAACGCTTGTAAGTGGTCCTAACAGGCTAGTAATAGACCTCGTTCTTGTCAGAGAGACAATGAATATGTTACGATGATATGGATGATGCACAAAATTCTCACCATCTGCAAGATGGAAACAGCAATCCTAGCGAGTTTTGTTACTCGTAAATCTTTTTCGAATGTTTCGTGCTTGCGGATGGAAACAGTACTTACGAATAATGCGCAAGAAAATGCTGCGCAAGCTATTCCATTTTAAACATTTACACACTTTAGACGTTTTATTTCGATTTGAGTGGTTCCAAATGTTCTAATGTTCTGAATGCTGCTAAGTATGACAAGACTGCGCCACTATGAGCTCTTCTGTAGAGTTCTTAAAGTTTTTTAACAGAGCGGCGGCGTTAATCCACATCATGCAAATGTTCATTGAAACCTTTCTCACACGGTAACGCAACACGGTGCACAAACGCAACATGTGCGCGACCACAAATCCACATCATGGAAACAGTGAATATCAACTGAACAATTCTATGTAGGTAACTACATGTACATAAGCATTTGAGGTTGTACATAAGCATTTGAGGTTGTACATATTCTAACACCAAGAAGCAAATAATGCTACATATGACTCATTAGTGGTGAGGTTGAAAAAATAATACTAGGTAGGAAGACACAATGCATGCCGGCAGCAGAATGTTCGCAGCCAAAGTGACTATTGACGGATATATATATTTGTTGATAATTTTGATATTCATTAGCTGCTTTGGTAAAGTTTGAAGACATGCAGCATAGCAATGGTGGTGTCTTAGAAGAAATAATTCTGTGTAGGTTTCTAGACAAAAACTGAAGGTAACCGCATTTAATCAACTCTAACAGCCTGCCGTGCAAAAGTCAAACTATGTTTACAATCCATAAACAATAATCCATGTGGTTGTTGACCTATTCTGATTATCTACCACTATCAAATTGATAGTGGTAGATAATCAGAATAGGTCAACAGCCACATGGATTATTGTTTATGGATTGTAAACATAGTTTGACTTTTGCACGGCAGTCTGTTAGAGTATCAATCGTTGAGGTCCCTATTTTGTGACAGTTGACAACCCCATTTTGATGTTATTTACATTTTAAAGTTTCATAGCAATCATCCTTCAAAATTCTTTTTTTTAAATACTTTACTAACAGTATTACTACTTCAAGCTGATATGAATGGCTAGGGTGTCAAATACAACAAATAGTCATGAATAACAATCGGATATTACTGGTAGCATTTAAACCCTTCGATGATTACAGTTTCCATTCGTGGGAAAACCGTTGTGGAAAAAGATACCACTCGTTATCAATAAACATTGTACATAGTGTTTATTGATAACCAGTGGTATCTTTTAACATGGATTTTATTAACATCCATGTTAATGAAAGTGTCAAAAAAACATTTTGAGGCCAAAATCTTATTAACATGAGTGTTAAAAAAAACATTTTGAAGGGCCAAATCTTGTTAACTGCAATTGTTTCTACGCAATTAATAATGCTGCAAAGGTCCATCTTCGACGCATGAAAGCATGCTGAGAAGAATTTTAGAATATCTCCTCTCCATTGCCACATGATACACATAATCCTACGCAAGAATGTCTAGCGATTTCTTTTCATTAGACAAACCTGTCGTCATCTAAATACCCACAGCATGGTGGGGGGTGTTCTCGACACACCGCCACCCAATCCTGAGATTATTGGGAATCGCATTGTTATGGTAAACTGAGAGCATCAACTTGTGTCTCTGTATCAAAGGCTTTTCTATGCATCGGACATTAATATTTCTAATTGTACAACTTGATATACCACGGATTTAGGTAGGCCAATCGCTACATTATGATACCAAAAGGTAAAGAGGCCTGTTGTGATGTTGTTTCAAATTGGTAGTAAGTTATGAACTAATGCAATCAGAAGTACTTAATCATTGTCTACAGGATTTGGTTGAATGCATAAGGATTTGGTTGCATGCATAAGGATTTGGTTGAATGCATAAGGATTTGGTTGAATGCATAAGGATTTGGTCTGACGTACATAAGATCAGTCAGAGAACTACATCCATTCAACAGATTAACAACATATGTAACAAATCAATGTGGTCTACTGATGCCTAACACTATAGACCAATTGGCTTTATGCTTACACCAGACACATATCAATGATGCGCAAGACTTAAAAAGCCATTCAACAGATAGATTTATTTGGTTACACGGTATAACTGTTTCTGTGCTTATCATCTTTTGACAGGGTGAAACATGGATAACATGTGCAACAACAATAGTGTAATCTGATAGCATGTGCCGTGCAAATAAGTAATCACTATTCGTAATGTATGCAATACCATGACAGTGTGGAAAAGTTCCCAAATCAAAGACAAGATTCAAACAATTTGCAAACAAGGTTAATTTTAAACCAGATAAACTGTAAACTATAAATTACAATTGCTACTAAATCAGGTGTGAGATAATTAGTTTTTGTATACATACAGTCAAACATGGATAACTCGTCCACGGATAGCTCGAACACATGGTTAATTCGAACATTTCCTTTGGTCCATTCCCACGTAATGATAAATTGCTATAGATAACTCGAACTCAACACTGTTAATTCGAACTGTTTTTTTGTCCAACAGCTACCGAAACGGTTGTTTTCGCTTTAGAAAATCACTTTATTCAAAGCCATAGAGGTAAACTTCATCTTTTCGTAATTCATAAGCGTCGTTATTACCACCATCGGCAAAATATTTTTGTCAACGACTTTTCTAAAAGTTTGGTGAAATTTGATTTATACTGCGATACGATGAATAGCACGGGCTAGCCGGGTCACGTGCGCAAGAATTTTCGCCACGCACATACAAAACAAAAATCGCATGTTGTTTTGTATGTGCGTGGCGAAAATCCTTGAGTGCGTGACTCGGCTAGCCCGTGATGAATAGTTTTCCGACGTTGATTCCGTGTTGAATCAACGTCGGAATGTTGAATGTTTAAAACGTCTTAAAAAATGTTGTAATTAAAAGTAATTGAAGTTGTCTGAGCTACAAAAAACTATTCATCGCTTGACCTAAACACAGAATACGTGTGTACATTCAATAAGTATCTATTAAAAAAACGTGAGTGATATAGAATGTACGTAAAACCTCGTAAAACTTCTAATTGAACTGCCTCGGAGTGTTGCTCTTAACGAATCCCAGGTAAAGTAAGGTAATCTGCATAAACTTCAAGAAAAAACAGCAAAATTGATCGTGGGTAAAACCCCAAAAGAAAAAAATGTCTTTTCTTTTGAGCATTTCAACAACGATCCAGTTTTGCCAATGTCAATCTGAAAAACGTCCTGGCAATAACATCACCTCAAACAACAAACCAATCTCGAGTGATAGAAAAATCTCTATACTTTTTCATGAAAACGTTTTAAACTTTACATTAGAAGCATTTAATTTGAAACAAGCCATTTGTGCTTTTGATTTATATTATAGTTTGTATATGTACATGTATCTACTAATAAATAAGTAAATATATGGACTTGTGACAGTGCTCTGATAACGTGAATGCTCTGATAATTCGAACACTTTTGCTCGGTCCCTTGAAGTTCGAGTTATCCATGTTTGACTGTACTTGAAATTATGTTAGAGAAGCTTTTTGAAAATCAAGTGTCCCAATCTTCTAAACTAGTTGACTAAACCAGTGAGTAAGTTGTGACCATCAATAAATATATGCAGATTTACCTTGTTTGTATAGACCTTCACAATCAACACAAACCAAGTAAATCGTTTCTAGAACTTAAATGCATACATAATAAGGCTGATATCATCTTGCAGCTTACGATGGCGAAGTAAAAAGGCAAATGAGAGTAAGAATTCGATCGATTATTGAAATAACAAATATTCCGCAATAACAACTAATGATACTAAAACATTGTATAGTAATGGGCTCCAATCATGGGTACTACGAGCGTTGTGATAGGTGGCGGTGAGAAGAAGGAGATTTGTCTTTTTTCCCACTGCCGCCTATCGCAACGCTCGTAATACTCGCGGCTCCAGTTATGACCAAAAGCTGCAACCGTTTAGATTTAATTTTCGGATTGAAGCAAATTTTACACCAGTTAATACATACAAAAATGGCTAATATGCATTGTATGCAGAACATTCTAATAAACAACGCATATTAATTAACGATCGGTTATTGAACTTCATGACATGTGGGACAAAAATTATTTTCAAATTAAACAACTGAAAAAAAGTAACAGGTAGCACTTTATTTGTACTAGTGCAACCGCAATCTTTTCTAGCAATTCCATTTCGACGGCAAAGGTGTATTTAAAAAAAAATCAGCATAAAAAAAATTACTTAAAAGAGCATATGGAAATAATTTAGGATGTTTAAACTTACATGTTGAACCCAATAGTCGGTTTTATCCTGCTGAGAATATGATGTTCTGGTTAAATTCAGGTATGTTAAATAAATTACTTTCACGTTAAATTAGCGAATTATAAATCTAGAACAATCACATCGCTTTTCAATTTTGAACGGAAGCGGGCAATGACTAACTTTTGCACGCTAATACACCGATCACGGAACGTATTGCAGGTAACTAATCAGCGCTACGTTAACAACCTTGACCTAAACACCATAGTTTCCAGTAAACAAGAGAATTTCACCTAGCTCTTCTAGGAGTTGTAAGTAAAATACATGTATCATAATAATGCCAACGAATCAGAACACGACCATTTTATTAACATTCATGTTAGAAAGTGGCCCAACGCATAACTATGTGTAGTTTGAAGTTGTGCTAATGAGTGCTGTCTATTTGTATACAAATATGTAACCAAACCAAAAGTGCCAGGGAAGAATAGGGTCGGTAATCACTCTTCCCTCGACTTTTCTTGTTTTTAATACATTATGTGAACAAGTGTTAAAATTTCACAGCTTTTAATTTTGTTAGACATTTAATACAATTACTCACTGCAAGCTAGAAAAAAATTATAGTTCCATGTTGGTGTTGCCCTCGTCGCACAATTGAATAAAAAAATTGTGTTGTTGGCAAGCAGTTATTGTTGCATTTAATTAAAATTTTCTGAAAGACAATGTAGAACAACAATTGAAACTTGAAAATTGTGACATACCTAAAAACAACTCTTACTTATTTATATAAAAGCTAAAGCATTAAGTGAACCAGCAAAAAGAGCACACATTTAGTTTAGCATAACATTTATTTTTCATTGTCAAACATTACACTTTATACTAGTATAAGTGAAAGTATTTTTAAACAGTTGGCTTCATAGTTTTGTTTTATAGTTTTATTAATTTTTAACAAGAGGACACACAACTCCAACTTAGCCATTGGTAAAGTAAATGCCTCCAATTTCATCAGTATTAGCTCACACTGTATGTCTTTTTGAGTTTTATTTGTCAAAGACACATAAAACTTTTTTGTGTTTTTGGCACTTGAAAGTTTTGTTGGTATGCTTAAATAGATAAAGATTAGTCATGGTTGCCCATATAAACATTTGACTACTATAATCTTAAGTGATATCTTGCCGGCCTTGCTTGTAAAAAGAAACTCACTGTTTTTTAACAAATATATTGATAAACTAAAGAAAGCTCTTGCTGTAAAGCCTTGTATTACTCTGATAACTGAGTATATATCAGTAACTTACTTGCAACTGGTTTTCGCTATAAAAACACAAGCAAGTCACAAAGTCATCATTGTATGAAAACTTGAGACACAAACTCAATATAAAATTTAATTAAAATTTTTAGCTGACAGAGCAGCACAATTTGTCAAATACACAAATAAATGGTATAAAAATAGTGGCTAATAAAATGTAAAAAACAGGCTGGCATTAAGTTCTAAAAACATAAATAACAGTCTCTGAATTGCAAAAAAAGGAAAAATCTTTGATGCAGAAAAATATGTAAACATAAATTTTATTATATGAAGATTAATTTGAAAAGAAAAATACATAATATAATTAAATATAAATAAAAATACTAAAAATAATTAAAATAGTAACACATGCTCTGACTGAAATGAATAGTGATAATTACTAATAAACTAAGCATATAAAATAATAATAGTAAAAGTATGAATAATAAATTAGCGATAATAAAATATTAAGTATACAATATAAATAATATACAAAAACAGGCACCTCAGCTGAGTAAAGAAAGTACATGTTTTAGATCAAACAAATAAGTAACTTTTAACCAAGTATGCACTATGGTTATTATATATATACTACTATGTATTCGGTGATTGTTAGTTCTTTTAAAATATTGTATAAGATCTTTAAGTGCTGAAAAATTGAATGACTAACCCAGAGGAAAAATCAAAACACACCCACAAGCAAGCTTAGACTTAGGTTAAGAATTAAGACCAAGCAAATGAGAAAACAACTCCTAAGATTTCAACACAAATGGGTTTTGGCTTAAAGCTTGATTGGGTGGTTTCTCGAGTGTAAACTGGAAATTTTGTTTTTTATATTAGCTTGTTCTATTTATAAATGACGGAAAATATAATAGAATTATCAGTTGTTAAAAAAATGATAGAAAAATAATCATGTTGTGCCGCACACTCTAAAATATAACTAGAAGGATGAAGATTAATATATACCAGTAGTAATCATCCAGCAAAAAAGGTGCAGGCATTATTTAAAATGGTGTACAGCGATTCCTAAAAGAAAGATTAAATACTTACAAACAAGACCAGGTTTTTATTAAACTATAAAAGGTAGAATTAACGGTGACAACAAATTGTAAAATAGAACAAGTAAATTACTCTTCTTTGTGGACAGTATTTACTTTTAGTCAAAATGTAATGATCAGAGGGCAGTTAAGTCTGTAAACTAGCTATAGAGAAAAATTATCTATGATACAGCACTCTGTCTGCGCCATTCATTTGACCTAATTGATGGAAGCAAAAGAAAATGGTCCCTTTCGGTGCCCAAGTTGGGTCTTGCTTATTAAATAAGGCCTTTGTTTCGTTAAAATAGTTTATATAATAGGGTGTATAAGCCAGCTTTTCATCTCTTCTATATATATAAAAATAAATGTTGTAACACCAATCTTGAAAATCATTTGCGCATTTCACTAACCCACAAGAAATCACATTTCAATCAGATACGAGCAGAAAAGAAAATGAAAAAACGTCTAAGATCATAAAATAAAGCGTTTTTATATGCTGCTGTGTGATTACTTTAGACACTTCTAAAAATGACCTTTTAATAACATATTGTTTTTATATATTCTGAATACTGTATGTCTGTTTTATATATTTGTTTCATTTAAAACAAGGATGTACAGGAGGTTTAGCGATGAAATCAATTAAGGAAACACTACTATAAGCTTTAGTCTACCATAGGTTATAGCAAGTAAAAAGTGAAAGGACACTGTTTACTAGCATATTTGAATGACGCAATACCAAAAACTGCACCTCTGGCTAGCAATTAAAAAGGCTTGAGGTACTATTAGCTATCAAAATTTGCTTTGTAGCACAATTTTTTATTGTCAGCATTTTTTTACGCTTGCTACACTTTGTTTATAATAAGGGAGAACCGTGACAGAAACAGACAATGTGTATTATTTAAACAGTCATACAACACATGCACACGAGAGCACGCACACATGCACGCACACAGGCACGCACACAGGCACGCACACAGGCACGCACGCACAGACTAATAGAAATGTTTCCATCGATTCATTTTAAAAATTTGAAGCCTAATCATGTATATACAAACAAATCCCTGATACTAAACCATATTAACAACATTCAACTTGACTGAAAGCATTTAGGATAGCACAACTCCTTGTGAACTGAATATCGTTTTGAAGCGCTAAGCTTGTTTGTAGAAATTGATGAAAAAAACAAATATCAAATAGAGTAAATTATGTTTTCACAATCTCTCAAAAAAGTTGTTTTAGAGGTAACAGAGAGAAACATTAATGGTTGCAGTACACCAGGTATGATAGTGTGTGTATATTTATTATAAATAAAAAACACATTTTTAATGTAAAATTCTTGTTGCTGAGGACTAAAAGTTTTCAAGCTTTGTCTAATTTAAACTTTTTCGTTATCAAGAATTTCAATCAGCATGTCATTAGCAACTAATGTTCTGTCAGCAGCCATTTTTCATTTCTTGGTTGGTTGAAAGTTTCCTCGGTATTTTGTTGATATATCAAGAATTATTAGTTCAACCGACTTTAAACTTCGGAATTACACAGAAAACACAAAGTCACCAAAGATTTGTAGTCCTACATAACATGGAAAAACAAAGTTAAACTAGGTTACAAAAACAATTCTCATAATTATTTCGAGCCCAGGATTTTAAGTGCTAAGTTACCTAAGGCACCGCAATTCAACTCAGGGTAACATAGCTAGTCATTCACATTTAGAAGAACACCGTAAAGTAGACATCAATAAAATAAAACTTTATTTCAATAGTGATTTACTTTTTCAAACAGCAACACACATTATTTTGTGTGATTTTCATGTTTTCATGATTAGTTGTTCATGCTGTTATGCAAGAACCTTCTTGAAGAACGCCATGCACCTTATGCTCGATGTCGTTGCTAAGTGAAATTGTTTAATCAAAGTTGATAATATTCACTGAGACCAACTCCTTTTAGAAACTTGAGCATATTTCCGAGTCATGCCGTCTGTGAATTACCGTGTTTCACCAAACCTATGTATTTATAGTCATTTATGAGTAGAGTTAAGTTAACTACAGAGTGATTGTTTGTATTTCCAACACATATACGACGTGTTAGATCTATTTCGGCATCATAATATAGTTTTGTTTGCTGCTAAAATAGAGAATTGAATCTCAATGCTGCCGTTATCACTATTTATATTGGTAAGTTTGCCAAAACAATCTTTTTAAGACATCCACTCAAGTGTTTATCACCTCGTTAAATGCTGTTTCTTTCTTTATCAAGGTCATTTTGGATAATTCATTCTGGGTATCGACACGACACGCATTATGCTTGTAATTAAGTGATGCCTTTAATTGTAACATTGGATATGTAAGTACCTTACTAATGGCTCACGGGTTCATTCAAGTTTAAGATACTGAAAGTCAAAGTACATAAGCATTCGCTTCAGAAGCGATTGCATTAGTTAAACTAACATATTGAGAGAGATACCCGCGTTGTTAGGTCTCTTGTGTATAAGCTTTATAGGAAGGATCACGAGGAACACGATACTCATGATAATCGAGCAGCTGGATGAGATGTTAGTTGGTAACGCTAATGCTATCTTTTTTAAACTGTTTTTAGTGCACAGGAATGTTTGGCAATAGGTCTGCGCAGAAGTTTGTTGTGAATTTGCTGTATTGAGTTGAGTAGGTTGTCTTGACAACTGCTAGAAACTAGCTGTCAGGGTGGTTTCGCTATTTTCTGGGTGTCTTTTCGCAATCTGATAAGTTAGCACCAGAGGTCTGTGTGTTCTTGTAAAACATTCTTGACCAGTGCATCAATATGGTTCCATGAAGTGGGACCATATTGATGCACTGGGTCGAGAAGGCATCGACCAGTGCATCAGATTTGTCAATGTATGGAAATGAATTTGTGTGACAAAGTGATTCGCCAACATTCTCTAGTTAATAATTTTGTGATTTTGATGAAATCTACACAATAGAATGGAGAAAATAAAATTATGCAGAAAAATGAAAAATATAATTTTTTTTCGAAAAATTGCAGTTTTTTTAATAAGAGAACCACTACACTATCAATGGGTTTTTCACCTCAGCTGTACTAATATTTGTGGCTTTGGTTTTGGCACAGCTAAATCTTTCATAAACCAAATTCATCTCATAAACCATCACTTCTCTGAAAGTTAGATGAGTATATCGAAGAATGGTATATTGACATACTATGGCTCTGTAAATAAAGTATTAGAAAGCTGTCGATTAATGTAATAGCCTTGCATTTTGTCTACAGAATGAGACTGTTTCAGAGTTTAGGTAAACTTTCACTGTGAAGAAGCGCAACGATGGTATCTCCCAGAAAATATTAAAGTGATTTATATTACTGATAAATGTTTTCTCGTGTGGAATAGACTAAAGGCTTTAACATGTCTCTGACTAAAGCCATGATATCATCAATTGTTTTTTTTCGGTTCAGGCATGCATTAGCTGATATCTGTGTGTATATGAATTTTTGTTTTATGATTCGGTAGGTCATGACCGGTATGACCGATTCGGTATGACCGAATCTTTGATCTACCAGTGTGCAAGCAAGGATCATACTGAAATCTCCTGGATGACAACAAATTCATAGGTTCATTCAATAAAAATACACATATAGTCAAAACTATACACAAAAAGCTACATCATTGCAAGATCTAATTTGTACTCATATGTTGAACTGTCATGTGTTGGAGAAATACTCCATCTCACTCAGGAGTTAGCATGCATATCTTGTGCATTCATATGAGCTCAAACATCTATATAAAGTTCATTTCCGATCTTGTCAAAAAGTAGAGCTGGTTGCTGGTGTGTAAATGCTAGTTACAGTAACTGCAACTGCCTGGTGTCAAACAACACGTTTTTATAAGACTATGGCAAGATAAAGAACCGACCACGTAATGATGTGTCGACTAATACAATAAATTGGATACATACATGTTGGCAGACATAAGGTCAGAGGTTAATAACCGGCAATAGTGTAATAGTTTAGGTGTTACTGAGATTTGTAGAGATTGGCCTATTCCTCGTGAAAACAACTGATGATATTTTCTTCACGATGTCCATTATGTTATTCTTAACAACAAACGATTGCTGAAGAGCTGAAACTATATGATTTACGTGAAATACAGATCTCTTAGTGATAGTCAACACTCACAGATCCATCACCTCATGTAAACTTAGTGATAGTCAACACTTACAGATCCATCACCTCATATATACTTAGTGATAGTCAACACTTACAGATCCATCACCTCATGTGAACTTAGTGATAGTCAACACTTACATATCCATCACGTCATGTAAACTTAGTGATAGTCAACACTTACAGATCCATCACCTCATGTAAACTTAGTGATAGTCAACACTTACAGATCCATCACCTCATATAAACTTAGTGATAGTCAACACTTACAGATCCATCACCTCATGCAAACTTAGTGATAGTCAACACTTACAGATCGATCACCTCATATAAACTTAGTGATAGTCAACACTTACAGATCCATCACCTCATGTAAACTTAGTGATAGTCAACACTTACAGATCCATAACCTCATATAAACTTAGTGATAGTCAACACTTACAGATCCATCACCTCATATATACTTAGTGATAGTCAACACTTACAGATCGATCACCTCATATAAACTTAGTGATAGTCAACACTTACAGATCGATCACCTCATGTATGCTTAGTGATAGTCAACATTTACAGTTCCATCACCTCATGTAAACTTAGTAATAATCAACACTTACAGATCCATCACCTCATGTAAACTTAGTGATAGTCAACACTTACAGATCCATCACCTCATATAAACTTAGTGATGGTCAACACTTACAGATCCATCATCTCATGTAAACTTAGTGATAGTCAACACTTACAGATCCATCACCTCATATATACTTAGTGATAGTCAACACTTACAGATCCATCATCTCATGTAAACTTAGTGATAGTCAACACTTACAGATCCATCACCTCATATAAACTTAGTGATAGTCAACACTCACAGATCTATAACCTCATGTAAACTTAGTGATAGTCAACACTTACAGATCCATCACCTCATATATACTTAGTGATAGTCAACACTTACAGATCGATCACCTCATATAAACTTAGTGATAGTCAACACTTACAGATCCATCACCTCATGTAAACTTAGTGATAGTCAATACTTACAGATCCGTCACCTCATGTAAAGTTAGTGATAGTCAACACTTACAGATCCATCACCTCATATATACTTAGTGATAGTCAACACTTACAGATCTATCACCTCATATATACTTAGTGATAGTCAACACTCACAGATCCATCACCTCATGTAAACTTAGTGATAGTCAACACTTACAGATCCATCACCTCATGTATACTTAGTGATAGTCAACATTCACAGTTCCATCACCTCATGTAAACTTAGTAATAATCAACACTTACAGATCCATCACCTCATGTAAACTTAGTGATAGTCAACACTTACAGATCCATCACCTCATATAAACTTAGTGATAGTCAACACTTACAGATCCATCACCTCATGTAAACTTAGTAATAGTCAACACTTACAGGTCCATCACCTCGTATAAACTTAGTGGTAGTCAACACTTACAGATCTGTCACCTCATGTAAACTTAGTGATAGTCAACATTTACAGTTCCATCACCTCATGTAAACTTAGTAATAATCAACACTTACAGATCCATCACCTCATATATACTTAGTGGTAGTCAACACTCACAGGTCCATCACCTCGTGTACACTTAGTGATAGTCAACACTCACAGGTGTTTAAATAATAAACATAGCATAAATTTAAACCTCGTTGTGAAAGATACAGTTGCTGACCAGACTGTCAGCATTTTAGATAGATACAGTCAAACATGGATAACTCGAACTTCACGGGACCGAGCAAAAGTGTTCGAATTATCAGAGCATTCAAGTTATCAGAGCACTATCACAAGTCCATGTATTTACTTATTTATTAGTAGATACATGTACATATACAAACTATAATATAAATCAAAAGCACAAATGGCTTGTTTCAAATTAAACGCTTCTAATGTAAAGTTTAAAACGTTTTCATCAAAAAGTTTAGAGATTTTTCTATCACTTGAGATTGGTTTGTTGTTTGAGGTGATGTTTTTGCCAGGACGTTTTTTAGATTGACATTAGCAAAACTTGATGGTTGTTAAAATGCTCAAAAGAAAATACATCAGTACATATACAAACTATAATATAAATCAAAAGCACAAATGGCTTGTTTCAAATTAAATGCTTCTAATGTAAAGTTTAAAACGTTTTTATCAAAAAGTATAGATTTTTCTATCACTTGAGATTGGTTCGTTGTTTGAGGTGATGTTATTGTCAGGACGTTTTTTAGATTGACATTGGCAAAACTTGATCGTTGTTGAAATGCTCAAAAGAAAAAACATCTTTTTCTTTTGAGCATTTTACCCACGATCAATTTTGCCGATTTTTCTTGAAGTTTATGCAAAGATTACCTCACTTTACCTCGCTTCGGAAGGGCAATCGTTAAGCGGATGTTTGGTATAAATCAAATTTCACCAACCCTTTAGAAAAGTCGTTGACAAAAATATTTTGCCGATGGTGATAATAACGACGCTTATGAATTACGAAAAGTTGAAGTTTACCTCTTTGGCTTGGAATAAAGGGATTTTTTAAAGCGATGAAAACCGTTTCGGTAGCCGTTGGGCAAAAAACAGTTCGAGTTAACAGTGTTGAGTTCGAGTTATCTATAGCAGTTTATCATTACGTGGGAACGGACCAAAGAAACCGTTCGAATTAACCATGTGTTCGAGCTATCCGTGGGCGAGTTATCCATGTTTCACTGTATCTTGACTTATCTATCATCTTATAGTAGCTATTTTACCAGCTGCAGCAGTAGGATACTCATTAGTTCCTAACAGAGCATATTATCTTTGAAACAGCAGTTTGTAATTATCATGTTTTTTTAATTTGCGAAATATACCATATTATGAAATATGGAGACTTAAAATCAGTGTTTTGCAATCCTCATTTTCACTCATTGATCACGAGTTGTAGTAAAGTTTGTTATTTATGCGCTTGTCTGTAGGGCACTAGCTCAGAGACCAACTCAGGCATATGGGGCACATCGGGCTACCTCTACTTCCCAAGTACTGCCTTCTGGACAACAATCACAGACTTTGCTAGCGCATGAAGCTCCTGAAGAGCTCAAATCTACCTATCACGACAGTTTCGGAGGAACTGGGGGCTTTACCGCTCCTTCGTGGAAACGCATGGCCAACCAGAAACAGCCACAAGCGATCTCATCGGTACCTCCTACTCCTAGGCCTCCGTCAGCTAGGGCTCCTGCAGATATGTCACGACTCTATGATCTTGAGGGCCGATTGTCTCATCAGGAGCGAGCCTCTCAAAACCTTTTAGGTATGTAAACTCACTAAACAATATTATTCTAATGTTGGCGAAAACTTATAGCTTTTGATGATTTTTCAATTCATACAAAAAATTCAATTCAATTCAAAAAAATGTGGTACATGTAAACTGTTTTGAATCATAGTACCTAATGCATAAGTTATATGCTATGTGAATATTAAAGTTGTTGTCTATGCAAATGAAAGCATAATCAAAAATCATAAAATGTTATATGTTATAATACGAAATAATTTAATATAACATACTACAATTTAACATAAAATCATGATGGGATATGATATAAAATAACATAATATTGTATAATGTAGCATGTTATAATAAAATATACTGTATAATATAAATCTCAGTTTGTGTGTTTTCTGTGATTTTGCACTTCAGTGTGTCTAGCTATAGCTAATAAGATCTTGGAGTTAAAATCTCTTGCATCATACTGGATTTTAACTCACAAAGATTGCAACTGCACAATCGTAATCCAACTGCCTAACCATGAGTCTACAAAGGCTCTTACCAAACATCGCTCTTACTATATACTGTATACACTCTTTTCCCGATTTCACTTGCTAAAAGACGTAATAATTGAAACTCTATGAACTCTATGATTCTACGAAACACCATGGTTTTTCGTGTTTTTGGGAACTTTTAGTTTCGGGTTTTTCGTAAGGTTCAATTGCTAAATTGCGATCAAGGCTAATACATGTACTTCTCATGCAGACTATTGTATTATCTTGAGTAGGAATTATCTCTACATTCGGCTGACAAATACATCCGATATCTCATTTTTATATTTGTATTAGTATCGCGAAGTAACAGTATCGTCGTATTCACAGTTTCTGCTGGAACAGTAACCTTTTTATACATTCACACTTCTGTGCACGAATTGTTATTATTTATTCAACATATCCAGGATTTTTATTTTGTTTTCTCAGCTCGTATTAATTGTATCATTACCAAATCATATCATATTGTAATCGTACCAAAAAAGACTCTATTTAGCTATTACTTGCTAATTATTGTTTCACATTTACATGCTTTTATATGTAAAGTTGTTTTATTTTGTTTCTTAATTTATTTGACATGCACAAAACATTTCCCTCATAACATGAAGTTTGAAAGTTACAATTGTTTGTCAAAGTTTGAAAACCTGTACAGCTGTTTTTTTTTTCATTTATTTAAACTGCGTAAAACACTTTGTTCATGATATGAAGTTTGAAAGTTAGAATGGTAACTGTTGTTATATGTTGAATAAGAATAAATTTTCTGTGCCAAAACTTTTATTACCCGGGCAATGCTGGGCATTCAACTAGTATTATATAATAATACAGCATATTGTAATACTGTGCGGATGAGGTTCCGAAAGAAATAGGAATTCCATAGCAATTTTGGTTGAAGCACACACAACGCTGTATACCCTACATGCCCGGCATATGCATATCCTATATTTCTTAAAAGAAATTCTAGATTGAGTTTAAAAATATTATTTTCATTATCTTGAGAAGTTCACTCAGTTATTGAGCAAATAGTTGTCAATGCTATATAAGAAATATTTACTTTAATGCAAATAAATTCTACATTTATTGCAGTAACATATATCCTTAGTTTAGCAAAGCTGACTGATATTGAAGTGTGTAACACAGCACCAGACTAATATAACACGTAGTTCATTACCATAACTAGTATAATTATGAATTGTAAAGTGTTGACAAGTTAATATTTGTTTCTTTTTAGAAACATTACGAAGTATTAAGCAAAAGACATCATTTTCTCAAAGCAGATATGACAAAGTAAACCTATATATCTATGAAATGTCTAATAAAAAATCGGCAAGTATAGAGCATGTCAATTAAAAAAATAATACTTTGATTATAAGAGAAATTAAAGTACAAGGTACCTCTATTGCAAGAGAAAAAAGTATAGAGTGTTTCTATTGCAAGAGAGATATAAAGGTACACAGCATTTCTATTAGAAGAGAGATAAAAGTATAAGGTGCCTCTATTGCAAGAGAGATCAAAGTATAGGTTACCTCTATTGCAAGAGAGATAAAAGTGTAGGGTACCTCTATTGCAAAAGAGATAAAAATGTAGGGTACCTCTATTGTAAGAAAGATGAAAGTGTAGGGTACCTCTATTGCGAGAGAGATGAAAGTGTAGGGTATCTCTATTGTAAAAGAAATAAAAGTATAAAGTACTTCTATTGTAAGAGAGATATAAAGGTTCACAGTACTTCTCTATTAGAATAGAGATAAAAGTATAATCTGCCTCTATAGCGAGAAAGATATAAGTATAGAGTAATTCTATTACACGGAACATATACATGTAAGTATAGAGTAACTCTATTACAAAAGGAAGAGAGCATTATAAAGTACTTCTATGGCGAAAGATTGAATATCGTAGAGAGTATTTATTACATTAGAAAGGAAAGTATAGAGTATAATTATTGAAAGGAAAATACAAACATATTTATGTAACTTATTATTGGCTCAAGTAATCACCAATAAAATGTTTTTCATTATAAAAAAAGCAGAGACAGAAATTAGGAATTATGACTGATTACACAGGCGTGTTTTAAAAATCAAAAATATATATTCATAGATCGTGCGATGAGAATAAAGGAAGATGTTGTGGAGAATTTAAATCTGACACACAGTACCTGGCAAGGGGAGAAAAAACAGAGAGAACTTCTGCAGGAACACATAAGGGCAATAACTGAGCTAGTCAAGAGGCTGGATCGAGATATCAAGGTTGATTGGATAAAACTTATATTCACTGTAACAGATGAGTGGAGTATGATTATTGTAGGTAATACCTGGCCAATGTTTACACCTAAGTTTATCATCAAGCCTCAGTGTAAACCAGACTTTATCTGCCTATCACTACACAGCGTCTATAAGTCTAATGGTATACCTAAAGCATGAAAGTTTCTCTGTTCTACACAAGACACTACTTGGTTAGAAGTGTAAGTCACAAAGAAGTAGATAAGAGAAGAATAGAAGTATATTAGCACTAGATGAATGCCCGACACTGCTCAGAATTTCTTTTATTTTTAACAGAATCAGCGCGCGTTGTTTCGGGACAAAAATTCATGAATGCATTAATTGAAAGCAATCGTCTATAATGCGTGTGAAGGCATGTTCTTGAGGCTCTAATCGGAGAGATTGTGCCACAATTATGTGCAAAATGAAAGTTCCAAGTTTGCCATTTGAGTAAAGTTTGCCTGCTTTCATCCATTAAATAAACTGTACCATGTCGCTCTTACAGCTTGTTCCTCACGCCAAAATTTGTTCAACGTCATCGAACTTGATTCTTATTATAGTAAAGATTAATCAATGACATCAAAAGGCTAGCCTAGTTGGAAACATGTAAAAAACATATGTTTATCAATCACCTTAATTATGGCCTATACTATTTCTTCAGTACGACGGTTTCGAGATTATAAGATTAGAGTTTTATAATATAGTACGTAAATAGATTGAAGATTTCATAGCAGTACAGTCCATAGAGATATATTTCATAGAGATATATTTCATAGAGATATATTTCATAGAGATATATTTCATAGAGATATATTTCATAGAGATATATTTCATAGAGATATATTTCATAGAGATATATTTCATAGAGATATATTTCATAGAGATATATTTCATAGAGATATATTTCATAGAGATATATTTCATAGAGATATATTTCATAGAGATATATTTCATAGAGATATATTTCATAGAGATATAATTCATAGAGATATATTTCATAGAGATATATTTCATAGAGATATATTTCATAGAGATATATTTCATAGAGATATATTTCATAGAGATATATTTCATAGAGATATATTTCATAGAGATATATTTCATAGAGATATATTTCATAGAGATATAATTCATAGAGATATAATTCATAGAGATATATTTCATAGAGATATATTTCATAGAGATATGTTTCATAGAGATATATTTCATAGAGATATGTTTCATAGAGATATATTTCATAGAGATACATTTCATAGAGATATATTTCATAGAGATATATTTCATAGAGATATATTTCATAGAGATATATTTCATAGAAATATATTTCATAGAAACATATTTCATAGAGATATATTTCCTAAAGATATATTTCATAAAGATATATTTTTTAGATTTCTTTGCTGGCAGTCAGATCATGGTTGAAAGTTGTTCCAAAAAATTTAGGCCCTTTGTGTAGGTTATTGCACAAACAAGCTATACAAAAATAAACAATAATGGTTGACAAATAAATTGCTTTTAGGGGTTGATATATCAGACATTCACTTCAATGCAACAGCTGTTCTTTATCATATTAAATTTGACATGTTTGAACAGGTATCTTTCTCATTTCATCATAGTACTGAAGTGGTGCACTGCATTCTCTCAACACATCTTTTCATAAACTCATAATTCTTTGGCAGCATTCACAAGCATCTTACTTCCAGCCACTAATAATGATGAATACAGTGGCTCTATCCAAAACTCTCTCTGGATTGTATCAGTCAAAACATTAAAGATACTTATACCTCAACTAAATATATATGTCTGTTGACTGACAGACTAACTGACTGACTGACTGACTGACTGACTGACTGACTGACAGGTGTCATAAGACAGTTGATCTGTCAAAATTCATCTATGCCTATAGGATGACATATACATAGTCAAATTACTTGAGTGGACAAATGCTACGGGTATGTCAAAGGTTGTCAACAGGTTTGTCAAATCTGTTGTTTAAGGTACTGGAGAATGAATTGAGAGTGAAAGACTCCTACATCGCCAGCAGTGGAAACGCTATCAAATCCTTGGAGCTACAACAAGCCACTGCATTAACTGACATTAGAGGTAGAATTGCTCGTGGTGATGCTGCCATTGCTAAGCTAGCCAATGAAAACTCAGCATTTCAGGAAAGCCTAAAGCAAACTGGAAATAAACATCAGGACTCGATAAATAGACTAAATGAAAAAATTCAAGCCCTTGAAATCAAGGTTAGAATAGAGTCACAATTTAGCCTGGTTTCTCTCACATGTATTGGTACAAAAACATTTATTTAGCTATGTAACAGAAACATTTCGCTATGTAACTGAAACATTTGTTTAGCTATGTAAGAAAAACATTGATTTAGCTATGTAAGAGAAACATTTATTTAGCTATGTAAGAGAAACATTTATTTAGCTATGTAAGAGAAACATTTATTTAGCTATGTAACAGAAACATTTATTTAGCTATGTAACAGAAACATTGATTTAGCTATGTAAGAGAAACATTTATTTAGCTATGTAAGAGAAACATTTATTTAGCTATGTAAGAGAAACATTTCTTTAGCTATGTAACAGAAACATTTATTTAGCTATGTAACAGAAACATTGATTTAGCTATGTAAGAGAAACATTTATTTAGCTATGTAAGAGAAACATTTATTTAGCTATGTAAGAGAAACATTTATTTAGCTATGTAACTGAAACATTGATTTAGGTATGTAACAGAAACATTTATTTAGCTATGTAAGAGAAACATTTATTTAGCTATGTAACAGAAACATTGATTTAGCTATGCAACAGAAACATTTATTTAGCTATGTAAGAGAAACATTTATTTAGCTATGTAAGAGAAACATTTATTTAGCTGTGTAGCAGAAACATTTATTTAGCTATGTAACTGAAACACTTATTTAGCTATGTAACTGAAACATTTATTTAGCTATGTAACTGAAACACTTATTTAGCTATGTAACAGAAATATTTATTTAGCTATGTAACAGAAACATTAGCTATGTAAAAGAAACGTTTATTTAGCTATGTACCAGAAACCTTTATTAGGCTATGTAACAGAAACATTTATATAGCTATGTAACAAAAACAATTAGCTATGTAAGAAAAACGTTTATTTAGCTATATAACAGAAACATTTATTCTTATCATGCTGCCTACACAAGAAAACATACATTACAACTTAATGTATGACTAGCTGAGCCATGTGAAGGCTTGCTAATGCAAAGATAACAAAATATTTGAGTTTCAAACAGCTCTTCTGGATGACACATGTTACGAGTAAAGAGTTTTTTCCATGTCAGCATAAAACAAGATACTCATAAAGTACAAGATAAAGCTAATACTTGTGTTTGCTTTGAAAGCAACTGTTTGATAGTATTTCTTACTCTTCAAATGAGTATTATTTAGTGTCTTCACTATCTACCTACTGTACATGCACTATATGTTTATTATAAGTTCACTGTGAGCTCACTATATGTTGAACATTCATTGAATGCTCGCTGTAGGCTCGTCATATGTTTACTGCATGTTCATTATATGTTCATGACTGCATTTGCATTGGTGTTTGGTGAATATTCTTTAGCCAAATTGACATCTATATGATTAAGGTGAATATTATGTTCACTAACTATGCAAATGTCTATGGTTTACTTTGTTGGATATGTTCTCTTTATATTAATAGTATGTTGTGTAGCTATAGACCTGAATATGTTTTACAACGTTCACTTATTATTTTTTGTATGTTCATTGTGTGCTCAGTTGTAGTTGTGATAGCTTACAGACCCAATCAACTTGACCCCAGTTGAAGTAGCTGAGTAGAGTAGGTATTAGCCTTCTGTTGATTGAAGCCTTAGTTCTAAATATAAAGTAGTACATGTATCTTTATAACCCTGCATGTGTCATGAGTGAGCTCATAATTACTGATGCTACAGCAAGAGCTGAAGCAGTCCGTTAACTGACTTTGCTTAGATTTTTTTTATCTTGAATGACCTTGACCAGCTGACTGTTCAGCTATATTACATATGCCCGATGACTTATGGATGACAACCACAAATAATCTTATGCCACTAGCGGTGTAAATAGCCTCATAATTTTTGTTTGTTGCGCGTAATATTAAAAAAATTCTCAACGTATTCACAAATAGTTTGAACTAAAATATTTTTTGAAGAATGAGTTTGTGCCAAGACCAGAGGAGAACTCAGTAAACAGTGATTAAATACACTAGTGCAAAACATTGGTGATATTTTCTAAATCTTAGTTACAATAATGGAAAGAACAGTTCCCAATTTTTTAAATAGTAATATACGATTTTTTATGATATAATCATGATACACTTGCTGAGTGTCTGGTTAATAAGCGTTTAGTAAACAGATAGCGAGTTCTCTGTTGAGCTTTGAAATTGTTCCTGCTTGAATGTAGGGGATGTAACTCCTAACATATCTTCTACTTACATCCAATCCACTTTGCGCTTACTTGAAACTATTTCGACTGCTTCAATTCACCAAACATACATGTAAACAGATGTTTTATTCTTATTAATAATATCTCACTCAAGTGGATCTACATATTGTAAGAACTCTTCGAAGGCGTAATATCACAACTTCATGTCTTCATTTCAAAGTTCATTCTCAGATTAGGCAGGCACAGAGGGTAAATGCTACATATAAAGAGGACAACTCCTTGTGCAAACATAATGACAATTTGTGTATGGTTGTCTGAAGGAGGAATCGATTGATAAATCTGTTTATTCAGATAGCTGAAGGTTCTCAGAAGCTAGAGAGAAGCACCACAGAGACCATCCTGAGAACACAAAGCAAAGAAAGTGATTTGGCCAAAAACACGGCGGTTGTTGAAGCAAAGCTGAAGTAAGTCCCTTCGCCAACTCTAGGCAAGTAATTAATTAGACTGGCTTTACAAAGCTAATGCATGGCTTATGGCTTAAAATAATTTTGTAAAAATTTAAAAACAAAATGGAAGCATCGTTTTGATGAAAAGCTTACTAGTTTAAAATCAATTTCTGTGCAACAAAGTGGCTCATACCAAAGGCGTTGTTATATTATCTTACCAATTTAGTCTCAAAAGAATTCAACGCATCCTTTACTATAATAAGATCCGTGTCCCTTCAATTCAAGTCATGAGTGGAGCGTTAGAGAAAATGATTGCAATCAACAGGATTTGAACTTTTGACTTTCAGCTTGGTGTACCAACACTCTCCTGCCTGCATCAATCAACCGACATGCTGTGATTAGATAAAATTTAGTAATTAGTTATTGCAGCTGACGAGCTCTCAACGTGCACCAGACTGCCAGAGTACTAGTAAAATATTATTTGTAATAGTATATATTTTGTCTACTATGTGAGTAAATTATTACAGAGGTTCGATTGAAGAACTAAAGTTGCTCTTAGCTAATCAGAAGAATATCAGTGACACAGAAAGGGAAAAGGCAGTTGGCCGCCTCAAGCTTGATATTGAGAAACAAGACGCTATCTCCAGAGAGAGGCTGGTAGGCAGTTGACATTCAAAGCAATTTTCATTTAGTGGCTGTACGCATAATAACTCACCTGCATGTAGTGTGTGTGGGCGCGTGGGTGTTTATTTCATCAATTAGTGCAAATATAACATAAAGCAAAAAATTAAAATATAGTTATAATATTAATTAAATGAAAGAAAAATAAAATAAAATAAATAAAGAATAAATAAAAATAAATGAAAGCTCAATTCCTATATATTAACGTACATGTATGATCCGGCCCACATGCGCAGTAGCACTGCAGCTAGTTGAGACGCTGGGCTCACAAAAGTTAACATGTAAGTTGAGATATTTGGCATATTTCATCAAAATATAAATAGTCTTGGCTATTTAAATTTAATAGGCTGGTCTTGATTAAGAGGCTCAACAAGTGGTTTCCAACATTTCTTTTTAAGCTAATAAATGCTGAAATTTTGCGTTAGTTTATTGGAAGACTGTTCCAATGTGATTGTACTCTGTGTTTAATAGTTTTTAACTGGAAGCAGTATAAAATAATGGTAACGGTAAATCGGTTTTCAAAAATCTAGTATTATAATGAGAATATTATTTTACTCTTTAATCATTTGATTAAAATTTTGAATTTGTCATCAAGAGCATTTTATACTGGCTGAGTTTATCAACAGGCAACACAACAAGGACTGTGCTGAAGTCAGTGATGGGTTGTCAATAATTATGCGCATTAGATGCTATTATGATATTTATACTTTTTTAAATAACAAAATGGGGCATGACTCCAGACAGTAACTAATTTTAGAGTTAATACACTGTTGTATATTAGTTTGATAACACTTCCGAGTAAAAATGTGGATCATTTACTTATCAGGCTCAACATAGACTTTATCTGCGTATTTAGCTTATCGATGTGTGCTTCTCATACCAGGTGTGTCCAAATGAATTCTTAAGAGCTTGATTGAAGATGACTCCAAATTAAATAATTTTTATTAGTTTTTTTAATTTAATTTTGTTTTGATGTCTCATTACAATTTACCATATATCTCGTTACACCAGTAATAAATATTTGCACACAACAGACCAGTTCTTTGGAAACAATGAGACATTAGATCAGTCAAAACAAGACATGGTTATCACTTGTAGATGGCAACTAGTCTACTGGTAATACTTGTGATAACACTTTTGGTAGACTATAGGAGAAGGTGATTATTTTATTTTGTACTTACCCACAGATGGACTCAATAATTGTATTGCTAATTCTTTTAACCTTCCGTCAATAGAGATAAGATATATACCTAAAAGTGGTAGTTTTCAATTCTTCTTTGTATAAATTGTTGTATTTGCGTTTATGACACCACATGGCAATATGTTTTAATTTATTGATTTTTTAATTTTTTGCTAACACTATACGTAAAATATTTTTTTCATAAAAATGAAGATGGACTAACCAATAAATATAATTTATCCATAGTTAAACACTCCGGTATATACCTCCGGTATATAACTCCGGTATATAAAACTATATCAAGTTTTACTATATCTACTACTTTCAGGATAAAATGGAAGCGAGAATCAACAAAGTCTTGACGGATATGAACAGTCAACTTAAAGAACTTCGGTCTCTCTCCTCTGTGAAAGACCTTCAAAAAAGTCAGCAGGTAGATTTCCATAAAGTATTATTATTGCTCTTTGGTACAAAATGATGGCTGCTGTCTTTTGCTCAAATGATGATTTAAAAACTGCAGTCACATTCATTCATCTTAACATAAAAAAACATTCTAGCTAACAACCTAGTAAACAGCCTGTGAGCATACCTCAGGAGTAGTCTGAAGTTGGTGATGGGTTAGGGATGGCTGAACCAATCTGTCTATGAAGGAGGATGGCGATTTATCAATGCTCAAAAACTTAAAAACACTCCTGTACACAGGCTATATAGGCATACAGACCATATCACAGGGAGAGGGGAAGAAGCTGAAGATATAAAGTGACATTTAGGATGGATGACCGATTTTCAGTCATTTTTCTCAAGTCTGCTTTTTCTGTGACTCCATATGCTACCGAAGACTATAGAAAGAAGAAGATACGATATCATCATGAGATTTTACTTGTAGATTCAGAATGTTGTGTAGAATAAAGTGATAGTAACAGATTTTGGCTAAAGCTAGTACCTGTCTTGTTATTCTGTAAATCATAGGTCAAAGTCTTGTCATATCAATCGGTATAAATCCTTTCGCTCAAAAATTTTTTTTGTAATTGTTATCAAAATTCTGTTTCTATGGCTGCTATAAGCACATTTTGAGCTTCAATTTGACACCAAGAACAAGCATTTTGGTGTAGCAGCTGATTCATAAAATCGTCAAATGTGAAGCTCTGTAACAATATTTATTTATATTTATTGATGGACATATCTTAAAAACTGCTGCATCAAACACAATAATTTTTTGTGTGGTTGATAAGTACCTAGTTTCCAAACAGTGTGCAAAATTTCAGCTCTCTATGTCCATTTTCAACCAAAATAGGTTTTTAACCCAATTTTGCCCAATCCCAAACTGAGAACTGATGTATATTATAGTTCTCAGTTTGGGATTGGACACAGCAAAAAAACTGGTGCAAATAAACCATGTAACTTTAGAACCCAATGAATTGATATAACCTTGGTATATATCCTCAATATGAAATTGTTGGACACATTTGTTAACGGCTGACTGATGCCATGAAGCAAGTAGCTCAGTGCAAAAGTATAACAGTAGTTGAGAAGATAGTCTAGCCAGCAGTACTGCATAAGGACTACAACACAGCTTTGATGTATATTATAAAGCTGCCTTATTCACAGATCCCTGTGTTGTAGTCCTTATGCAGTACTGCTGGCTAAACTATTTTCTCAACTACTGTTATACTTTTGCACTGAGCTACTTGCTTCACTGGCATCAGTCAGCCGTTAACAAATGTGTCCAACAATTTCATATTGAGGATATATATCAAGGTTATATCAATTCATTGGGTTCTAAAGTTACATGGTTTATTTGCACCAGTTTTTTTACTGTACACAATTTTAACCCAGAGCTTGCACATTGCAAATTTAAAAATATACGAGGTAAATGCCTGGATACATTTGCTTGGCTTTGTAAGTTGGCTCTTTGCTTGCTTTGTGCTTTTGTAATGAGTTTTAACTATGCCAAATTTTTGAGATGGGAAATGCACTGCAAATGCTTTATATCTAATGTGCCGACCCTCAAACAACAAGCTTTGCTATTTTTAATGTATCTGTGGCAAAAGATCTGGATCCAATCTAGACTGACATCCAGGCCCTTCCAACACCTGTAGCTGTTTTGAAACTATATATATAATTTATAATTCAACAGGAAATGGAGAAACGACTATCTACTATGGTTGAGTCATCCGTCCGGGAACAAATGGAAAAGTTTACCCGATTGAGAAATGAGTGCAGACAAGGGTTTGCGTCTGTTCATGACAGCATCACCAACAGTAAGAGTGTACTCGAGGGCAAACTCACTCTCAGTGAGGAACAGCTTCGCAAAGAAATCGGTCACGTTAAGAATATGGTAGTATTAGTTTAGATTAAAGGCTTGTCCGCAAATTTGCCTAAAACTTGGGCATTGTCGGTGCACGTATTTTTAGCTCGTTGTGTATCGCAGTTAGTCGTCACTTAACCCTCTCTTTGTTTTGATATATCCGACAGTCTTCCTCAGTTTGTTTCACAAAGCAGAATTCTAAGACAAATGAATTGAAAACGATTTTGTCAAATGCACTTGAAATTCTATAAAATTCAATTATTCTCCGTATTGTACAAACAATTCCACACTAAACGGCTAGACCTTGATACTTAAGAAACTACCACAAACTTGCCTGATATTGTTAACTTCGAATTGTTCTATAACTAAACCCTACTCAGTCTTTAGAGGTCTATGGCTGTATTGATGTCTATTACTTTTTTAGCATGAGCACTAGCTGTATTTACTTTTCAGACATAAATTATGTAACCATCTAGGTCTTCCCAATATGGCATCGGTGTTGCGACAAATAAGAACACAAAGAATGTTATTTTAATAAATTATTAAACATATTATTGATGTTCTATGTACGCTACAGGAAATGATAACCTTGTTATTTTTGTCTTCCACCTTTTATTATATTATACACATGTATGTCTATACACATGTATGTCTATACACATGTATGTCTATACACATGTATGTCTATACACATGTATGCCTACACACATGTATGTCTATACACATGTATGCTTATACGCAAGATATTTTATGTGTTGTATTTACTTGTCAACTTTTAGCATTTAAAACTTATAAAAAGAAATATATTTCTGTTTATTAGACATCGAGCTTATATATTTTGCTATCAAATAATAATAAAATATTTAAAATGATGAACAGAGTGTGGTTGTTTATGGAGGGTAGAATCTCAGTAGAACGAATACCACCGATTGCTGCCATGCAAAAATTCTTTGACTTGAAAACCAGAACTCAGATCTCTTGCGAGTGGCACAACTTAATGGCATTCTACGATTGAAATAAAAACCTATTGCAATATATAAATCTTAAATAGCTTGCTCAAAAGGCTGCACAGTAACAAACGGGAACACTCCAAACTCTGGTGGTGATATTACGCTCGGTATCCCTGGCTGTCGAGAACGAGGTAAGGTCGCTCTGATGACCTGAAGAGCATTATGCAGGTAGCGACCAGACCGAGGACCTGCAACAAGCAACAGGAGCAGACGTGGGTGATGATGATGAATTACAGTAACTCCCTTAATAGTAAGTGTTTCCATTAAACAGGTAAAAATAATGTGTAAATTTCAGCCTTTCTTAAACCATACTAGTATACAGCTGGTGCACTGCAATCAGAAACTACAGTCATACCTTGACATACTAGTGCCCCAACATATGAGCAACTCCAGATACGAGCTGGATTTCTAGCAAGTTTCTACCTTGAGATAGGAGTAATATTTGAGATACGAGCATACGACCCGGTTCTCTATGACTACTACACTATATGCCCAAGTATGCGAGAGGCCACTTTTGAGAACAGCATCGCTCGATCATTCTCTTCAAATCAGTTTGCAAAAAGATTTCAACAGGTTGGCTAAAAGTTTTAGTGCGGCAAAAAGTGAAAACCGAAAAAAGATAATAAAAACATTGAGACGACAAAATTAAAATGAGTTTATTAAACAATTAAAAATTAGGTTAAGTGTGTGTTTAGTAAGCTAAATTAATTTACGTTACATTCAAAGTTTCTGTTTCGTAGTGTCACAAAAGTTAAGTGTACCTATGTGAGGTCTCTCTCAGACCCTCAGACCCCTGTTAGCCACTACGTCTGTCTCAAAGACAAAAGCTTACAGTACTGTACATAGTAATGTTACATTTTATTGCAGATTTCAACAGCTAAATAAGTATTTGCTACTTTGTTAGCATAGGTACTTGATTACAACAATTAAAAACTTATTTTTTCACGGTAATTTCCTGTTTTATGTGTTTTGTTTCCGACCATAGTAATGAATTATTTTGTATTTAGTTATTTTATGAAGAAAATAGTGCCTTGAGATGCGAGTAAATTGACATAAGAGCTCAGTCCCAGAATGCATTAAGCTCGTATGTCGAGGTACGACTGTATATAGGTAGCAAAAATACAAAATCATGGGCAGTTTTTACACTTTTATCACAGCTAAAAATGGAAGATTCGGCATGCGATGTTTTTGTATGAGTCAAACAACCTTAATATAAACAAAAACTCCAGCAATATTAAACTTAGCTGAATTTTCAATTATTGTGACCTGCTGTGCTATGCTTCTCATATTGATAGACACCTATACATGTATGCTCAAACTCCTAGCAATGTATACATCAAGTTAGCTGCAATAACCATGCCCCATAATTATATTTATAGTGAGATTTGTTTAAGTGAAGATACTGGACCACTTGAATAAAGTTTCACAAGATTCTCGTACAAAAGAAAACGATACAGTAATGAGGCATCATCCAAAATAACATTTTTTTATTTACCTAAAAAGATAGAGTGGCTACAAAACTATAACATAAAAAACTCACATTTGTTAGTAACCTGTGTTTCTGCACAAATGTTCCGAATATTGATAAATTGTTCAAGTAAAAAAATTCTTCAATTAAAATGAAGTTGTCTTCCCGATAATATATTTTTTAAAATGCAAAAACCTTGCCGCTGTCAGGTTTTCTATAAACATAAAGACGAGGTTTTAGAGTGACGGATTCAGATGATATCCTTGTTCGGAGTTCCTTCTAAGAAGTGCTTTTAGCGAATTCAGAGAACACAATATAGAAACTGAGTGTTAAACCAAAAAGCCAGAGACACCCAATTCACTGACTAGGCGCACTGAGCACACGTGTTATTAATCACCCCCTTATAATTCATCACTAGACTTGCAATGAAAGTCAATGACAACTAACTGTCTGCTTAGGTTATTTACAATAACTAGTGAGAAGAGATCAGTGGCTTGAGTTTGAAGTTTAAAGATGAACTTACACAAAATTTTAATAAATTTTATCAGAAAGTATCGACATTTTTTATCATCTGTGATTGTTTTTGATGTTTGAGGTGACCTGACTGCCAGGATGTTTCAAGGTTAAAATCAACAAAACTTGATCGCAGTTAAAACGCTCAGACGAAAAATACATGTCGAAATGACATCACTAATTGCGATAGTTAATATCGGCTGTTGCATTCATGTTGCAGCGTTACGTGTCTCTATTCTTTCAGTTTCTTTGTAACAATAAACGCTACAATCGAACTCTCGCTTGAACTGAGTGTTTAATCGCAATCAAGTCTTGTCAATTTTAATCTTAAAACATCCTGGCAGTCAGATCACATCAAACATAAAAAACAATCACACATGGTAGAAGAATACCGAAACCTCCTGATAAAATCAGAAGTTCACCAAAAATCTTACCTGCAGCACGACGACAGAGACTGTAGCTACGAAGATCCATGAATAGTATTTCTCAACTTCGTTCACAGCTTTGTTAGCGCAGCCATCCGTGAAAATGATTTTATTTGCATCAGCGTGTTTCGTGGTTCTGATTGGAGTAGTACAGTTACTTTCCCGACAGCAAGACTTGGGGATGGGATGGAGTACGGAGCGTGATGAGTAATTGTACCAGTCAGCGTAAGTATCAGCCCCGCAGCAATTCATCTATAAAACAGGTTCATTCGAGTGATCTAGTTGCGCACATAAACATTAGTTTGGTCTACTAGCGGTGGGAAAACAAATCTCTAGTTTAAACTTGGCTAGCACCAGCAGTGTAATGAGTGGCCGTGAGCGGCTTACATATGAGCAAACAATAGGAACTTCATATCTCATTTATCATCCATAATAGCAATCGAAATAATAGGGTTAATGAGAAAATAATAATAAAGTCTTATAATAATAAGACCAGCACTCAGCACCTAAGGCTACCGATAAGACCAGCAGCACTCAATACCTAAGGCTAAAGATAAGACCAGCACTCAGTACCTAAGGCTAATGATAAGACCAGCACTCAGTACTTAAGGCTAAGGATAAGACCAGCACTCAGTACCTAAGGCTAAAGATAAGACCAGCACTCAGTACCTAAGGCTATCGATAAGACCAGCACTCAACTTAGTACCTAAGGCTAACGTTAAGACCAGCACTCAGTACCTAAGGCTAATGATAAGACCAGCACTCAATACCTAAAGCTAACGATAAGACCAGCACTCAATACCTAAGGCTAAAGATAAGACCAGCACTCAGTACCTAAGGCTATCGATAAGACCAGCACTCAACTTAGTACCTAAGGCTAACGTTAAGACCAGCACTCAGTACCTAAGGCTAATGATAAGACCAGCACTCAGTACCTAAGGCTAAAGATAAGACCAGCACTCAGTACCTAAGGCTATCGATAAGACCAGCACTCAACTTAGTACCTAAGGCTAACGTTAAGACCAGCACTCAGTACCTAAGGCTAACGTTAAGACCAGCACTAGCTTACTCACATCGCTTACACCATAAAAGATATTTGTCAGGACTCTGGCAATAATCTGCGAGTTGGAGCAACTTTCATAATTTCTAATTTAACAATTACAGCAGGCTACAAACTACGGTCATACCTCGACATATGAGCTTCATGCATTCCAGGTGTCCAGGCATTCAAATGACAATTATTTCTTATCTCATATCCTCATATCAATTTTTTCTATATAAAATAACTATTTATACAAATTGATCCATTCCTAACCTCTGAAAAAAATTGCTTAAAACCAGAATATTACAATGGAAAAAATGTATTTTATTTGTTCAAATTCAACATCTACGCTCACAAATTAACAAATGCCTATCTAATGGTTATGATCTGCAATAAATGTAACATTATTACGTAATATGTACAATACTGTATAAAGCTCTTGCCTTCGAAACAGATGCTAACTGCTAACGCGAGTATGAGGGAGACTCGTAAGCAACCCGTTCGGTACGCTTCACTTTTGTGAAAACTTAAAGTTTACTTTAAATTTAAAGTACAATTAAATTTTACACATTAAACATTAAATGAATATACCTTACTAAACAAACATTTATAAGTTTTAATCTTACACTTTATTCTAATTTTGTCTTCGTTTTGTTTTATTATTTACTTCTGGTTCTTTGTGCCTCGCTTTTAGTTATGAGAGAGGTCAAGCGACGCTGTCCTCGCAAGCGGCTTCTCACCTACTCGACCACTGAGCTGTCCTTGTAAGCGGCTTCTCACCTACTCGACCACTGAGCTGTCCTTGTAAGCGGCTTCTCACCTACTCGACCACTGAGCTGTCCTTGTAAGCGGCTTCTCACCTACTCGACCACTGAGCTGTCCTCGCAAGTGGCTTCTCACCTACTCGACCACTGAGCTGTCTTCGTAAGCGGCTTCTCACCTACTCGACCACCGAGCTGCCCTCATAAGCCGCTTCTCACCTACTCGACCACCGAGCTGTCCTCGTAAGTGGCTTCTCACCTATTCGACCACCGAGCAACTGCATCCGAAACCATCTCGTATCCAAATTTTTGTTATGTTGTGACACCCGTATGTCGAGATATGACTGCATTGCAATTAAAACCATCTCTGAGAGCTCCATCAACCACCATAAAATATGGCAAAGCAACTTACATTATGTTGTAGGAAGTCCAACTCCTCGCAATACTCTGAAGATGTACCATTTGCACAGTCTTTAATCATTCCATGAAGTTTATCAGTGAGCTTGGTGCGTGCCTGCAACAGATTTAACAGCGATGTCAATTCTAAAACCCTTTCCTCAAGACCGATTGACATCAGGCTAGGTTGGTATATGGAATATGATAATTCGTTGTGTTCATGCGATCTGCCTACAGTGGGAAAATCCTTGACCTGCTCACTGATAGACCACGATGGGTGGTTATTAGAACACTGCTTTAGATAATCCCAAAAAATGCATGATATGACACCGAGAGTTGTCTGCTCCTTTGACAACAATAAGTTCAAATGGAAGAGAAAATAATTCAAAACTTTGGATTTCACAATTTAAAAATTGTTTGCATATAATTGCTAGGTAATTTGCTAAAATTTCAAATAAACCGCAAATCCTGAAATGAAGCGGAGCTGTCATTAATTATTTGAGAAAGCAACTGCTATCTTAAAAATGGACATGCTGCTCAGCAAACAATGAGATAAAATAATACACCAAGCAATGGTGCTCAAACAAGTCATTCAGAGGTATAGTGACATAATTTTAGCACAAAGATAAGCGTATCTATGGCCAGTGTGGCATATAAGTCGAATAGCTAGAACTCTATAACAAGCTTGTACTGCAGAGGCTCCTCTAACCAACTGGCTCTTTTGTGCCGTAAGTTCCAACTCTAGCAGATCCCTCCGTAACAACCTGATAGCCATTAGTCAACAAGCTAGTGCTGTTACTATATGCTAGAACCAACACTAGCATTTCATTCAGTGTCTTAGTGGTGGTTAGTGTTACAGTGCACCCTAAGGATACGATTGTGATCCGTTCCAGGGTTGGCATCAAATGGTGAAAAAATCCTATGTAGGGGTATAGCAACCATAATTATATAATGCAAAGATACCCTGGTAAAATCGTCAAAACTGTATATAAGTGCTGCACATATTAAAAATTAGTAACAAAGTAACTATAGTTACCTACAATAACTTTATTGTGTTTAGTGTTTTTAGTGGTTATGGTTTACAACAAAATGTAACATTATAGTGTACCATGTGCAGTAGGGAGTTCTTACCTTCAAGAACGACGTACATATCATGCAAACTTTGAATTTTTCTCAAATGAGTTTAGCTTACTAAACACACACACTCAAAGCTAAGTTTTAGTCTGTATTTTTAACTATTTTACTGAATTTCAACTTTTTATCACGAAAATGTTATCACTTATCAGTTTCTGTCTTTGCTTTCGCTATAACTTTTAGCGGACCTGTTTAAAACTTTTTTCAACCTAATTTGGCAAGAAAAACCGAAAGATGCTGTTTTCGTAGTGAAGTTTGATTTTTGTTAAAGGTTGACTTGCAACAAAATTCACATTACAGTTATTTGGTAGCAAAAGATTCACCATGTCTTACTCTGTTGTGTTGTAGGTGCAAAATATGTGGAAATGTGATTACAAGCGCGATAAAATAAAAGGCTCGATATAAAACTTCTCGTAGCACTAGTTTATGACAAACACTTCGGGTTTCAGCAAAACCCCATATCAAATATAGATGCTCGCTATTTGACAGTTTTGTTTCGGCTTGGTCTAATCGTCTAGTCGTAATCTGATCATGTGACCCATACTTTGCGAATAAGTTCTGCAGCATTTTTTGGTTATCACAGGTGACCAACAGGCTCGTCATGTTTATCAGACAATGATATGTATTCCTTCAAGCTAAGGTTAAAACATTAAGCGAATTTTCACGGTAAGTTATAAGATATCAGCGCTGAAAGTGACAGCATTACAATGACGATGAAATAGACGCGTAAGAACAATAGACATGGTTTTGTTAAATGTGTAAAGTATATTCGTGAAAATATTTCGACGAATGTGGTTGCGTGAAAGTGTAAACAGAAGCCATCTTGTACAACTACGTCCCATTTGAGCCGTTGTGGAAAGAGATTCCAAACTATGGTGGTCTCGTGTGGCTGCGATTGACTGTTCGTTTTTGAGCTTTTAAGAGCTTGCAATCACATTGCCACATATTTTGCACTTACAACACAGCAAGGTAAGACATAGTGAATCTTTAAATACCAAATAACTGTAATGTGAATTTTGTTGCAAGTCAGCCTTTAACAGAGTAAGAGATGTTGTCTGACCACAAATTTATTGTTTGAAGGGATCGAAACTCCAACTTTGCTACTGGTTTTAAAGGGGAAATATCACCTTTTTACACACGAGAATCGCTGAACTGAAAGAAATCGGTCATCATGTTTCTTTCATGTGTTGTGAAAATATTTCCGGCGAACAGCATTTCGGTGTCGTTGTTATTTTGACGTACGTAATAAGCACACCGACTGCCAATTTTGAACTCGGGCGAAAATTTTGTTGAATTCATAGCCTATAGTGAAATAAGATTTGTATGGCGAGGTGAAAAAATCATTGTGTTCCACTTCGTTTAGTGAAAAAATCGTATATCATTGTAATCGTATCTTGAGAGCGCACTGTATGTGTAATATTAATACATAATATTATTAATATTACATTTAGTAGTACACTAAATGATGCATCATATAAAAATCTCTTTCAAGCTACCATACTTTTCGGACTATAAACATCCCTATATAAGCCGCATCTGCTTTATTTTCCATAAAACGATAATAAAACAATACATAGGCCCCACCTTTGTATAGGCCGCAGAACGTAGGACGGTGCTTCTGAACATGACAGCAACTTTGCTGTTTAAAACGGAACAGTGCCTAACGGCACTGTTTCAATTAATACAAAAAAGTGCCTAACGGCACTGTTTCGTATTAACCGATGTTTTGTAAGAGTGTTTAACGACCTAGTGTCTAACGGAACAGTGCTGTTAGGCAATGTTTCGTTTTTTCTTTCACTGCTAGAGGCGCATTAACCAGGGATTCTGGTTAATGCTCCCTAGCGGTGAAAGAAAAAGCCGCATAATAGCCGCACCCTTATATAAGCTGCATGGCTCAAATCGCCAGAAAAAAGTAGCGGCTAATAGTCCGAAAAGTGGGGTGCTTAATTTTGAAGAATACTAAAGTAACAAATCTACAAATTAGGAGTTGCCTTCACATGCTATGTGTTACTGTGATTTCCAAGGCAAGTTCTGCTGATCCGTCAAGTGACTGAATTAGGTTATTACGCACCTGATGCAACTCGGGTTGCCAGATGTCTGTGTAAAATAGTAAGACCAGTGATAAAGCAATGTGTGAGAGGGTTTGTCATTCAAGGTCAAATATCGCGCTATTTCCACTAAATGTAACTTGTGCTAATGTACCACTGAAATGTTATGCGCAAACTGCTAGCAAAAGATCTTTACTCCAGAAATAAATCGTGATTACCGGTAGTTGAAGCATTTGGGAGTTCAAACTGCCATCTTGTAAACAATAACGCACAATTATTTATACAGCATGCGCTTCTACAATGTAAATAATCCGTTCCAGGAATGTTTATGTTATAGTAATTTTATATTATACAAACAGTAAAATACATGTAAATTGCCTAATCCGTTTCAAGATTCTTCCAAACTCCCCCTTTTGCCATATAAAAAGGAAAAGCTTGACACAACTCATTAATTTGTTAATTAATTAATTAATTAATTACAAAAAATTAATTAAAACTAATTAATTTTTTGTAACTGCAAAATGATTAGTCGGCATCGACAACCTTTCTCACTTTTCTGATAAATTTCACTGGTTTTTTAGACTATGATTACAGTTATTTTACAACAAGTTAATGGGGAGCGCACATCTTTGACGTCCATTTACAATGATTTGTTTTTTCTAAACAGCAAAGTCTATTCTGCAAATTAAAACTAATAAAAAATATTTTATTATTTTTATGTCTAGAATAAACAAAAATATATTATATTATAAAAATAGCGGTGTCTACCTGTTCATCGTCTATCTGTACCCAGGGATCAAGGTTGAGATAAACAATAACTTTCAACAATACAGCAACTTGTGACATTCAGATTGGTAGACTGACACTGTAACACCTGCACCAATCGATCACCTTTAAAGGTTGACTTGCAACAAAATTCACATTACAGTTATTTGGTATCAAAAGATTCACCATGTCTTACTCTGCTGTGTTGTAGGTGCAAAATATGTGGAAAGGTGATTACAAGCTCTTAAAAGCTCAAAAACGAAAAGCCACCGTAGATCGGAATCTCTTTATTTCTCTGACGTATTCATTACAGTTTGGTTATCGTCTTGTCACGTGATGTTCTCACGTGAATTGAAAGGCCAATAAAATCTCAATATAAAACTTATCGTAGTACTAGTTTATGACAAACACTTCGGGTTTTACCGAAGACCCCGTATCAAATATAGATGCTCGCTACTTTACAGTTTTGTTTTGGCATTATTCAATCGTCAAGTCGTAATCTGATCATGTGACCCAATACCTGGCGCAAAGAATTTTTGCAGCACTTTTCGATTATCCCAGGTGACCAACAGGCTCGTCATGATTATCAGACAATGATATGTACTCCTTCGAGCTAAGGTTAAAAAGTTTAACGATTTTTTACGGTAAGTTATAAGATATCCGTGCTAAAAGTGACAGCATTACAATGACGATAAAACAGACGCGTAAGAACAATAGACATGGTTTTATTGAATGCGTGAAGTATATTTGTGAAAATATTTCGACGAATGAGGTTGCATGAAAGTGTAAACAGAAACCATCCTGTAACAACTACATCCCATTTGAGCCGTTTTGGAAAGAAAATCCAAACTATGACGGTCTCGTGTGGCTGCGATTAAATGTTCGTATTTTTGCTTTTAAGAGCTTGTAATCACATTTCCACATATTTTGCACTTACAATACAACGGAGTAAGACATGGTGAATCTTATGATACCAAATAACTGTAATGTGAATTTTGTTGCAAGTCAACCTTTAAGTATTTATGAACAATTGAGCAGCATTCTCCGTTTTGTCGACACATCTGACGATCTATCCCGATGACGATGATTTTACGGCATTGTTTCTCTCACAAGGGCAGTGAGATATGTTACCATTCAAATCGTATTTGAGAACTTGCCCCGACTTGACACTACGTTATGTAGAATTTTTTACGTAATACGAAGCAGAAACTGCATAAATTTTTTATATTTAGAATATACATTATAGGAGCGTCTACTGTATACGTTAGCAAATGACGTGTCATAGTTGTTTTTTGAGCTGTGGCCAAATATGCATGTACATTTTAATCAGTTACTCAAAAACTGATACATCATATATTAAAATACCGGAGATTTGGTGACTCTACGTAAAATACTTGACTTTACAACACATTATGAAGAATTTGTTTCACTTCAACCCAACAAAAGTTTAACAAGTAGCACATGGTGTAGTCTCCCTATTGTACACTCTCGATACAACTTACCTCTTCTCTGTACTGATATCCGAAGCCAACAGCAACAACCTCTCCAATGAGAATGAGGAGAGTAATGATGAAGAACTGTAAAGAGAGAATACGTTATAAATGGCAACATCAGCTAGTCATTGTGAATTCATGACAGCATGGTCCATAGCACACGGCTAAAACACTAGCTAGCCTTTAGCCATTCATATGGTTACCAATCAGATATCTGAGAAGAGCCTCTGAAACAACTTGATTTCCAGTACAGATATTAATATGCTTATGTACTAAAATAGTCAAATATGGACAACCAGGCTTGTGAAGCATTGAAACTGCAGTGCAGCGTAATTTTCAAGAGAATTACAACTATCTAATGCGCAGCAGACATCTCTCACAACTGAAACTGCGATCCTACTGTGACTTGGCCACTGCGATCTACTGCGCATTCACTTCCACAACAAATTACCTCAAACTCTGCAATTTATGAACACTGTGAATGCGCATTCTTCAAAACTTGAAGCTGCATCCGTACTGCGCATCACTAAGAATTTGATACCGTGGATTAACTGACATTCCGAACTCCTTTACTGTATTGTCAAAAATTGTCAGATGCTACATTCAGTAAGCTCACAAACTGCGCTTTCTCTCATATAATTTCCCATTCCGATCAATGTAATTGATGTATATTGTATTTTCATTAACATTATATATTAAACTGTAGTAGATTATCATTTCATTCATATACTATGGCATGCTGCTAATTGTGATCAACCTGTATGTCCACTCATGCTCGAGTGTGAACAGCGTTCACATCTTGCAATCGGGTTGTAAATGCAACTGAGTCAACTCAATGATACCGTGATGAGTTTTCACAAAGATACGCTCTGCATGTATGTACAGTGAAATGCAAAAGTTCCAATTGCATTTTGCACTGAGAATGTGAGAAATGCACAACATTAGCAACACTCCCAATGCATACAGTATTGCACAATATCCAGTAAGTAATGCCACCACTGCACCAATACTGCTCTACCAAAATAGTTATACTGCATGTATACTGCACACTGTGCAGTAATAAAAGTGTGTAATGCAACTATACTGCATGGCTGTGTCATGTTTGCTACTGAACTGCTAATGCATGTATAAAGATATCCAGCAAAATATTTACTGCAATGCATTTTACATCTGGACGTCAGTGAGTACTTATCAATACGCGGTTACGATTTTTTCGTAATGGTCACAACCCCGTGGATAACACACAAACCCTCCAAATTATCTTATGTTGGTATACAACTTCTATATTGTAGCATTTAAGAGTTTTTAGCCATTTACCATTTAAGGTTTTGAAGAAAGTTCTTATCTTCTAAACAGCCCTTTACCGTGAAATGTGTGCTGCCCTGTCAGTTATGCTTATATCACAGTACAAAGATCATTACCCTAAGATAACAGTAAGGTCATGTTTCCTTGAATCACACCATGTCAATTATCATTAGAGTTCAATTCCGTTCCTTGAACTAAGGGCATTATACCATAACAACATGATGATATGCAACAAACCTATGATAAAGTGTAGGATATATGAAGAATTGCATAAGACAACCGCGCTGCCTGTGTGAATCAAGATGCAAAGCGCTCGCTGCCAGGTCATGTAATCATTAGAGATACAGTGCACCCTCGAGATACGATTACCCTGATATACGATTTTTTCACCTTACGAAGTCGAACATTGTGAGATCTTCACCTCGCTATACGAATTTTATTTCACCATACGATTTTGAGAAAAGTTTCGCCCGAGTTAAAATTTGGCGGTCGGTGAGCTCATAACGCACGTTGAAATAAAAAAAGACATCGAAATATAGTTGCCGAAAACATTTTCAGAAAGTTTAGAAGAGACACGATGATAGAGTTCTCTCATGTCAGCATTCCGCGTGGACAAATTCGTGTAAAACACACAAGCGAGAGCAAATATTCATTTGTAGCGTTATAATATATTTTACTATAAACTTTCAAGTCAGCATACGTATATAACTACAAGTATCTACAGCATTGTACAGCAACATTGTATTCTAGCAACATGTTAGCGACATGTGTATTGTACAGCAACATAATTAGCATTAATACGTTTTTGCCTCCTCTCTGCTTTATTCGCTACATGTACCAGCTAAAGTCACGTTACTCCAAAGGTATGTATGTCCTGTATAATAGTAAATAAAATTTCATTTTTCTTTTCGGTAGCCATTAAATGGTCAGGTATGTGTGAGAGGCCGCTTTCGATAACTGCATCGCTCGGCCTTTCTGGCCGAATTCTTGTTGAAAAAGGTTTCAACCAGACACGCTAAATTTTATAATGAAAGTGAAGACAGAAACTTATGAAGGATAAAATTTCGTGATAAAAAGTTGAAATTCATTAAAATAGTTCAAAACACATACTAAAAAAAACTGAGTTTTAAGGATGAGTTTGGCAAGCTAAACTTATTTGAAGTGAATTCAAAGTTTATGTTATGCGTACCTTTTGAAGGTAAGAACTTCTTACCGTACGATCTGCATTTGGTACACAGATTACAATTTTACAGTATTGCAGATTATGATCACTAGGTGCACTTAATACAATGCAGCTACTGCAGGTAACTACAGTTACTAAAGTTAACATACTATTTTGTGACAAGTTTTCAACATGTACAGCATTTTTATAAAATTTTGGACGATTTTTACCTTTTTTTCATTGTGTAATTACAATAGTTTCTATACCCCGACATACGATTTTTCCGCCATACGATGCCAGCCTTGGAACGGATCAACATCGTATCTCAAGGGTGCACTGTATTCATGATCTACACACTAAATGCTCAAGGGAGATTTCGGAGCAAATTTGGTGAACCTACTATATATGTTTTGTTTCAAAAACGTTAATCTTTGTTTCTGCATGTAATATAAGTATGGTTCATTTATGTCACTTGTTCATGAATACATGTATATAATAGTAGCATTTGATCGACTATCATTATATAACTTATAAGTTTGTGGATTTATAGCATATTATTCGATAGCATCATTGCGGTAATATGAACTTACAACGGATCGACGCTCATAACTTCTTTTCTATTGCACATAAAAAGCAAGTTTTGGTTGCAAACTGTAGCTAACATATCAATGAGTGCAATGGTTTTTATGCAACATTGCTAAATATAGATACAAAATATAAATATGTCTTCAAGTTTAGAACGAAATATGAATTGAAAATAACAACAAATTGCAAAAAAAGACCCAGGCTATACTATCATTGCA
Source organism: Watersipora subatra (assembly GCF_963576615.1). NCBI lineage: Eukaryota > Metazoa > Bryozoa > Gymnolaemata > Cheilostomatida > Watersiporidae > Watersipora > Watersipora subatra. The sequence continues at coordinate 33,021,169 of NC_088710.1, read as the reverse complement.
GGTCAATTGCAAGCAATAGATATCAACTGGTAGATATTTCTCAGTTTCTCGATGCATATTTATTAAGAGATCTTTGACAAGTTATGGCAAGGTACGTTAGCAGATTTATTGCATCCATAAGGTTCAATATCGCTCCACCGAAAAAGAGGGCAAAATATAGGCGAAAATTCGCTTCACCCGTAATAGGGCTAAATTTATCTTCCGAAAGATCTGATGGGCCATTTAAAAATATACCGCCAGCTTTTATTTGAACAACGTCTCCAATTGACCGCCTCCATAGAGGAAGGGTTGAAAAATAGAGCTCCATGGTGTTCAATTAGAGGTTTTAAAGTATATTTAGATGTGTCCCGATTCCCGAACCTAGTTATATACACATGTTGTGCAAGATGGGAGTTCCTGATGAAGAAAATACCTAAGAAAATTACAGCTTGTGGTATAAATAAAATATTATAGGTTTGCAAAAGTACAAACCATGTTTATAAATCAGGTTACCTTCACATGTCTAACATTAAAAAACAGATAGAGATGAACATAAATGACAAATAAACAGTAAAAAAGTGTAATATCCGAGTATCCTAAAATTAAATTTATTCAACTTACCAAAGTGAGGGCGATCTTGTTGCTCTTCATGCCTCCAACGCAGCCGATGACTCCTACGATGAGCAGAAAGACACCAACTGCTATTATGATAGAAGCGGGGGTGACGATGTCTGCGGCTTCGGCCAGATCAGCCACCTTGTCATAAGCGGAGAGAACGAGTCCGCCAATCACTATTAGTGTTATAGCACATGCCTAGAATATGACAACGAAAAATTATAAACAACATTCTTATCGCTATTTTCGACAAGTGCGGACATGTTTTGCTAGTGCTCTCGATTTACAGTGCACTATTTTATATTTTTTAGAAGTTTTCGTAAACTTTCCTGTCTCTATCTATATTATCTCTTGTCTTAACTGTTTGTTTCACACTAACATAACTAATCTTATTTTATTGATAGTTGGGCAGCTCGGCCACTTCAGGTGCTGCTGTGAGTGTTTCTATTTATAGACACGGATTGAGACATTTTATTAGTTTTACTTTTACTTTTATTTAAATTAAAGTCTTGGCATTTTATTTTTGTTTCCAAACTAAATAGTGTCATTCTATTTTGTTGGGAGTTGGGCCGCCTAAGGCGCTGCTGCGTGTGTATTTTCTTTTTATAGACTCTGAGTGGGTTATTTTAAACTTCATTTTGTTTAAAAGTCCCTGCTTTTACTTTTGAGATAAACTTCGAAGATTCTTAGGAGTAAGGTGGGTGGAAGTTCTGATATTAGAGTAAATAGAAATAGTATGTCGGAAGCAGGAACACCTAAGGGGGCGGCAGGGTAATGTTAGACAACAAAGTGGCGGTTTACAAAGTGCTGCTAATAGTGATAAAGACAGCTGTGCCTTGGGCATTGTAAAGTTCATTTAAAAGATCAGGTCGATAGCTCTATCCTGTGTGACTTGCCAGCAGTGGTATCATCTCAAATGTGTAGATTTGACCAAGGACGAGGCAGGTACTATCTCGACTTGAAACTAAAGGTGTAAGATAAAGGTGTAAGGCCTTTGAAATAAGTAGTTCATCTAGTTATTTTGCGCACAACCAATTAGATCATATTGAACGGGGTCTAGACCGAATAAAGTCCCTGGTTTCAGTAGGGATTGAACCAAAATTTGAAGCCATTGAAAAACCTCATGCAACAGCGGTAAAGATAAATAAATTTAAATGAAATTAAAATAAATTCTCCGGTCATGGCTGGAACAGGTAAAAAAAACTATAAAACAGACTTAGCAAGAACAAAAACAAATAAGAGATAAGAATCTGATTATTTATGTCATGGCAGAAAACAATACTAAGCAAGAAACCATAGATAAAGTGCAGGAAATCATGGCTAGCTGTCATCTTCAGAAGTTGCTAACTTAAGCTTACACAGACTGGGCAAAATAGACAATCTTAAAATAGCATGGAAAAACATTCCCAAGGCTGTTAAAATTATGCACCCGTTCGAGAGAGGAAAAATGGGACATTCTTAAAAGAATTAACATTCAGAGAATAATGGGAATTTTTGTTAAACCTGACCTCACCAAAGAGGAAAGGGAAGCAGATTTTTGGCTACGAGCGGAGTTGAAAAAGACCAGAGAGGAAAACTCAACAGATGTGTACAAAATAGTACAAATAGTAAAAATAATTACGTAACTCATAGATTGCTGCTGGCAAATGTTCGATCAATAAGGGGTGCAATCATCGAGTTAAATGTAATGTCAGCTCATATTTATTTTTTGTGTGACTGAAACTCATCTAGACGTCTTCGTAAGAGATGGAGAATTATTCGACTCTAGAGTTTTTGATATATAGAAATGATGGGGACTTGCATGGAGGTGGTGTACTAATAGCGATCTCAAATCAATTTCTACAGTGAGTTTTGAGGGATTGTCAAATTTTCCTTTGGAAGTTGTTGCTACTTTTATTCCAAAGCAGTTCAGGGCTGGTCTGGTCATCGACATAATAATGGTTTGTGTATATATTTCACCAAGTGCATCTCATTTAGCTGTTGAGCCTTTGGGTAAGTTTTTGTCACAGGTCCCACAGAGATATGTAACACACTAGATTTGACTTTTGTTAATGTTGTAAATAATGATTTGTCTCTTGTGGTTATTAGTCCGGGTTTAAGTGATCAATACATGATTGAGTTGGAACTTAGACTTGATTATAGAACTAACACTAGGCCTCCTCAACTTGTTAAGCTATATAATCGGGCTGAAAAAGAAGAAATAACAACGATCTTGGGAAAAACATGAAGTCAGATCAGGGGCTTGATTGATGATGGCAAAGACAATAGTGTGTGGAATGTTTTTTCCCCACAACATGGCTTTAGCTATTGAAAAGCATGTCCCAACCATGACAATTAAGCAGGGACCAAACGATGAGCCCTTCCGGTTTAATAAAATTGCAAGGGAACTTGTAAACAAGCAAAGAAAGTTGTATAGCAAATACAGGTTTGGAAATGAACTACATCTCCAAAAGTACAAAATATTTATAAAAAATACCAAAAAAGAACTAAGGAAAATACATGAACATAATCACTACCTAACTAAACACATTTTTACTCTTATGTCTGAAAGAGGCAGCAAATGTTTTTATCGATTTTTAAAGGTCAAGACCGACAAAAACAACAGTATAAAGTCATTGACTAGTAGTGAACATGCCGGAGAAATTTTGGAGGAGTCCGAGGACATGGCAAATGATTTGAAAAACTATTTTGGTAGCGTTTTTGGTCTGAGACAAGACTGTACTCTTTATCCCTTGTTTGATAAATCTATAATCAAAATAATCAGGAATAGAGTCAAGAAATGAATTACTGACTTGAAACCTGGGAAAACACCTGAGCTGCATGGGCTCCGAAAATGGGATCTTTGTTTGGCTATTGATGAAATTTCATGGGTTTTAAAGATGTGGTTGCATCAAAAAATTCGATACAATGAAATTAAGACCCATAAAAGGCTAACACATCAGCTACAATTTGATGCCATTTTTGTCTTTGTAGATCAACCCTGTCCAGAGATATATGTGTTTGAATGAGGCCCTCTTTTAAAAAGCTCACGTTCCATCGGGTGCTTCTTTCATGACGTCACAAGCAATACATCTGAAAAGAAACCACGAGCGATAAATATGAGGTCGCTTCCTTAGCCAATCATCAGCGCGAAATTCTTATATAGCTTATATAAATGTTATCACTCATAAAATGCGTTGTCTGTGATCTCAAATTTAGGGATTTTACTCTATTATTAAATTGCATGGACATCGATATGTACTAAATTAATTAACACCGTTACTTTAATGAATTACTCGATCATCACGTTTTATTGGCGAACAACATAATTGTAAAAGTTGCTGTAAAGTTACTGCGAAGGTGACTCCGAGTTTTCTTGGCATCAGGTAGTTAAAGTTCTACGGAGGAAGATCGGAGAATGGAGGTAAATTTATCTTTTACTTTTAGTCTCCTTGAGAGTTTCCTGTTGAGTTTACATTCAGATTATATTTCCCTGTTTGAGGCTAAAATGTAATTTCCTGCGCGTGCGAGATATGTATGTACAGAGAGTTCTTGACGGCTTCCTTTTAATCTTTAGCATCTAGCTATACAATGACTTAGATTGATGAATATACTAAAGGTAATATTTTAGTACTCATTAATACATGTACTAATTTATAAAATTATAACTTTTTGCTATCACTAATCATTGTTTTATATTTTTTTATCGGTTCACCTAGCTACATTTGCTTCAAATTTTTTGTGGCAGTTTTATCTAGTAAATTAAATTTATGATTTGACATTAGATGTTCACTTTTCACTTGTAGAAAGTGAAGAAAATCGATTGATCAATGCAAATCTTTAACTACCAGAACCAAAGCTTCGAATCGTTGGCTTGGCGTACTTGTGCCTTTGTTAAACATTTATTCGTTTTTAAAATTACACTCGCAATCTATCAAACTCCCAATTTGAAAGCTTTCAGTAGATACGCTTTAGAATGACATATCTATGAATGACATATATTTATTGCATTTGTTTTACTGATTACAGGATGTTTATGTCGTCCCATCAGCCGAAGAAGCTTTGTCAGTGTGGAAACTGCCATAAAGGGGAAAGAGAGACTTGAATGTGTGCTGCATAAACCATGATGTTTTGTTTGAGTTTGTTGCAGTAGATGAAATTGTCTTATTGTATCAGCTAAAACTATGTGAGTGGCCACGACTTGATGAATATTTTTAATAAAAGCTTTATGCCGAGATGAAAATCTTTTTGCTTGTAAAAAATATATAATAAAATTATATTGTTGAAAATAATGCAAAACATGATTTGCAGAATATTGTAGTGAATTGGATACAGTATATGGATGTCCGCAGAACTGGAGAATGTGAGTTCAAATCCAGTTTGCAGCAGACTTCTCATCCTTAAAACTCTATCCCTATGCATATTCTTTTCAAAGACGCAGCTTGCTTATTTTACTTACGGTAGTAAGAAACTAGTTTTCGGTGTGGGCAATGATATACAGCGACGGACATAATGTGGGCGAGGCTTTTGGGAGGCTGTATATCGTTAGTATGGGTAGCGGCGGAACTGTGCTGATACAAAGACCTTATTCTACATAGCTTGCTTGACAGAATTACCGTAGACCGTTAGAATTGGTAGTCGGTACTCAAATGTTTACACAGCATTTGGAGAAAGTGAGTAAGACAAATTTTCAATTTTCGTTATTTGAGGCCTTTGAAACATTCATAATAATGTATCAGTAGCGGGGTTTAAAATTTTATTCTAACTAACATAAGCAAATACAAAATAAAATATATGCCAATAGAGCCGCGTAGGACTAGACTTTTATCGCAAATAGCCGATGTGAATACGAGATATATTGACAGACAACTCCCGCGTGACATCTTTTTGGCAAGTCTGGGCATGTTTTATTGGCCTGAGCATTTTTACGGCGATCAGATTTTTTCGATTTTAATCTTCAAATATCTTGGCAATGAGATCGCGTAACACAACAATCAAAATATCAACTGATAAGAGAAAATAATGCTTTCTTTTAAAATCGACTCAAATTTGACGCAACCACATCTTTACCACTAGTAATTCAGTATATTCTAGATATGTGTAGGCTTCCCTCACAATGGAAACAAGCTAACGTAGTTCCAATATTTAAATCTGGTAGTAAGCAAGCGGCCGGTAACTATCGGCCTGTGTCTTTAACTTGTATTTGCTCAAAATCTTTTGAACACATCTTTTCACATCATATTAGTTCAAAGTAAAATGACATACTCATACCTTAACAGCACGGTTTTAGATGAGCGCTGCCGTGCACCAGTCAAATTTTAACTACCAGATCGTCTATTTTAAAGGAAGTAGACAAAAGGGGGTGTGTGCAGGCTGTCGTTTTAGATTTTTCAAAAGCGTTCGATAAAGTGTACCATGCACTTTTGATGGATAAACTTTTAGGTTATGGTTTTACGAATGACAATCTTTCATGGATTTTAGAGTTTTTGACAGATAGAACACAGAGGGTGGTTTCAAACAGTTCTTTTTTACAAGTTGAGGCAGTAACCTCGGGCGTTCCTCAAGGGTCGGTCCTTAGCCCCGCGCTCTTTTCACTGTATATATAACATGAGTCATTACGTGACTTCAACCATTCGCCTATATGTTGATGAAGCATTGTTGCATCATCCAGTTACCAGTGTCGCTTCTGTGGAAGTCTTTCAGGAATATTTGAATATCTTGGAGAAGTGGACTAAAAAATGGGAAATGCTTTTATAATACATCTAAGTATTCTGTTATAATTTTTAGAACTTCAAAGATTGTTGATTTTTGTAGTGTACAGTATAAACTAAACAATGTGGTTTTGTGGAATTTGTGTCAGAGATGTGGGACCCCAGTCTGAAATCTCCTATTCAATTATTTGAGATGATACAAAACAAGGCTTCTTGCTTTGTTAGTGGTCTGAAGGGGAGGGAGGGTGCTACCCAAGAAAAGAAATTGTTGGGGCTTGATTCATTACAGAATCGTAGGAAAAATCAGAGGGTCAAAACCTTTCAAAACGTAACGCAGTTTGAAAACCCCTCTTTCCAAAAACTGAATGGTTTTATTGAGAAGTGTTTTAATGATGAGTGTCCTTGCACTCGCGCAAAATGTCAGGGCCAGCCAAGAGCTATCTCATCGAACTGAAATGCATTTTTTAACAGTTTTATACTAAAAACAACTAGAGATATGCGAATATTTTAGTTGACACTTGTACGAGTCTGATGGTCTCCACTTCCACCTATGGATGGTCTAGGGACTCTATCCCAACTTGAACATAAACACCTGATGAGTAGGTAGGCTATCTCTATTCATAAACTCTACACATGGTGTTACGTGTATATACACATGAAAACACAATATAAAGATTTAATTTTTTTACAATGTTATGCGTATGTTAAGTCACTCACCGCCCTAACAAACTCGAAGAATCTGATCGGACAATCCATTGTATTGTATAATAAACTAACCAACCAAAAGCAGCAATATCCAATTTATGAATGAAGTTGAACACTTCAACACAGTTTTTATACCAACAAACTTATATGTAAAAGAGAAACAGGTTTGTCAAAATAGCAAAATTTTACTGCACAAAGTGACAAGGTTTTGTTGAGCTAGTAAAAAACAATAATCGTAGTGATGTGATGGCTAACTGTTTATACAAATGAAATAACACATTTCTCCCCGATAATAACTGAATATTAGTAAAAATCTGCAGTAAACGATTAATTAAAAGTTCAACCATTATCCCATTAAAACAACCTAAACTAACAAAAGATAATAATTTTCCAATATGTTTCAATCTCAGCTCTCTAAAGTGCTCGTTTTCTTTATGATAGAAACTTGATAAACTTTTTACTTACCCAAAAGAATACACTAACCAACCCTAAACACGTTTTCAATGTCATCGTTGCACAACCCATGACGACTTCAAACAACTATATTGCTTAACCGTAGTATTTGTTGAAAGGTATTTAGGAAAATGTTATCTGACGTATTCAGTTTCTTGTTAGCAACTACCGCAAAAGCGTTTTCCTTGACATGAGAGAAAACCTTTGTAGCCCAAAAACCTGCCGTAGATTAAATTATGTCTAATGTGTTAGGTAATAAAGTTCAATTTGTTTTTATGGACCGAAGGCTGCATTAGCTCAGCGACAGATCATATGACACAGTCTAAAATAAAAAGAATAATTTTGCTCAGGTATAAATGAGTTAATCAAATGCAAATATATTTTTTTATCAATTATAAATAATTTTACAATAAATTAAAATTATTTTCAACAATATACTGTAATACAAATCAAAATGCTATTCATTTTTTTCAAGGCTTGCGCACAACACAACCGGCTTCCAAGGCTCACTTCGTTCTGCCGGTGGTACAAACATCATACATCATCGTTCATAATAAAACATGCTGACGAGTAGAGTTGCTAGCTCTGTGGCACGCAGGCTGCCTGCAGCTAGCAAAAAGGTGAGTTTTAGAAGATATCATATGCTATATTAACGCATATTTTGAGCGAATTTGTAGGCTTACACTTGCTACAATTTTCGTCCTCTTAGCTGACGTTTGTTTCTGGCACATGGCTAATTGACTTACGCAAACGTTGTTATGGCTTATTCACGGCGATTTTTAAACATTACATTGTGCAGTAATTGAGCCACAAATTACCAATAAGTCCCCCACTCAACTGCGGTCAAACTCGACGTGAAGTCGAGTTTAACTCGAGTAATAACTCGAAACTTTCAAAACGTTGAAATTTATTGGTCTTTGTTTAAATTGTTTTGCACTTGAATTGTATTAACAATAGTTATTTTGCTTTATTATTTAAAAGTTTTTACAATTCTTATACTGCGCATGCTTGACGTATAAGCAACTGTCTTCAATCTATTTAGGCATGTGTGAATTCACTTGGAGTTGCTGCATTAGCAGCAAGGAAATTCACTACATCTGTTCCAAAGACTGCTGCTGGTAAGGTTATGTACTCAGTTCAATTTTCTTTTTCAAGCCTGAATTGTTTTCATCTTTTGCTGCATGGCAAAAGTGTTTCCTCATCCTAGAAGGAATTATGCGAGACGATTTTCTTTTGGTGTTAGCGAGACATATATACATCATGTTTAGCATATATTTTTGACAAAAGGAAACTACTATTCAAACTGCTAGCATCTTTAACAGTCCTTACAACTCATCATTTTCACAAGGTGATGTCTAAATAAGTTTTTGTCAACTGGCACTATGGTATCAAAATTTCAGGGGGCTCTGCTGAAGTGTCAACAGTGCTGGAGGAGCGAGTACTTGGCCAGTCAAGCCAAGCAAACCTGGAGGAGACTGGGCGTGTGTTATCCATTGGAGATGGTATTGCGCGTGTTTATGGCCTAAATAACATCCAAGCCGAAGAAATGGTAGAATTCTCTTCTGGACTAAAGGTATTTACGTTACAAAGGATTTGTTGGTCCCTGTCAATCTTGTGTGCCCAGTCTGTATTTATTTGCATTTCGATTTGTTTTGTCTAATTTTACAAATAAATACAATATTTAACATTGTGGCATTTGCAATGACTAATTATTTCAGGGTATGGCCTTGAACTTGGAAACAGACAATGTAGGTGTGGTGGTATTCGGTAACGACAAGCTCATCAAGCAAGGTGATATTGTGAAGAGAACTGGTGCCATTGTGGATGTCCCAGTGGGAGATGAACTTTTGGGACGTGTTGTTGATGCTCTTGGCAACCCTATTGATGGCAAGGGTCCCTTAAATGCTTCCGGCAGAGCCAGAGTCGGGGTAAAAGCACCCGGTATCATTCCAAGAATGTCGGTGAGGGATCCCATGTTGACTGGAATCAAGGCTGTAGACAGGTGTGTGACCTTGCAAATACCAGATATGTTGCTGCTTGTGCCCCTTAAACGAATTTGAGCTTTCGTAGAAAGCAAATTGTTTAAAGCATATAGTGCAGAGATATTCCATTCATTGAATGCCATTTTTAAAACAATTTGACCTTATCTGCGTCCTTTGCTTGAATAGCAACGCAAAGAGTTGTAATACTCTAGATCCCGTAGAGTTCAATATCGACACAGTTTGACACAGATGAATTTAGTTTTTGCTAGCTTCCATTTGTGCTCTTTAATATTAGCATAATTAGCGGAATCACGTTCTGTTTACGGCTACTCTACCTTTGGTTTAATAGTCCTTTTTTATGGCTTACGTAGTGATAAAGTACACGAAAAGCATGACAGTGCTGAATGATGGTGCAGTGCAAGTGATTTATTTAAGTGCTACCATAGCACATGGTTTTATCACTAATCATATCCTTAAGCGTCATTCACACATCAACTTGTTCAAATTATAAAAACTGTAAAATGGGGAAGTAGCTCATGTTTCATTGCTACTGCTATCATATCAATGAAAGAGGCTATCAATTCCTAGTTTTAATTACAAAAAACATTTAGGTTTAGATACAGTTAGCAATTGGCTAAGGTTTTCTTTTCATCCATATTGCATCAATTCTGACCTGTGTATTACTATATTGCTTTTGGAACTGCTCTGTTTGAGGCCTATTCTTAGGAGGTTTTTCAAGCTTGTTTAATGGTGTTTATGGGCCTGTTATGACATCTAATACTTGTGTTGCGTTTTATCTGTATCAAGCAGTTATTATACTGGTCTAATTCACTATAACCTGGCTGTGTTCGGGTTCTTCATAATTCTGTTTTGTTCTATAGTCTGGTGCCCATCGGTCGAGGACAGAGAGAACTGATCATCGGTGATCGTCAGACAGGCAAAACTGCCGTTGCTGTTGATGCCATTATTAACCAAAAACGGTTTAATGACAGCAATGATGAGAAGAAGAAGCTGTATTGTATATATGTGGCTATTGGACAGAAGAGGTCGACAGTCGCTCAGCTTGTCAAGCGACTAACTGATGCCGGTAGGATTCAGGCTTTTTGTTATTTGTCCGACCATGTGTGGATTATGAATGATTAGCCATGGAGGTTGCTAGGGTTTTATAATATGGTTGCCGAGATATTGTTGTTTGCACACTAATTGATGTTGCTTGCAGACGCTATGAAGTTCACCATAGTTGTGAGTGCCACAGCTTCTGATGCTGCCCCTCTCCAGTATCTCGCCCCCTATTCTGGCTGTGCTATGGGAGAACACTTCAGGGACAATGCCAAACATGCCCTCATCATATATGATGATCTCTCCAAGCAGGTAGAGAAAATTTCATTTTCCTTATCGATCTCTTTTGCTTGTATTTTTCTATAGCTTAAAGAATAGAGAAAACATAATATTATTATGCTTTATTATTTATCTTGAGGTGTTGACTGATGTTCTAAAAAAAGAATCAAGGAGATTGACCAACTAGAAGCTGAGATATAGCCAGCCAAACACAGGTCTACCAAAAACATAAGTGTTTTGGTAATCATCAATATATGACGTATGAAATCGACTTGTGTGCCATTGGTCAATTAAGCCAACTAATGCGCTCTCCTATAACAATCACGGCGTTTTAATTGGTTTAATCCCTGGAAGTATAGAACAATCAAATTGGGCCTAACAATCATTGCTCTGAGAATTCCGAACCAGTCCCTCTGACGTGTAGATTAGTTTTAGAATAAAATAATTACACGCATCTATTATTTCGCAACATTCTGCTATCACTTTCTACAAATTATATTAGTTACATCATTTATTCTATACGCAATTATATTATTATTTTGTATAATATGCATTATGATTATTATATTAATCATAAAAAATAATCATTGATAAGATAATAGATCAATAGAAAAATCAAATCAAAAGTTATCGTTTTCTTTTCTTACAGCAAGAGCAGCACGGTCAAGTTTTTCTTTTTAAGATTATGGCTGTAGTGAACTTACAGTCTGTTAATAGTGACGATAATCATGAAAATCAACTGAATGCTGCAGTAGATACACAGTAGAAAAATGATGATTGAACAAAAATTCACTTTCCCATTTCTTATTTTAAACGAACTGCAATCGCGGATGTCGCATATAGACTATACATGCGCCGTTCGTTGAACAGAGGATCTTCGGAGCATATCCGTGGAGATTGAGTTAAAATTTGAAGCCCAATAGTCAAAATCTGCTCTTCTGTTTTGAAAAATCACGGCGAGGGGTTGTGGGCAAATGCCTTTACCACACAATGTTTGCTTGATTTTCTTGAGAAACCAGAGCTAGTCTGTAAATTATTTACTATCGCGAGAAGCGTTTCACATCTCGTAGCCAAAACAATCATTATACGTAACGGCGGTAAGGGTGCGCAACTCCGACACATGAACATTAAGTCGATTTTATACGTCACAGTTTTCGGGATTTTCGAAGGGTTTTCCTCTGATTCTTTATTAGGTAGACCTGTGTTTGGCTGGCTATATCTCAGCTTCTAGTGGGTCAATCTCCTTAATTCTTTTTTTAGAACATCAGTCAACACCTCAAGATAACTAATAAAGCATAATAATATTATGCTTTCTCTATTCTTTAAGGAGAAAACTGTAATTTGGAGATGTTCGTCATAACACCACATTTGTTTTGTTCATCTACTGGAGAAATATAATCTCTCTTCAAGATTTTGATACACAATGCCTTGACATTTCATTTTGTGCCATAGGCTGTGGCCTATCGTCAGATGTCCCTCTTGCTGAGGCGTCCTCCAGGTCGTGAGGCTTACCCAGGAGATGTCTTCTATCTTCATTCACGTCTCCTCGAAAGAGCTGCAAAGATGAGTGAAGCGTTTGGTGGTGGATCTCTCACAGCTCTACCAATCATTGAGACACAGGCCGGTGATGTGTCTGCCTACATCCCCACCAATGTCATCTCCATCACGGATGGCCAAATCTTTTTGGAGAACGAGTTATTCTACAAGGGAATCATCCCGGCTATCAATGTGGGTCTTAGTGTGAGTCGTGTCGGCGCTGCTGCCCAGACAACCTCAATGAAGCAGGTGAGTATCACTAGTGCCGGTGATTACTGTGATGTCATACATTAACATGGTATTTTATTCCGAGTCTCAGAATCGTATGTTCTTGTTTATATCTCGCAACTTTCCTACAACTTGAATAATGATCAACATACACTAATAGAAAACTAATTCTAGTTGCTACGAAACTACTATAAAGACGTTCAACATGTTCGTCTCGACACCTGTACAGGAAACTATTGGACTGTTGTGGACCCGGAAATACTGTTAACTTGTATATCAACTAAATTAATATACGAGTTATAATAGCATACTAGCTGTACTACCCGGCATTGCCTGAGTAATGAAAGTCTTTGGACAGAAAACTTATTTGTATTTGACATATAATACATTTATTTGTAATTAACATATAACAACGTTTGCCATTCTAACTTTCAAATTACATATCATAAGAAAAGTGTTTTGTGTAGTTGAAATAAATTTAAAGGGAAAGTAAAAACGATTGTAAAGGTTTTCAGGCTGTCAAACAACTGTAACTTTCAAACTTCATATTATGGGAAAAATAGTTTGTGTAAGTCAAATAATTAAAAAAAATATAACGACTACAAAGCGTCTGAATGTAAATGTGAAATAATTAGCAAGTAATAGCTAAATTAAGTCTGTTTTGCTAAGATTACAATAAAAGATGATTTGGTAATGATACAATTAATATGAACTGGGAAAACAAAATAAAAAGCTTGAATATGTTGAATTAATAATAACAATTACTTGGTCGGTTTCTAATGTTAAAAAAAGGTTACTGTTCCACCAGAAGCTATCCATCAAAACTTTGAATACAAAGATACCGGTACCTCTCGATACTGGTACAAATGTAAAAATGAGATACTGTCTTTGTCTGACTGAACGGATAGTCAATGTCGAGGCTCCTTTTACTAAGATAATATAATTGTCTGCGTGAAAATTGGCCTTGACCCCAGATATAGTAATTGAACCTTGGGAAAATCCGAAAATAAAAGTTCATGAAAACACTAAAAAGCATTGTTTCATATATAATAAGTACACAAATCGCCAAATTTTAATTTCGAGAAAAATTATTGTTGATATCGTTTGGCAGAAAAGATTTGCCGTACCGAAAAAGCATCGCGTTTCCATGGGCATCGCACTACATGGCCGAAATGCTAAAATAATACGTCATTTAGTGTGTGCATACGCTATACAGTATATGATATGGACTTTGATAATTACGCCTTGTATAGCTCAGTAGTAGAGGGCGTGGTTTGAAATCTTGCGGTTGCAATCTCCGTAAGTTCTAATCCATCATAATTTGGAACTTTTAAATTCCAAGATTTTAATAGCTATGGCTGGACAATCACAACGACGAATACCCATACAAACATTGGGAGAAATATATAGTTTAGCTTTGTTGATATACAGGCTTCAACGATAATAGTCTTAGTTTTTATTAGTGAATAAGAACTTGCTTGAGGTTCATATCTTTGTGTGCAATAGACGTCACCTAGCGTGTTTTGGAACTTTTTTGAAACTGATTTTTTGTTGTCATTGTGGTTTTTTCATTATTAAATTGACTTGCCGATTGCCTATATATACTCTGATCTTTAACTGTCAAACTACCATTAAATTGTATTTCAAGAATTTGACCAGACTAGTTAGAAGGCTTGATAAGTTAATTTCTCTGCACAGAATAAGAAATTGAGAGCAAACTTGTTACAGAAGCTAATAGCAGATAGTGACATAGTTTCACATAGTTTCATAAATTACTGATTGTCGCGCGACCTGTGGTTGACATAAAAGTTTAGACAAATCAGCTCTTGAGACTGCTTTAAAACTTATCTGCATTGTGTTTGGAATGCTATTTTTCGCTGGAAAATATATATTATAATTCATCGGAATTAAGTCATCGGGTTTTTTACTGTATCAGTTTTTTAGTGTAAAATATTTGTGGTGTAACTACAAAGAATTTTATTGTTTCTTTCAACAGGTTGTTGCCTCTATGAAACTAGAATTGGCTCAGTATCGTGAAGTTGCTGCTTTCGCCCAGTTCGGTTCTGACTTGGACGCCTCGACCCAAGCTCTACTCAACAAGGGTGTTCGCCTCACTGAGCTTCTTAAACAGGGGCAATATGGTAGGGCAGCCTTTTGCTGTTTACTGCTTTTTACGCTTGCTTTCATTGAACATTAGACGTCGGCTTCAAGTTTTAGTATGACATATCAGAACACACCATTATTTTGCAGTGCCCATGGATGTGTCAGAGCAAGTTGCTGTCATCTATGCTGGGGCCAGAGGATATCTTGACAAGCTGGAACCATCTGCCATCACTAAATTTGAAGCTGCTTTCCTAAAACACATTAAAGCTAGCCACCAGGGCATGCTAGACACAATTAAGAACGAAGGACGCCTTACAGAAACCACTGAGAATCAGCTGAAAGAAGTTGTTGTTAATTTCCTCGCTGGTTTCACTCCATCCTAAGGAGTTTGCTATTCTTTAATATTTTCCGGTTCCTTGTTAGCTGTTGGCGGTGTTTGTACATGGGCGGATGAGATTTATTGCCAACATCTAGTATTTCCTATGTTTGTATGCTGAGTATTGTAAGATAATGGTATGCTTGTGTAGGATTTGCCACTACCATTTTATGTGATAATCCGTTTGCGCCAATAAATATGTATATTGGATTTGTTTTATTTGGATTTGCTTGATTTGTTAGTTTTTATTTTTACATTAAATCATGACATAACAAGATTACAGAAAAAGTAAGGTGCAATGAGGGCCCATATGCGCAGTGCCATGGCTATTTGAGGCGCAAAGCCCGAGTTAACAGATGAGATTGATCGCCAATGAAGAAAAGCAAAGTTGTGTAAACAATAGAAATCGGAACAACTCTATTCCAGCAAGAACTGCTTCAAAGCAGTTCTAAAACCATCATTGCTACCAATTTTCCTTAGCCAAATTGGCAAGGAATTTCATGCTGATGACACACCCGTCTATGGCCACCAGTAGAGGAGGGGGGGGGGAAGAGCTAATGAAAATAAGGAATGACTCGTGTTATAATGTGTTGACAGGTTGGTTTGAGATTTGAATTGTGTGTGAAGGCTAAAAGACATAATCTTAATTGGAATAGTTGCTGTACAGGCAAAACACAAGATCTTGTAAACACATGAGTTGATAGAAAATTTGATGATATATTATTCTACGCAATTGCTTCTGAATGACTAAAGTTTTGTTGAAGTAGCTCATTGGAGCATTTCCCCATGCTTCCGAGCGATAAGCTATTTTACTGTTAATTAGAGCATTGCATAAAAGCAAAAGAGGCATTTCTGGTGAGATAACGAGTCTTGGTAAATAGGTCCCAAGTTTTGTCGCAGTTGTTTTCTCAATAATAGGCCAAATCTACACTTTCTATCTGGTAAACCAAAGTGTGCCAGTCAACCCCATTAAAAAAATCTTTTAATTTGTCAGGATTAAAGATTTTATAACTCCGTTAAAGAATTTCTTCAGACTCGTTTATCCAAATTTTATCAAAACAGGCAAATATAGGTTGGTGGCCAGATGTGTCTTTTTCTACTGTGCCACAGACAATATTTAAATAGTGAAAATTAATTAATATAATTATGATCTATACAAATAGTTGAATAGGAGGTTTTTCGAGTAGGGATGTATATGATATTATGGAAATTATATAGACCTGTTAATTTGTATTGTTAATCTCAAGAAACTAATATATTGTTAGTAATATTGAGGGTCTGGATGAGATATCAAGTGCTGATATGGGAAACTGAGGTGCTTTTATACACAGTCATGCACATTACAGAAGCTTATCAATGGTTTCTTTTAAACTGCCTATTTGCCCACTGTATCTGGTATGGAAATGAGAGCGGGAGACAGCTGGCAGATCTATGTCTGAGCTACTAATTAGGCCAACCACTTTAAATTTTCAAGTGCAGTATGTGAGTAAACATACATATTGAAACCTCTAATTGAACACCAACTCTATTTGAGCGCTACCTCTATTTGAACCTACTTCTTTGCCTGCCACAGTGAGCAAAGGTTGAAAAATAGAGTGCCATGGCATTCGATTAGAGGTTTTACGATATACATAGCTTACAGTTACGTTGGGCATTGATAATCAGTATGCTATCCATTGTTTGCATTTTATTATTTTGAAGTAATACGGCTTTTTTCCAATTTTTTAAAGCTTAGAGAAAATGACATACAGGCATTTTGGAGGCAAAGAGTGTGTTGTAGTTCCTAATCACATAGGATGGATTGAATGGGTTCCAATTACTAAGACCACACCATAAGCTTGCTGTATGTACTAGCAGTAACTTATTTAGTGCAAATACTTCAACTTGCTAATTTTGTCAGCTTGATGGGATGAATTTGGAAGAGAGGCATGGTTAAACCAACAACCTAGTCAGCAATGCTATTAAGGGATGGTATGGCAAAACATCTTCTGCTAAAAAAACCTGACTGCTTTTAGAAATACTCAATTATTTATAGGTTTATTGATTGACAAAAGTTTGCGATAATACTCAGTTTTTGTAACTCCAGTGCTCACTTTGGCTGCTTTACTACATGGTCAAGCATTAATATAGAAGTAGTCTTACGGCGGTACTGATAGATTTGAACTATGACCAGATTTTTGCTAATACTCCCAATTGGCGCGCTGGTAAATATTCAAGAGCAATGTGATTCATCTCTTAAACCATGAGTCATGTGGAGCTGATAACTCTCAAAGTGTTCTCAACTACAAGCTGAAAAATACATTAGTCTGGGACTACACATTTAGGATTATCAATAGCGCATAATACGCCCAACATGTGAAAAAGAAACAGAATATAATCTTCAATGCTGCGATATGGTAAGTTACAAAATATTCTTCACAAAACATTTACAGTTTTTGCTACACCGTTTCATTATCTTATTGCTGAGTTGGCAGCCGTGGCTCTTTAAAGCCCATGTGCTGTTCCTCAATATGAGCTGATATGCAATTCTCACAATAATATAGGACATTGCTGATCAGATGCCACTAGTATCATGCAACTAACCTCATGACAGCGCAGCATGGACCTACACATTTTTGTATGGCATGCATGCACACGTTTACATTCAGTTATTCTTCAGAGCTGTAGAATAGACTTTCATCCACGCTCCATTGACAGTGCAAGAAAGAGGAAGCTTCATAAAGCTCATCTCTTTTAAATAAGTAATACATTTACATATGTTTGCTAAGCAAAGCAAGGAGGTGATTCCAGAAGGGTTAAAGTCAATTCTGATTATACTCGAAATATTCTTTCAATTTGGTTTTTGCAACTACAATTAGTTGGAATGCTTCATCATATAAATCACCTTTGATTAGGCTCTATGTTACTGTTTCATTTGGTTTGAGTTTTATTTATTGCAGACAAGTATTTAAAATGCATGCCAACAGGTAGGAAAGACTAGTTCATAGTTGAACTGGCAAGTGTGTGGCAAGTCATTTTAACTTAGCTCTTTCATTACTGCCTAGCACCATTGCTTGAATTATAGTGCTGCAACGTGTCTGTGACCACTGAGCTTATTCAAATTATTAGAAAAATACAGCTCAACAATACTAGTAGCCAGTTATGAATTGCAAGCCAGAGCAGTGTAAGTATGACAAGAAAACTCTAAAAATTTAGGATTTGAAACTAAATTTGGATTTGTCTACACAATAAGGTAATCGCTAAGCTATTCTTGAGAAAGAGCGTGCCATTGCTCTTGTATTTTTCAGAGATCTAAATTATTAAACTTTACTTCAACACAATATTCAAACATGTTTGAATGACATCGACAGCAAGAAATAGTTTGCTCCCCTCAATTTAAACATACTGCAAGTGGTCTGAAAATTGCTGATCCTTGAATTCAAATTGTTTATATATTATGTCCATTACTATTGGTAGCTGGCGTTTTTAATAGCGAGATGGAAGCACCCCCGTTAAAAGCGATTATTATAGAAATCGTTACATAATTGTTTATCTTAAAACCATATTATAAGCAGATGCAAAAGTCCACCCAAATTTTTATTGGTTGCATTATGATGCAGCAGCATTATTATAACACATCGCTTATACAAAACAACGCCAAATATTTTTATGCCGTTTATATAAAGTTATTAATTTACAGAGACATGTGTACATGTTTTCGTGCCGAAGTGATCTTAAGAATTAGGCTAACTAGTCGACGCAAGGTCGAATATTTTTCAATGAAGTTTTGGTCTTTGAAAGTACACCATAGCTAATCGTTTTACTTGAATTAGAATTTGAAATTTTACGATGTCTGCGTTAAAGATAATATATTAAGAGTTGTCGTTTTCTATTTTATTAATAAGGTGGAGAGCTGCTTTAACTTGCCACTTACAAATGAGTTTCTATTACGAGTTGTCTTAAGGTGTATCTGAACAGATTCTGTGTAAAACCTAGTTGGTGCCAATAGATTGCTTGCTTGTGAAATGTATTCATAGTTTCTGTCTTTAATGCAAGATTTACTGCGGGCAAAAAACAAATGAATAACAATTAGATACTGTAAAGTACCATCAAGTGTGTGCTGTTGTGAGTATGCAGCTATAAAAATCTGCCCAAACCATTTGACAAGACCAGACACAACATATAATGGCAGAATTACGTTTAAATTGCATTTGTATGTCAGCTTCAAAATCAGCTAAAATAAAATTCAAATCAGCTGAAAACTGATTTAACAAGAGTCAAATCACCAGTGCATGTCAAATAATGTAGCACAAATTAAGCCAGCTGCCCGATGTGCACAATTCAAATCTAATCACTATATACCGCTATGGAAGTACCTATATTTGGTAAATCTCTGAGTACAGACACATGTGAAAAAAAAATTGTTAACAGGATAAACTGCGTAATCATCAGTTTCCATTTTCTATATAGGTGATCTGCTTTTATATAGGTACATGTATATCCGTTGATGTTATAATAATTTATGGTCTATTATTACGCAGTGAGTATATATCACAGGTGTCCTTTAGTGGGATATTGCCGAGGCCGGGCTGTAGTCTACACACACAAAAACAACAAAAGTCCACGTAGTTATGAGCAAAAACAAAAGTATCCATCCAAATATCTCACCAATCCGATGAGCAGCACACACAAAAACTAAACCAATCGACAGCACCACCCATCATGTCAAAATATTCCATGTTTCATGTGTTGTACAACTCACCTTATGGTTTCGCGAAATTGGTTTCCAAGTTCCGATTAATTTGAGACTGTCCGATTACTGTTTTCTAAATGGTCACGCCTAGCCTAGCGTCCTGCTTCAACACTTCAATAACTACCGGGGCATCGCTGAGTGCTCCCGAACGTTTCTCCGATAGTTACTGAGGTGTTGAAGCAGAATGCTAGGCTAGGCTAGCAGCGACCATTTAGAAAGCAGTTATCGGACAGTCTCAAATTAATAGAGACTTGGAGACAAGTTTTAAGAAACCATAAAGTGAGTTGTACAAGATACGACTTGAACCTTGTAATATTTTGACATGATGAGTGGTGCTGTCGATTGGTTTAGTTTTTGTGTGTGCTGCTCATTGGATTGGTGAGATATTTAGATGGATACTTTTGTTTTTGCTCATAACTACGTGGACCTTTGTTTTTTTTTGTGTGTGTAGACTACGGCCCGGCTTCGGCAATATCCCACTAAAGGACACCTGTGGTATATATAGAAGCTTGCCCTATGTTTTTTCTATTAATATAATTCAATTGTTTTAGTGTAAATTAAAACTAACTAATATCAATTACATAAAATATGCTAATGTTAAAATTAGTAGAATGTAAAGACAATATACGATTATATTCATAGGCTTATTTCTCTACAACTGTGCGCTATTTGGTGATTGAGCTTACTTATTCGTGTGGCGACTACCTAAATGCATTAATGAAAGTGCATAGGAATTATCATTACTTCGCATTATTTACCATCAAGTCGAACCTTATCGTTTTATAACAGGCGTATTATATGCCTTTAACTTTAATTCCATTTTATGAGTAGGTTCATCATAGGTTTATCAACATAGGTATGTGCCTCTAAATAATTTTGAAATTTTGATTTACTGATCAAATCAAAATATTGTTTATTTTAAATGAAACTCCACATTTCTTGTCTTGGATTTTTCAAATGAAATAACATTAAAATCATAACAAAAATTTGTTCCATATATTCAAGTATAAACTATTTGAGACATCACTTTCTGCCTAGTTGTGGACAATTGGATGATTTGAGAGATTTCTGATTAAAATACCTTTTCAGTCTAGATTTATCTTTTCATAGCAAAATGAGTAAAAATATTTAACATGCTTTATTTAAAATAAAAGGATGCACAGCAGTAAATATCGGTGGCGCTGCTTCATAGATTTGTATACATAGACTACTGAAAATATTGTTGTAGATAAGATACTCCTAACCATGAAGATAAATAAGTTTGAATTCACCCACTACTATAAATGCATAGTAGCAAACATAAAACTCACTTTTTGCTTTATATTTTGTCAAAAATAGGGTTCCTAACTTGCATTCAAACAACAGTTAATGATAAAATCGCCAACATTTTTCAGAATACATGCACAATGTTCATTTTTATTAACGATTACATGTTTTAGGTAGACATTAAATACATCATATACAAAATATTACTTGTCTGTTTGACTGTGTTGGAACTAGTAGGGAAGCTATGCGAATCCCAATATAACTGCCAAAAGGGAGGTAATATTTTGGATTTTAAATCAAAGAACACAACTTCTCTAGAGAATACAAAATCTTTTTTAATAATCAACACTGATAGTTATAAATTATATTTAATTTTTAATAATACCATACGTTTTACTGGTAACCTTGTTATCGAAAAAGTGCTAAATGTAACTATTTATATTTAGGCATTTCTAATCGTTACCCTGGCCTTGGTAAGTGACTTCATTACTGAACATCACTTACATAGACTTTCAAATTTCAGGGATTTCAATTTATGTAATGTTGTTCGCTGAATTCGTCTTCCCTTGTTGTGTAATAAGACAAGGTCACATCTGTTGAAGATTGCATTTGTACAATCAAGTAGTCGTGGGGTATGTTTGCAAAATATTAATCTGTTTTAGGTAGAGTTTAACCAATCTCATAGTTGCAAGACATCGTCACTCATCATAGTCATATCCGCAAAATAATCCTCTACCATAGGGCAAACTTTGCCATTGTTTAGAGATGAACCAGCACTTGATTATTTTTTTCTGCTAATTGAATCAAGAGCTGGTGAAGTCTTCTGTGCACACCTAGATGGCTCCTGATAGCCTTCACAACCATGCAATATAATACATAATCTATAGAGCCTCGCTCATATAACTTCTCACATGCTAGCTGCCTGCGGCTCCTACAGGCCTACCTGCTGCTACCTTTTT
Organism: Watersipora subatra; assembly: GCF_963576615.1. Taxonomy (NCBI): domain Eukaryota; kingdom Metazoa; phylum Bryozoa; class Gymnolaemata; order Cheilostomatida; family Watersiporidae; genus Watersipora; species Watersipora subatra. Next base: position 32,999,207 of record NC_088710.1, on the reverse strand, counting down.
TAGCACAATGTTTGATGACGTTGCTGCATTCATACAATGGTAGTATGTATACACAGCCCGCTTGACAAACAATTACATTTCCATGCTTGTTTCTTGGTCAATTTTCGATGACAAAGTGGGTGCAGTTACCATCTTTAGCTACCTGGATTCTTAATTAATAAATGGTCAATAATAAAATGGGCAGGTGGAATACTGCAAGTTAGGGTAACTAAATACCTGTTAATTAACTTACCACAAATATCCTACATATATTATATATATATACATATTCTGCCTACCTGCATTTCGCAATTAAATTTTCCCTGATCCATGGATATCTGGATCAGGTCCAACTCCTTTCACCAAAATCCATAAAACAAATAATGTTTCTACTTGTGACTATATTTTCTATTTTGCCATAGATGTATTCTATGAGTTGAGAATAAGGTATAGTACAACTAGGTAATTAGTACAACGAGTACCTGTATTCGTTTGGTCTGAAGAGACACTGGAAAGTTTCTTTGTTAAAGGTTGACTTGCAATAAAATTCACATTACAGTTATTTGGTATCAAAAGGTTCACCATGTCTTACTCTGTTGTGTTGTAAGTGCCAAATATGTGGAAATGTGATTACAAGCTCTTAAAAGCTCAAAAACGAAAAGCCACCGTAGATTGGAATCTCTTTATTTCAATGACGTAGCCATAAAATTTGGTTATCGTCTTGTCACGTATGTTCTCTTGTAAATTGAAAGGCCAATAAAAAGCTCAATATAAAACTTATTGAAGTACTAGTTTATGACAAACACTTCGGGTTTAACTGAAGACCCCGTATCAAATATAGATGCTCGCTACTTTACAGTTTTGTTTCGGTTTGGTCTAATCGGCAAGTCGTAATCTGATCATGGGACCCAATACTTCGAAAATAATTTTTGCAGCACTTTTCGATTATCACAGGTGACCAACAGTCTCAGCATGATTATTAGACAATGATATGTACTCCTTCGAGGTAAGGTTAAAAAATTAAATGAATTTTTACGGTACATTATAAGATATCACTGCTAAAAGTGACAGCTTTACAATGGCGATAAAACAGACGCGTAAGAACAATAGACATGGTTTTATTGAATGCGTGAAACCTCTTCTTATGAAGTACTCTTCATACAAAGTTTTCAAGTTACGAAAAATTTTTGGTAAAAAATTTGGTTTGACTTGCGATAGATTTCCTAGATTTAAAAAGCGTTTTGTATTTTGACCCGTTTCTTTCACATTTTGGCCTGTTTGTGTCGTATTTTGGCCCGATTGTTTTGTATTTTGGACTGTTAGTTAGTTGTGTATTTTGGTCTGTTAGCTTCGGCGGTCTCATGTGGCTGCAATTTTCTGTTCGTTTTTTAGCTTTTAAGAGCTTGTAATCACCTTTCCACATATTTTGCACCTACAACACAACAGAGTAAGACATGGTGAATCTTTTGATACCAAATAACTGTAATGTGAATTTGGTTGCAAGTCAACCTTTAAAGCTCTGCGTTTTTTGTATGACACGTTTTTTTCAGTTTGTAGCAATGTAAATAAATTTTTTACTTTCGCTTTTAAAACATTTATTTCCAGCAAAGCAAGACAACAATATAACACCCACCTTTTCTGACTTTTGTCCTCCTACTCCCCGTGGTCTTTGCTTATTCTTGTCTGATCAGCCAACGTTAAAGGTAAACAAACACCGTTTTTAGTTTTTGTTTGTTATTTTTGGTTTTTTCCATGTGCTTTATCATTTCATTATGTATAATATAATAATAAAATTCTTCATAATTCATACAAATATAATAGCCAAGTTTTATGGGATTTGGAACAGATTCGGGAATTTATATGGTAAAATTCATTTCTACTTACGGATTTTTTGCTTACGAAATGGTTTCGGAACAAAGCACTTTTGTAAGTAGAGGCTCCACTGTATATGCAACTTTTGAGTGTCCTTCTGGATTGGTGACAACATTACATGCACATAGTTGAAGGCCTTCAAGTAATGTGGGTTGGCACGATTTTCTTTTATATTGATTGACAGATTAGCCTTTGCTTGTCATGCAAGGTTTATTTTCTACTATCTGTTTATGCTGCAAAACAAGCGGCATTATCCATTTGAATTCTGTAGCTATATTTTTCAACTACAAATATGGATATTTTGAGTCTGAGTATAGAATAAATGATAAGAATCTAACTACAATGTAACTAATATTTTTGGCTCTAGTCATTTGTATGTGAATATTTTAGGAGCTCCATGTTTGGGAGTCAACTATCTGTTTCATCTCATCTATTTCAAGTCTTCCTAAACAGGCTGGGCAGCCAATTCTAAAAACCTAAGGTCATCATTTAGTTGCCTTTTAGTAGGTCGTAGTCTTATTTTGTCACAGAATCTATTATTATTGGTTGCATAGCTATCAACCAATGGGAGAGTGGGATAGAGCGGCATATATAACACTAGCTAATTGGCTGGTGCTGTTAAATGCAATCAGCTTGATGTGAATTCAACCTATTTTTTTTAGACCTGAACATAATGCATCGAGTGAGCAAGTTAAAACTGTCAGAGGTTACGCCTTACCTCGTGTGCAAGCTCTGCAGCGGCTATTTCATTGATCCATGCACAGCTCAGGATTGTCTGCACACGTGTGAGTGTTTATGTATGATCCATTTTTGATCTTTCTCCTAGTTTTTTTAGCTCTGCGCAGAGCCATCAACTGGCTGAGTTTTTAGTTCTTGTTGATGATAATACATCTGGCTTCCCATTTCTTGTCAGCTCAGCATTGTAGTGCCAGTGAGGGAAAACTCACAAAGTATGCTTTTAAAATGGCTACGGGAAAAGTATGTAAAGTATTTTTAAAAACGTTGAATAATACAATAGGCCGGAGGAATACTGCAAATTAGGGAGACAAAAAAGCCTGTTAACCAAATATCTACAATTATTTTACATATGTTATATCTACCTTAATCGGCTCACATGCATTTGGTAATTTAATTTTTCATGATGTATGGATATCTAGATCAGATCTAATTCCTTCCACCAAAACCTTTATGATAAATAATGTTTTCGCTTTTGCTTATGTGATGGTCAGATTCCACCCACCTATCACTGCAGCTGTCGAGGAATTGTAGTATTTTTGAGGATTGGGGTAGGCAATGGTACATGAGAACCAAGTGGTGAAGGCCACATCGCGAGTCAGTATGTGTATGCCTCTATGAAAAGCTATTGAAATATGTAACCTTCAATTGTAATCAATATTTCATGTTTATAGGCTATGATAAGCAACCACTTCCTGTATAACAGACTAATTCGATATGTGACCGAATTGTTGTTATTGGATTTTTCTCAAATTTTTTATAATCAGTTTTGTAATTATTATGTTGCATCGCGCATCGTTGAAAGCCAATACACGATGGACACGATAACTATTAGACCGATTATAAAATAGAGCCCATAGAGAGTATCAGAGTAACTCACAGCTAAATTTATGGCTATGTGTAGGTCTCAACTACTGGCTGCTGCTCATCACAATACATACCGCTGCATACTGATGCATGCACTATGCACATACTGGTAATCAGCAACCAGATTGACAGTTCTGTTAGAAGAATATGTAATAAGACTTCACACTCTGCATTGCCTGCTGTTCATGATCCAGCCTGTCTCCAGTACTATTACAAAATCATTGGATGCCGCTAATTTGTCATTGGGTGTCACTGATTGGTCATTGGGTGTCACTGATTGGTCATTGGGTGTCACTGATTGGTCATTGGGTGTCACTGATTGGTCATTGGCTGTAACTAATGGTCATTGGATGTCACAACCAATTGTTGGGTGTCGCTACTAGTCATTGAGTGTAGCTACAGGTCATTAGTTGACACTACTGATCATTGTGTGTCACTACTGATCATTGGGTGTCACTACTGGTCATTAGGTGTCACTACTAGTCATTAGGTGTCACTACTGGTCATTGGGTGTCACTACTAGTCATTGGGTGTCACTACTGGTCACTGGGTGTCACTACTGGTCATTGAGTGTTGCTACAGGTCATTGGGTGTCACTACTGTTCATTTGGGGTCACTACTGGTCATTGGGTGTCACTACTGGTCATTAGGTGTCACTACTGGTCACTGGGCGTCACTACCTGTCACTGGGTGTCACTACCGACTTTAGATGTCACCACCGATCGTTGGGTGTCACTACTGGTCATTAGGTACTAGTCATATGTACCACTGCAAGTTCTTGTATGGTGCTAAAGGCCACTGGTTGTTGCCACCAGTTTTTGTTGTTGTATGTAGCCATCAATGGAACATAACAATTAATGGGGCACATGATCTTCTGAGGAGAAAGAGAGTAACCAACACTGAGCACTGGATGTAGATTCTGTGTTTGCTATTGCAAATGTTAACATTATTTTACATAATCTCTTGGCTGTTCTCTGTGTTACTTTACTACATCATAAACCCTTTTCATGTTTAAATAATTTGTTAGCAGAAGTCCTATTAAGCAGCTATACATGCTAGATATAAGATTTGTTTCGCATTAAGACTGGACTGCTCCATCAAACTGCAGTACTCAATAATTTTTCAGTGTATTACAATTTTCTAATGCACAGTAGACGTTTTCTGCTGCTGTAGTTGTGCTCCTATTGCAAATTGCTTACTGCGATCCACTGCACATTTACTTATACATGTAGTGCACTGCTAACACCACTACATACATGTAGATATCTAGGTCTTACTTAGTAAGACCAGCCAAATATTTACTTCAACTGCAATGCATTTCACATCTGGGCATCTGTGAGAACTTAGCAATTCCCAGTTATGATTTCTTTCTCATGGTCACAACCCTGTTAAATATCCATGTAGCCTGCAGGTTAGCGATGATAGTTAATTATTTTAGCAATGTTCATGCATTGACGAACAGGATGTGCCAATGTATTTGTATTTGATACAAAGTTAATCCCTTTTGAGATCTGGTCAAAACCACTAAAGGTTCAAGCAAATGTTCTTATAAGAATGCACTGTGTATATATGTATATTTTTTATAATATAATATTTTTTTGTATATATACATGTATGTACTAAAAAAAATACCGTAAAACCTTTATTTGAGCGCCATCTTTATTTGAACGCCACTTCCATTTGACCACCGCTATAGGAGAAGGGTTCAAAAATAGTGTGCTACCCTTTAATTGAATGCCACCTCTATTTGACCGCCACTTTGACATTCTTTTCCATTTGACATTTTTTTCTTTATTCAACTATCGACACGTAAAAGTTTTGCTCTGCTAAAAATATTTTGGACGCTAATATCGAGTAGTTAAGCAATGCAGAATAAAAATTGAGATCTGAAGACATTGTGCAAGGTATTGAACAGCCAGAAGAAGATGAAATGGTTCCAAATGAAAGGAACGATCAGAACGCAAATGGCTGAGCTAACGATGCAAATATTTTTTGTTTCAAAAATGTTAATTTTTGTTTTTGCACATATTATAAGTATGGTTTGTTTATTTCACTTGTTCTTGAATCTGTATTTGTAGCATTTGATCGATTATTATTATATTAATTATAAATTTGCAGATTGGTAGCATATTATTTGATAGCATCATTGCGGTTATCTAAATCCGGCTTACAATGGAACTAACTATGGTTGATAACTCCTCTCTTATTACACATAAAAGCCAGTTTTGGCTGCCAACTGTAGCAAACATATCAATGAGTGCAATGAGCGTTTTTGCAACATTGTTAAATGTATATATTTATAATATAAAAGTATGCTTTCAAATTTAGAATCAGATAAAATGGAAAACTTCAACAAATTGTCACGCAGGGCGCAGGCTATAATATCATCGCGGGTTAATTGCAAGCAATAGAAATCAACTGGTAGAGATATTTCTCAACTTTCCAATGCATATTTCGGGATCTATGAAAAGATGGAGGTAAGTTAGCCGATTTCTTGTATCCAAAAGGGGTAATGTCGCTCTGTCTGATAGAGAGTGCACAATATAGGTGACATTCGCTTCGCCTGTGAAAGGGTTAAATTTACCTTCCCAAAATTCTGAAGAGCTATTTAAAAAATACAAAGCCACCCTCTTTTTGAACGTCACCTCTAATGAAGCGCCACTATTGGGGAAGAGTTGAGAAATAGAGATGTGGTGTTCTAATAAAGGTTTTACGGTATATATATAGCTTTATTGGCAATAATTTCATTCCAAAAAATGTTTATGTCAAGCAAGAATCATAAAACAAAAAAAGTGCAACAATTAGTCAATAAAATCAAATAAATATTTTGACATAGAGTTTAAAATACCTTTCTCTGCTAAGAGAATGAATATTAGGTGGAACATAGCTAAAGGAGCTAGCCATAATATTTTCAAAATAATTGTTGGAGGTTGTATGTAAGCTGAAATGAGTTGAAAGCCTGTAACTGTTGTGCAAAAATGAGAACACAAACCATGAAAAATATTAAAACCTTTAATTGACGTAAAATAAGCATATAGCATAGGTAAAATAAGATGCAAAGATTTAGAAAGCGAGCAACTCCGAACTCCTTGGCAGTGGACAACTCCGAACCCATTCAAAGCATGGAAACATACATGTACACATTGTATTTGTTTTAGTCTGCAAGACATGTATAGTGAAGCATTTGTACCAACACTGTACATGTCCCATTTGCGGAGTTGTCATACACAAGACGAGACCTCTAGAGATGATCAGGTGGGTGTCCAGCATGTTTCAGTTTTACCATAGCACTTGTCAGTCGTTGTCAGTTTTACTTATAGTCACTGATCCTATACTGGCAGGCACGATCAAACCATACAAGACCTTGTCTATAAACTAGTTCCCGGTGTGTTTGGAAAGGAAATGGAACGACGGAGACAGTTTTATGCCAACCACTTAGATCCTGGTGAGTAAAGCATATATTCAGGCAGATATTTCTGCTAAAACTTGTATCATGTGACAATTTAGGAGATCTTTAATTTATCTGCTGATCAATTGATCAAACATTGATTTACTCCAGTCAAAGTGTCAAAAGATGATGCTTTTACAATTGCTAATCAAAAAAGAATAATAGATCAGATGATTGATTTCCATTCATCGCTACCCGTGATCGGTGTCACTTTTAAACATGTTCTGTCCTGGTAAATCGGTAGATATTTGTGTAGAAAATGCAATGAAGGTTGTTAGAGCTTTGTTATTAAAGATACAACTTGCTGTTCCATCTTTAACACTTCCGGTTACAGGTTCTTATGTGAAACTAATTAGTTGATATAAGTAATTGAAGTATCAAGCAAAGGAAGCTCTTTTTATCCCACACCCCTTTATCGATGAAGTAGTCAAAATTCTTCCGGGTGTTGACAATGATGCTTTGCATTACACACAAAACCTTTATTGTAATAAACTCAAATGGAGCACGGAAAGCATATTCTACACTTCTACACAGTTTCGTTCGTTTAAAAATAAGAAACTGGCTAGGTACTGAAAAAGCTAGCAAGCTGGTATTTATATATCACATGTTCCACAGTGTTGATCACACCAAGAAAGAATATGCTTAAATATTCTATAGTGCCTTTTTGTCTTTGGCTCTCATTTGTACTTTATGTGAATCTGCTAGTAGCTCTACTTCACCACCTTATATATAGTTTGTACATAATAAGTTTATATGACTGTTGGGTGGAAGAAATGAATGAGTTTGTCAATTTAAAGCATGCAAGTCACTAATACTGAAAAGTGAGTTAACCAGAATTCTGATGTGCAATACACAAACAACCTACATGAGCCAAATATAATGAGAAAATCAAATTTATAAAAAAAATCGTAACAATCCTAAAAATTGATTTAAATCGAAAAGATCATTTAAAAAAAATCATGAATTTTCTAACCTAATATCAGCAGAAAAGGACAGCATATCTTAAGGTTGGTTACAATATAACATTTTTTCCAAAACTTGAAAGGTTTAATACAAAAGACCAGAGCAAATCTCTACTCAATCATTAATAGCAATTGCTATAGTATTAAAATCACTTATTTGTTAGCAACAGATCAGCTACACAGTTAATTACTATAATTTATACAAACTTTAATTTACAAACTTATACAAACCTTCACTTCCTAACTCTTGTAATGACATTGCTTTGATCAGCACATGCTTACAAGTAATAGCGATGGAAACAATGATGCTTGTAGAGTACACTGCTTATATAATCTGTTGAAGTCGTACGCATGTCATAAAACGATTGTTACAAAATGGCCTGAAAACGAATAACTGATTATTGACACGCTCGACGTAGCTTGTGTAAAGGTCATGTGAAGGTAAAATAAGTGCTGTAGCTTCTGTAAAGGTCAGCGTGTGTAAAACACCATTTAACATCCCTTCCGCACTGCATCGCTCTTGGTTAGTAGCTCTTATAGTGTAGATAAACCTAGCTTCAGCAATTCAGAAGTTGTTTGCTCGGGATAAGTTGAAAGTCGGTAGAGTCAATAAATCACAATTTATGTATACGGGGTAACGGAGCTTTATCATTGACCTGGTTTGACTAGTACAAGTAACATAAACATCTTATTTTGTATCAATGTGGGAAACATTTTTGTAACGAAATCCAGGTGTGTTTTTTTCGAGTCTTAGGGTATTTTTAATAAACCTTTCTTATTGTTAGTAGCAACTGGTAGTATAGCTAGGGTGAATTTAATTTTGTAAACATTGTGTTAAATCTCAGCGTACTTGACCAATGAGAGGAGAAGAATGCATGTCATACAATCATACCTTGACATATGAGTGTTCTAACATTTGAAAAATTTGAAATACGAGAAAAATCCTGAGCAAGTTTTTGTTGTGATGGATGAGACAAATTTGAGATATAAGCATATGAGGCGGCTTTTGATGTGATTGCTGGTTGGTCAACTATGTGAGAGGCTGATCGGTGTTTCTCGTTTGATCAGTTTGAAAAAGCTTTGAAAGGTCTGGCTAAAAGCTGAGGTAAAAGCGAGTCAAAAAGGGAGACAAACATACTGAAACTGGAATAAGAAAATTAAAACCTGAAAATGAAAACAAGATTAGAATTAAATTGAGTGCGCCCTGAAATGAAAACTTATTTTTAAGTGTGTATTTCAGCCGCTAAGTTCGTTTAAGTTAGATTTAAAGTTTATGTTACGTAAAGTCACTGAAGTGTAGTGTACCAAACGCGTTGCTGTCAAGTCACTCTCACATCACTGTTTGCCGCTATGTCTGTCTCGCAAATAATAACTCCATACAGTTTTGTACATAATGATGCTACATTTTATCGCAGATCATAACTCCTAGATATGTACACCGATTTGTTTGTGAACGTAGGTGGTGAATTGGAACAATTAGAAACATATTTTCCTTTCAATATCCTGTTTTAAGGTGTTTCTTTTCCAGAGTGTTGGACAGGTTACATTCATACCTCAACATATGAATGCCCCACCGTATGAGAAAATCGAGATACAAGCAAAATTTCGAGAGAGTTTTTATTTTGAAATATGACATAACTTTGAGATTTGAGCTAGTTCTCTATTCGAGAGTATGCGAGAGACTGCTTTTAAGTACAGCATCACTCAGTCTTTTTCGTTGAGTCAGTGTGATAAAAGATTTAAAGAGGCAGGCTCAAAGTCATAGTAAATTCGAAGCCGAAAAAAGATTATAAAACATGAAAACGAAGACAAAATTATATTCAAGTTTAGTAAAACTTAGATTAACGCGCGTGTTTAGTAAGCAAAATTCATTAGTCAAATTCAAGGTTTATGTTATGCTACATAGTGTCACAAAAGTCTAGTGTATCGAACTCTTTGCTGTTAAGTCGACATAGTGGCTAACAGACATAGTGGCATAGTGGCTAACAGAGGCTCACGCCTCTGTTAGCCACTATGTCTGTCTCGAAGGTAAGAACTCCGTACAGTACTGTACATAATAATGTTACATTTTATTGCAGATAATAACCGGTAAATAGGTTTTTGTTACTTTGTGAGCGTAGGTTGTGAATTACAACAATTAAAAACCGTTTTCCATTGTGTAATCCTATTTTATAGGTGGTTTTCTCATAGTATGGGAGCAGATTTATTTGATCTAATTATTTTATATAGGAAATCTTGCATTGAGATATGAGACAATTGACACATGACCTCAGTCCCAAAACGCATTAAGGTCGTATGTCTTGGTATCACTGTTCGAAGAAACTTGGGACACTGGAGATAGTTCCGGTGTCATTGAGAGTATGTTATGAGCTATATTAGGATGGACATATCACTCCTCACAATGGCACCAGCTATCGGCACTTTTTGTCAGAGCTTTTGCTGGTCGTGTTAACTGGATGTAGCAATGAAGGGCATCCAACTTTCTTGTTAGACCCAAACACACAAGGAAACAGCGAGGAACGAGGAGAGGTTAAAGAAGACAGAGAGATACTGGCTGACGATGACTGCATTAGTATGGCCCTTGTACATAGTCCGAAGTATGTAAAATAATTAGACCTATACCGTATGTAGATTGGTGAGACCTTCTAAACTAAAGAATGTGATAGAATGCACTGAACTCAACTCTCTGTAAGGTACGATTGCTGCATTGCAGTCGAACTGTTTGGGACATATCTTGGGTGTTTTTATCGTCAGCTCAATACGATATGTATAGAAGAAGCGTAGAAGAAGCTAACTTTTCTTAAGTAAAATAGAAATATTCTAGTCGAACCGTAGTAGCTGACCTTGGGACTGACCAAAATGTTGGAGTTTTAAATGCACTCAAAGTTGACAAAAATCTTAGAGGCTGACCTAGCCATGTGGCAATGACAGACAATGAAATGGTGTGGTTTAACTTCCCTTCTCCTAGGCTCTTGACCATTCAAGTATTAAGTAACACATCCTGTTGGTAGAATCAAATATGTAGTTCGCTCTTTCTTCCTATTCATCTCTTTGTTTCTCCACATTTGTTCTTATATGCCGCAACGAGATTCATGTCAGGGGTAAATAATACAATATTGTTTGTATTGATTCTTAATTATGTTCTTATTATGTATATATTATTATGTTATATAAGTTTTTAATCCTGTTTAGATACAGGTTGTGTCTGGTGTTGGGTACTTTTTATATTCATGACGGTTTAAAACTAATGCTATTGTTTCTTATGTGAAGTTTGCGGTTGTCGAAGTTGAGTCAGAGGTCAAACACCACACTTCAACAAATAATGATTGTTCATTGATTTAGCACTATATCAATTTTTGAGCTATATTTGAGAAAATATGTGGTCTGCTACATAGAAAAATGTAGCAGACCTACATACAGTATGCTGTTGAATGATGAGTTTTGTGCACAGGTAGCTCCTGCCCTTTTTTTATTCATTTCATCATGCCATATATTTTGGTCATCCACATTTATTTGAATGCTCTTTGCCAGCACCGGCTACGTATCTGATTACTGTCATTTAAGGCTGGTTCACACTATATCGTCGTGTCTCGGCGTTGATGCCACAATACTTCAGTGAACGTTGATGATAACAATGTTCACACTATCACAAACCTATCTGCGTTTGCATTAGGAAATACTCCGTGATGTAGTGTTCCCATTTTTCTTTTTAATTTTTCGCAAATAAATCTTTTTGTTTTTGCGTGCTGGAATTAAATACTAGTCTCGCAGTGACTATCATAAACGGATATGAATACATCACGCTATCGGTGACCGTGAATTGCCATCGCCGAAATTGTTCACATTTAAAAGGCATTCGTCAATGCTCGGCAAAATATCGGGAAAGTTTGACATCTGCAAACTTTCCCGACGTGTCCGTGATACTTCGTCGATGCTATCGACTCACGGTTCACATAATCGACGATGAACGCCGAAAGGAAAACCCTGACAGACAGTGATATAGTGTGAACCAGCTTTTAGTTATAAGCTAGCTTGCTGAGTGACAGCTGGTACACAGCTACTTTCCTCTTTCCTAACTATTCAGGGTTATTCTCCCTTTGTTCTTCTTCCATGTATCCACTGTTTTTGAACGATACTATCGCTGTAGTGGGGATGCGAAAACTTCAGCTATGACAGGGAATGACATGGAGAATCAATGCCCGACTACATATCTCAGGTGCCCTGCCAATTTTACAATCTCAGGCTTAAAGAAGCTAATACAAGCCAAGTATGATCTTAGCCCTGAATATTTGGTAAGATCTGGTTTCTACTCCTGAAACAAACATAGTCAGTAGTAAATGACTACTTAGTATTAATTTTTCATAGCAGGAGGTCGTGTTAACCGAAAAAGGTTTGCTCCTAATCATGGTTGTAGATATATGTAGTGATAATAAGGTTTAAAATTCTGGATCATTCTGTATTGCAAGCACTTTTGCTATTTGCTATCTTAGATGTACATGTAGCTTTGCCAAGATAGCAAAGATTTTGTGGTTTGATAGCTATATAAATCACTTGGTGTGCTTTAGGCAAGCTAGAGCTTCTAATTCAACAACTGGATTAAGGTTGATGGTTAAGGCGATTGAGTCAACCTTTTTAGATGTTTGCTTGATATTATCGACCAGCAATGATTAACACTTGCAATGTGAATGGCACCAATGATATACAGCCCCAAAGGATAGCCGACGGCGCTCATATGGGCGGGGTTTAATTATGAAGCTCTGTTGGGATTAACCCGAACACGGCACCCGAACAAACAAATATGCTGAATAAAGCACCTTGTAAATTTACGAATATTATGAACTATAGTGGTTATTTTACTTATCTGTTGAATTCATTTTGTTGTCAAATAAATATAGTATCCCAATATTGTCACCGTTATGATCAGTCAGTTGCCATTCACAAGCATTCGTGATATTAATAGTCACAATCGTAAAATAGCTCAAATTCGGTTTTGCATTTAGATTTTGAGTATGAAAACTACACTGCACAGCTTTGTCTGCTGTCCCATCTTATTGGCAAGGTAAAACAATGTGAAACCGATGAAAGACTTTGTCATTTTATATTAGGGGTGGCAAAATATTAATCAAAAACTAGAAAAAAAATGCCGTTGTTCGGGTAATTATATTCAACTTTAGGCATATACTACGACCTTTACTAATTTTAAATTTACTAAAAGTAGGTAATTTGAAATGTTTTATTTTGATTAGATACATTATTTTGGTTAGGTATTACCCCTACATTGCAGAAATTCAATGTTTGCTATTGTGACCCGCGGGGTCTACTGGCTGAATAATCTAATGAAACGATAACAGCGATTCGTGTTTTCTAAAACCTAACAAGGCAACGCGACCGCCCCCCGAGAGTTGTGTTTGCTTTGAAACCCAGGCTAGCACAATCCTAATAGAGCTCCATAATTAAACCACGCCCATATGATAGCCGTCGGCTATCCTTTTGGGCTGTATATCATTGATGGCACTGTCATTCAGACGTTTTGCATAGATTTAATAGTGGCTTATGCTATGTAAGACATTCCCAAAATGTTGCCAAGCCAGAGATGTCTTAGTCAGTGACCTTTTCATATATAACAATATTTATTTGGTTGTCTCGAAGGCGGCTGCTGATATCTTTACAATCTATAAATTTCAAAGTTTGCCTGTCATCTCTGCAGTAATGTAATAGCGATAAAGTTTTGATAACGACAATCTGCCTCGCGGAGGATTTGAGCTTATAAAGATTGCAACCACAAGTTTGCTATCACACAAACATAACCACAAGGCTAATCCATTATCCACGGTATCGTTATCCACGGTATCGTTATCCATGGTATCGTTATCCACGGTATCGTTATCCGCGGTATCGTTATCCGCGGTATCGTTATCCGCGGTATCGTTATCCATGGTATCGTTATCCACGGTATCGTTATCCACGGTATCGTTATCCACGGTATCGTTATCCACGGTATCTTATCCACGGTATCGTTATCCACGGTATCGTTATCCACGGTATCATTATCCACGGTATCGTTATCCACGGTATCTTATCCACGGTATCTTATCCATGGTATCGTTATCCACGGTATCGTTATCCACGGTATCGTTATCCACGGTATCGTTATCGCGTTTGCAGGTTATTAGCTAAATGGGTATGGGTTTTTTATTATTAATTATTACATTTGTTTTTATTTTAAGTTATTTAAGTTTTTAAAAAATTCGTTGCTTTTGTAATTTGTTATTTTCAAATGTCCTGTTAAGCTGTGGTCACACGATGGCCGAACCGACTTAGGTTTGGTTCGGAGGTTGTTTTACTTCGGTTCGGCTAAGCCACATGTCACACAGCATCTGAAGTCACTTCGCTTCCTAGATACTATACGCATGGAGACAGGACACTGTTTCATTGGTAGTTTTTGTGTATTTGAGCTAAATATTTCTATTGTAAACAAAAAACTTTGAGGAACAATTATTAATTATAATTACGCAGAAGATTTATCAGCAGATTGTTCAGCTGCTCAAAATAAATCACTCGATACAAAGATTTTGCCAACTCTTCCCATCAACAAAATTATGTTTTTTGTTAACATATGAATATTTTTCTATGTTGAGTACATAACAAACAGAAACAGTCTTTATCATAGTACTGTGGTTTTACATAAATAAATCAGTCAACCATTCTTCATCAGGATGAGTATCACACATTACTTTTATTCTACATGAAAAAAAACTACAACCATTCTCTTGCATTTATGCAAAACTTAAATGCAACATCTTACATTTATGCAACACAATCATAAGTCCCATTTCTCGTCAATCATCCTATTTCTTTTTTAACTTTGCTCACACCCACGTGAGGAGAAATGTGACGCGTGCTTGCTAGAATTTCAACCAGCCAATAAGAGCAAGGGTTCGGCCTCGAAATTTCAAGCAGGACTGAAATGGTTCGTTTCGGCCAGAAATGTCTTCGGCCGAACAGTTTACAGCTGACAGCGACGTTGTTTTTCGTCGTTTAGTTCGTCTCGGCTCTCGTGTGACCACCCCTTTACACTTCTTTCTCCGATTTCCCCTAAGGCAATCACTAAACCTACAACGTACTGCCCACTTCACTACTATACCAGTATTGAAAGGTACTGGTATTGTTGTAGTAACAAAAATTCCACTTTGCAAAGGATTTGATTTCAGAATCTTCTGTTCTAGAGTCGTCGAGTTTAGCCATTAAACTATGGCAGTCACCTGAGTGTAGTGATCAATAATGGTGAAGATATTCATTACATCGGTTGAAATATGCATACCGATATTGGGTCACACGTAACGATTAGCAGCTGGCCTCACTAGGTCCTCACAATGCCCAGCGTTTCACAGGTAATAAAAACAGCTTATAAACCGTTGCAAGTAATGTAGTGTAAAGGTAATGTAATGTTTAAAAGCTGTTTTTGTTACCCATGCAACGCAGGGCATTCATCTAGTACAATATATATATGTAATGAAACTGCGCAGGCTACAGCCTACATGTCTTCTGTTTATTCCATAGGTAAGCATTCTTGTGTGCTTGTTGTTTAGATAGATGTATTCCACTCTGAGGAACCACTCAGTGATGAATACACGCTCATGGATATTGCCTACATCTACACCTGGAAAAGGGTATGCAATAAATTAAATATTCTATTGTGTTTAAATGTATACCATATTTTCCGAACTATTAGCCGCTACTTTTTTAGATGTTTTGAGCCATGCGGCTTATTTAGAGGCTGCAGCGATTCTGCGTTTTTTCTTTCGCCGCTAGGGGTGCACTGTCCGGAATTAGAATCAAAACTAAAGAAAAGTTAAGCAAAAAAGCAGAGGTTGATTTTTTATTCAGCTAGCAAATAGAACACGGATGATAAATTACCAACTATTAATTATTTTTAAATTCCTGCCCCATCATTATGGAACCCAAACAGAGAAATTCGTATGAAGCAAGTTTTAAGCCGAAGGACATCTTGCTATCCAGGAAGAAAACCGCGCGGCTGCACTCAAGCTTGTTAAAAAGCACTGTTATGAGTTATGCGGCCTATACAAAAGGTGTGGCCTATGTATTGTTTTATTATCGTTTTTGTAAAAATAGAGCAGACGCGGCTTATATGGGGGAGCGGCTAATAGTCCGGAAAATACGATTATTAGGATGTGATGAGTGGGACGAGGGGTGATGAGAGCGTTTTGTCCCTCCATCATGGAAACAATGGATAAAATAGAGATTTTCATTTTCTGACTTGCTTCCGCTTTCATATTTTATTGAAATAGTTTTTTCCTGAGATAATTTATTTCATTTATGGTAGTCTAATTATTTGACATACATGTAGGCACAACTCTCCGATTGGGGAAGTTTTAAATAAGTGTTATTATTGAGCTAACATAAATGGCATACTGTATCTTAGTTTAATCTCCGCTTGTTGTCTGTCTTATTGCAGAGTTTGATATCATCTAGCCTACTTTTAACTCATTCACATTCGACTAATTTCTAGGGAATATACTCCAAATACACTTGACTCATTCACTAAAAAGAAAAGTGTAGTTTGTATAAAACAAACCTCCAAATCGACAGAATTAAATGTTAATAATAATTTTTAAAGATGAAAAGCTATTTTGTCAATTTGACTTACGCAGTCCTTCACTGTCTTACCTCTTCTGACTCTGCATATTCTGAAAGTTAGTCGTGATCAATCAGGTCGGATGTCGCCATGATGTTTTCCAGTTTAGGTTGATGTTAACTTAGGTTTAGTATTTTGATTATAGCAATTGCAGAAGATATCAATGAAACAAAGTTTTTATTTTTTTTGATTAGCCAGATTTTATGTTACACTACCTATCAAAAATTTTCTTTTATAACTAAGATGACGATACTTGGAATGGTTGGAGTTCAGAAGCGAGATAACTCCCGTTGGTAGCCTAGCGATGATGAAAATTCACGAGTATACTCTTGATAGTTACTAATGAGTAAAGAATTGGGCAAATGATTTCTCACTTGTAAAATTTGCATGACACATTGTTACTGCCCACCAATTAGTCCCTGACGAGGTTCTCCTTAGACAACTTGTCAATTATAGCTGGCCATATGAATTATGTGACGAGTTCAACAAACTCTTGTCTCTGGCGATCTAGTGAAGTTGTAGCTATGCTTACACACAAGGCTTGAACTTCTGTGCTCTACTAATCTAGGAGTTGCTTACTCTTGACTAACCATATTCGCAATATGAAGACGCTCATAGGCTCTCATACTGTCGTTTATACAATTCTCACAATCGTAGCATTGCTCTATAGCATTGCTCTATAGTATTGCTCTATAGTATTGCTCTATAGCATTGCTCTATAGCATTGCTCTATTGCTATCTAGCATTGCTCTATAGCATTGCTCTATTGCTCTATAGCATTGCTCTATTGTTTACACAAGATATTGTAAGCGTAACTGTCAATTGGAAAGGTCAGTTGCTCTGAAATTCTTAAATTGGCTATGGTAATAGTGCATGAAAATTGAGCAGATGTCCTTCTTGCCACCAGTTGAGTTACCTGTAGACACCTTAATACCACAATCACTTCCTGTTGAGATCAAATAACTGCTTCTATGTTGAGGTGCAGCTGTGTACAAAATCCACCGTCACCTTGAAACTCTGTCATCAGTCGATCCATAACACTATTACTTGTTTATGAATATTTGTGACACGAACCGGTACCATTCTAGTTCCTAACATATTTCTTCGGCGGTTGTTCAACTTTGGTAAACAGACAGACATCTAAATTAGAATATTCCTAAACGTTTATGTGTAGGCGAAGTAGTTATGACTTTATAAGTTTATGGTTTTGATATTGTTGGTTAACAGTCATCAATCTCTGTCGAGTAGTAGACATTTGATTTATGAATATCTTGCGGGCACCTGCAAGCTGTTGTCATCCTTAGACATAGATGACATGTGGTTGGGCAACTAGAGTAGGGGCTTGTGTTCAACAAGGTGACTGTCTACTGGTGTAAGCTGATATAAGCATTGCTTCCTGGTCTCTTGTAGAGATGACCTGACTGACAGCGGGCCAAAACAAACATCTAATATATAACCTAAATTGATACATTTATTACTCTGCCACCCGAAATCACATCAAAGACAGTGGAACAATCTAATAATAAACTTAAGATGTTTCGGTTGTTTAAGGAGAGTAGGTATTAGTAGAAAGCAAATGTTTATTTGTTAATGGTATGTTTTTTGGTGCTTTCTTAAAAATATGCTTAGGCAAGATTTCATATTTTTTTCTAGTAATTCATATTTGTGAACAGGTTTACGCTGCTGGAATTCCTACAGAGATTACGTTTGATCTTGTCTCTGGAGTTGTTTATGTTTTGATTGCTCGGTTATTTCTAAATTGACAAGAATAGCGTTATGCATTTTTTAGAAATAAGATTAATTGTTAGTCAGTTTGACAAATTTTTAAATCACCGCAATTAAATTAAAAAAAACGGGATGCATATGTTGATGACATCATCAGAATCAATGCAGTCTCATGGGTTATGTCTGTTCGCAGACAAGCGAGGCAGTTTTGGCCAGTCTATTGTTAATGACTTGGAAATGTCGGTTAACAGTATGCATAACGACTAGCGGTGCCAAAATTGAACATTTTTGCGCTGGAATGAAAATGAGTACACGTTTTAATCGGTGAAAAATTCAGCATTAATTATAATAAGTCAAAGGAAGTGTTTGCCTTGCTAGGGTTGATCTGGTTTATACGGAATACGCATTATATTAAGCATTATATTACACATTATATTATATATTACACATATATAATTATTATTATTTATTATAATTATTATAGAATATTATTATATTATATTATGCATTATTAATTATTATATTACATTATATATCTCGTATGTACAGCGATACCGGGTCTGTTGTTAATTCAACACTCCGCTAATTTATTTTATAGCTTTGAGTCAGGGATTTGAAAAGTCTTAAACTTTCAAGGCTTTTAAGGTTTGCCTTCATGAGAGCACACACAACAGTATGCAGAGATACATGAATCGCCTGCCTAACACCCCTATTTCTGCTCTTGTAGCGAGGGCCTCTTCGTGTCTTCTTCTCCATTTATCAGTTCGACCCACTGGCAGCCAATGAAAAGCTCTCGTCTATAGCAGCGAGCGATTCATCAGCTACTAGATCAGTCATAGAAGTATCCGATACTGTGACCATAACAGAACTTAGCAAACCTTCAGAGATAAAAGACACTACAAATGCTGCCACAGCAGATGCTCCACCTTCGATTAATACAGATCTAGCAGAGCGGAATGGTGACTTACGGAGGGGGGTGGATGAGGAACCTGAGCAAAAAGTCTCAGCAGATTCTGTTGCAACGCAAGATGTTGAGGCTATGGACACTGGGTCTCCTGCGGCTACCCAAGAGACATCATTGGCCGCCATGACAGTTGACAAAGATTAGGTTGTCAACTTGTTTACAGAGTTTAATGGAATTTAATCATGTTCTGTAACGATCTGGAAAGGGTCTGTCAGTCAGAGATCGCTAGCTACCATTTACTTCCTAGTTGATAAATTGACGCTCCATAGGATTACTAGATAGAAAAATCTAATCACTCATGTCTGTCAGAATATTGCACATTTTTCTTCTTACTCCAGCTAAACCGACGCTTCACTTATATAGGTGGGAGTCGTCTCTTCATGTCTTCACTTAATAAATGGCTAGCAAATGCTAGAGTTGTACAGCAATGCACTGACAATACATCCCCAAGCTAAGTCGTCGATACCTAAGTGTAAGCTACATGCTTTCTTAAACTGGTGGAAAGGCCAGTAGGTTAGCTGCCTTTGAAAAGTAAGTGAAAAGTTTGTAAACAAGTAGGGTGCCAGCTACAGAGGGGCAGGTTTCTTTTAGGTCCTTTCATCTGAGGCAGCATGCTGTCAGAATGCATCAGATAATTTATAGACATAAAGGTGATAGCAAAAGTGAATTGATATAACATGTGTGGCCAAGCGGTATATCGATGTATTTGCCTCATTGGTGGTGTTTGTCTTGAACTGAATTCTAAGTGTTCTTATCGAGTAACAAAAAATACTTTTTACTGGAAATGGCGGTTTTGTGAATGAACTCTGTTTTCATAATGAGATCCTGAACAGGTAGGAAAAGGTGGTGAGATCTAGATAGCTCTTGCAGTGACAAGTCTGGAGCTATGAAAATATACAGCTTTAGCATCATTATTAGTGGCTATTTTGCTTTTCTCATAAGTTACTGCTTTCAGATCTGAAAGCAGTAACTTATGAGAAGTCAAAAGTCAGATCTGTTTTTTTCTGCTGGGTAATTCTATTGCTTAGATATGTCTTGCAAACATTTAAGGTACACCCGCGTCTAATAATAGTCCAATGTCTGCAAAATTCACACTTGGTCTTTATCTGATAACGTTTGACGTAATTTTGTCATATGCATGTTGGTTTGGAATAATTTATCTCATACAAGATACGACCTAAAGGTAATGTATACGTTTCCTTAGTATTCTGTTTCAACTACATGCTACTCACCAGATAAGATAATAATACCCCTAATGAATAACCATTGCTTTGGCTCAAGCAGTAGAACATGTTGGGCTAAATCACTTGTTCAGTGCTGTTTGCATATGGTCTCCATAGACAGCCTATACAGAGAATAGCTAACTTTCCAAATGTAATGTAAAATTGGAGCAAATGTTTAACAGACATGAAGTTTTTAGAAAGTGAAAGTCATGCAATGGCAAAGAGTGAAGCGAGTAAATATATTATACTCAGCAGGAATAAACTGACCAGTTAAATCCCGCTTATATAATGATCAGTTATATCCCGGCTTATATACTGACCAGTTATATCCCTGCTGATATACTGATCAGTTATACCCCTGCTTATATACTGATCAGTTATATCCCTGCTTATATACTGACCAGTTATATCCCTGCTGATATACTGACCAGTTATATCCCTGCTTATATACTGATCAGTTATATCCCCGCTTATATACTGATCAGTTATATCCCTGCTTATATACTGACCAGTTATATCTCTGCTGATATACTGACCAGTTATATCCCGGCTTATATACTGATCAGTTATATCTCTGCTGATATACTGACCAGTTATATCCCTGCTTATATACTGATCAGTTATATCCCCGCTTATATACTGATCAGTTATATCTCTGCTTATATACTGACCAGTTATATCCCTGCTGATATACTGACCAGTTATATCCCTGCTTATATACTGATCAGTTATATCCCTGCTTATATACTGATCAGTTATATCCCTGCTGATATACTGATCAGTTATATCCCCGCTTATATACTGACCAGTTATATCCCTGCTTATATACTGATCAGTTATATCCCTGCTGATATACTGATCAGTTATATCCCTGCTGATATACTGACCAGTTATATCTCTGCTGATATACTGACCAGTTATATCCCGGCTTATATACTGATCAGTTATATCCCTGCTTATATACTGATCAGTTATATCCCTGCTTATATACTGATCAGTTATATCCCTGCTGATA
Organism: Watersipora subatra; assembly: GCF_963576615.1. NCBI lineage: Eukaryota > Metazoa > Bryozoa > Gymnolaemata > Cheilostomatida > Watersiporidae > Watersipora > Watersipora subatra. Next base: position 32,977,761 of record NC_088710.1, on the reverse strand, counting down.
TACTGATCAGTTATATCCCCGCTTATATACTGACCAGTTATATCCCTGCTTATATACTGATCAGTTATATCCCTGCTGATATACTGACCAGTTATATCCCTGCTGATATACTGATCAGTTATATCCCTGCTGATATACTGATCAGTTATATCCCTGCTGATATACTGACCAGTTATATCTCTGCTGATATACTGACCAGTTATATCCCGGCTTATATACTGATCAGTTATATCTCTGCTGATATACTGACCAGTTATATCCCTGCTTATATACTGATCAGTTATATCCCTGCTTATATACTGATCAGTTATATCCCTGCTGATATACTGATCAGTTATATCCCCGCTTATATACTGATCAGTTATATCCCTGCTGATATACTGACCAGTTATATCTCTGCTGATATACTGACCAGTTATATCCCGGCTTATATACTGATCAGTTATATCTCTGCTGATATACTGACCAGTTATATCCCTGCTTATATACTGATCAGTTATATCCCCGCTTATATACTGATCAGTTATATCCCTGCTGATATACTGACCAGTTATATCTCTGCTGATATACTGACCAGTTATATCTCTGCTGATATACTGACCAGTTATATCTCTGCTGATATACTGGCCAGTTATATCTCTGCTGATATACTGACCAGTTATATCTCTGCTGATATACTGACCAGTTATATCTCTGCTGATATACTGACCAGTTATATCTCTGCTGATATACTGACCAGTTATATCTCTGCTGATATACTGACCAGTTATATCTCTGCTGATATACTGACCAGTTATATCCCTGCTGATATACTGACCAGTTATATCCTGCTGATCAGCTGCATCCTGCTGATATGGTAATTTGTTGCATCGTTGCTGGCTAACCTTTGACATGGCTATTCATTCCATCATTAATTTTCTCAAGCACTGCTCTTCTAGCTTGGTAACAAGCAGGCCATTGACCCCTTCCTTCTCCTTTTCTGATATGCCAAGAGATGACTGATGAGACATTTTGGGTGGGGCCATATACGTGGCCCCAGACCAAGAATGAAGTCTTTCAACTGCAGCATTTCATTGCAAATACTTTTTTGCTTCTTGTATCAATCATAGTGACCTGAGACCCGAGCAAGCATATATCATTTGCTGGTGGCATGCATGTCTAAGCGGTCGTCGATACCTTTTAGTTTATATATCAAAATGAATTCTAAAGTGTCAATGGCATGAGCTGCAATTTCTACATGAGAACGGCTCTCAAGCAAATGCTACCATCTATTCAAAACAAGCTTCAACAATGTTTTCCTATGCTAAAATTAAAGTCACAGCGTGGCTTTCACTTGTATCACATTTGTTGTATCACTGACATAAATCAAGTATTGTATTACATTACAAATGCGCAGAAATAATTTTGGTTAGACGCAAAATGTATTCTAAAAATAAAAGCAATAGTCGTTGGGTATTGTCGCTATGTACGAGTATATTGTTGAAGCATATAAAACAATGATGTTGTTTTTGGAATGTTGTCCATAGCCAGTTAATATTAAAATGGATAACACAAAGAGAAGAGGTCTCTATAAGATGAATTAGCGCTAACTTGGACCGTCTTGTGTGAAGCCTTGTGTATAAGTTCTGCAAAGCTCTTCCGGCGTCAGTATTAAAACCTTCTGATTCCTGGTTCAGTATCTCTCGTCGGTCCCAGCTGTGTCTTGGTTCAGAATCTCTCATTGGTCCTAGCTGTGTCTTGGCTCAGTATCTCTCGTCGGTCCTAGCTGTGTCTTGGTTCAGTATCTCTTGTCGGTCCCAACTGTGTCTTGGTTCAGTATCTCTCGTCGGTCCCAGCTGTGTCTTGGTTCAGTATCTCTCATCGGTCTTAGCTGTGTCTTGGTTCAGTATCTCTTGTCGGTCCCAGCTGTGTCTTGGCTCAGTATCTCTCGTCGGTCCTAGCTGTGTCTTGGTTCGGTATCTCTTGTCGGTCCCAGCTGTGTCTTGGTTCAGTATCTCTTGTCGGTCCCAACTGTGTCTTGGTTCAGTATCTCTTGTCGGTCCCAGCTGTGTCTTGGTTCAGTATTTCTCGTCGTTCCTAGTTGTGTCCTGGTTCAGTATCTCTCGTCGGTTCTGCTGTGTCCTGGTTCAGTATCTCTCATCGGTCCAAGTTTTGTCTTGGTTTAGATCTTTTGTGAAAATGTTCATGAGTACACACAGGTAATAATGCTTATGAAGTCATATAGCACAGCCTGCTGTGCCTCATGCTGTATACCATGACATGCAGGAACTTATAGACAAAATACTACATTGTCATACCACACAACGAACCAAGTTACTATATTTCACACTCTAGCTTATACCATTTCATACCTCAGACTATATCACACTAAACTTCACACTGTATCACACTAAACCTCACACTGTATCACACAGTATCACGCTAAACCTCACACTGTATCACACTAAACCTCAGACTGTATCACACTAAACCTCACACTGTATCACGCAGTATCACACTAAACCTCACACTGTATCACACTAAACCTCACGCTGTATCACACTAAACCTCACACTGTATCACACTAAACCTCACACTGTATCACACTAAACCTCACACTGTATCACACTAAACCTCACACTGTATCACACCATACATATCCAATATCAAATGATTTTTTACCTCTAACCATAACACATCTCACACGGCAACCACACTATAAGTCATCCTATCCTAACATAAGCATATACTACATCATGGAAAACTATATCACTACCAAGTCACCTACAGCATTCATAAAGGTTTATGTGGTCATTTCATTGGCTACATCAATGTAAACAGGCACATACTTTTATTTGGGATATTTTGCAAATTTTAAGCTGTTTGACAGTTACAGGCGTTGAACTTCCTGTGATTTCATTATTCCTATATGTAAATTATGGGACATTCAGAAGTATTTCTAGTTTGGCATGATGCCAGAAGTTTCACAAGAGGCTCTACTTCTTGGTCAAAATATAAAATTCCTGTTTGGGGAAGCAGAAAAGCATGTGATCGGTGTCTGTAGCAGCATGTGACTTCTGGCTCAACTCCAAATATACAAACTTGTGATCAACTGATCAGGTGACGTGACAAATTCTGATCAGATAGACTGATGCCAGATTATTTATAAGCTACATTTTACATTTTACCATTGAGAAATGATAATTGTTATTAGAGCATGGTTGTAGTTCCGCAACCAGATCCTGTTTCTCTTGTAAGGCATGTTTTCATGGTCCTTTGGTCAACAGGAAGACCAATAGTAGGCCTAACACATTTACACCGTTTATTGATATTATCTTATACAATTTTTATTGAGCTTTATTTATTATACTATTTTACTAAACTAGTTTGTGAAGTGGAACAAGTTAGTAAAACTGTTTTTACATTTTAATTCTTAGGCAAAAATTAGTTGATTTTGAAAAAATGTTTGTCTGTTTGTTGCTTAGATCGCATGGTAAGTTATGAATGCCTTTTTGGTTCACTCTATGGATTAACATAGCGGAGTGGGCTTGGCCTAATAGACAACTTAGATGTGAACTCAAAACAGAAAAAGCGACATTAGAATGGTAGTCTGGCAGGACTTTCTGTCTGGCAGATATGCTGCCAATTGACTAGCTTGACAATGCACTGATAACAGCAGACAATAAAAGCAAATGTTAAGGCAATATGTATGACAAGTGTGTATGGTTTTTTTGTTTGTTCTATTAAAATTCAGCAAAAAGTACTGTTCGAAAATCTGGAAGCAGATTAAATAGTTTAAAAATATTATTTATTCCAGTATTTGAAGAGATGATCAATTTGTGACAGGCAATAAACTGGCTTTTGGCAAAGTTATGACATTAATCTGTTTACACTCTAGAATGATGAATTATGTACAAAACAGATTGCGTGTCTACTTGATCTAAAATAAAAAAACATAAAAATTTATACATATACATATATACATAATGCTCTTGGTAAAAATATATAAATAATGGTAAAAATTGTCTTGTGGCTTTTATATAAAATATGCATTGTTTTGGCAAAGTCTCAAGCAAAGCCTGTTATATATTCCTTACAACTACAGGAGATCCTGTCTATATATATATATATATATATATATATATATATATATATATATATATATATATATATATATATATATATATATATATGTTGCAATGATTTCTCGCTCTGCATCCTCAGTTCATTGTTGGGTATCCTTCTGCGATGTCCGGTTGAAATTCACTGACAGACCGACAACAGCTCACTGGTCAAATCTCAACACCCAGAGAGCTCTGATGGCCATACAAAGGCTAGATGTTAAGCGAATGAAATCAAATTCAAGTGTTGCTAGGTGAACGTGTCTCTTGAGCCAGATGGTGGCACAACTTATCAATAAAACAGAAAAACAAAAAAAAATGGAGTCAAGCAGAGCTGTTCAACAAGCAATATTGCTGAGGATGAAACCATCTTTAGGTTTGAATGAAAGAAGTTAACTTTTGATTCACTCCAAATTATTTTAAGCCTAGGCACTTAAAACTGTCAAATCACCACAGTCATTAGCGGAATTTTATGTTTGATAAAACATCAACCGTTATTCTAGCAAGCCATTTCATTATAACAAATTTTAACTCAGAATGAAATGTAACATTCCGTGGTTTGCATTGATTTTCTACTGTCATCCTCTGCACATATGCTTGCGCCATAACAACTTTGCCTTGTTTTACCGAGTTGCACATATAACATGCCTGTAAAACTTGCATAGTAAATGCATGTGTTGCATTTTGTTAGTGTCATATCGAACAGCGCTGTCTTGCAGTACTTGTGCATTGCTTGTTACTCTTTGGCCACCAATCTGCTGAAGTTATAAAAGATCTGTAAGCTCGACTTCTCGTACGTGTATTTTCTCATCGGGTTCAGACGTAGCGATGAGTTGATTTCGACCTCTGATAGTGAACCAATCAGGACGTAGAACCACGAGCAAAAGTAGTACGCACACCGACTACAACAGAGTAAGGAATGATGAGCATGAAAATATTGAGAAGTTGTCTGTTCACCTCTTTAAAGGTTGTACCTGCTTACAGAGGAGAGGTTAACTGGTAGTATAAAAACTATTGAAAGCGTATTGAGTAAAGTATTACTATCGGTATTTTTGGCTCTCTTTCTTTCCAATTGATAAAGCGTGACTTCGAGATGAGTGCAAGTGTACCGAATGGTTTATATAAGACAAAAAACTACAGAAATAAATGCAGGAACAAGACAAATGTTTGATTGAATAGTGATATATGACATTTTATCACTTCTTGTCTCTTTGATCTAAACATAGATTCATACGCATTTAATACTTAACCTTTTTATGACGCACATTAATCATGAGTTTTTAAATCTACTTTCACTCCATGAAGCTGTACGCAAGTCGATTACAGCAATACTTTGCTTGCCGAGTTCAAGATTAACTTGCACCAAATTTTTATAGTTTTTATCAAAAATATTAGTATTTTTCTATCATTTGAGATTGTTTTTGATGTTTGAAGTGATCTGACAGCCAGGATGTTTCCAGAGCAAAATCAACGAAACTTGATTGCGGTTGAAACGCTCAGAAAAAATTTGTGCGAAATTGCGTCACTAGTTGCCATCGTTGCTATAGTTGATATCGTCTATTGTGTTCAAGCGATAGGCCTGTTATTACGCGTCTCTATTCTGTCAATCTCTTTGGAACTATAGACACCATAATCAAATTTGGAATGATCTGAGCATTTTAACCGCGATCAAGTTTCGTCGATTTTAATCTTAAAACATCCTGACATTCAGATTACCTCAAACATCAGAAACATGCGCAAATGATAGAAAAATAATGATACTTTTGATAAAATCTATTTGGTGCATAATTTGGTGCAAGTTGATCATCAACTCGACAAGAGAGTTGAAGATATTACAACATAACAACAGGAAAATATCGATACATTTGGATAAAATTTACTATAATTTTGTGTACGCTCATCTTTAAGGTTTAAAGTGGAAACACGAGAGGCTATCATATAGCATATTCATGCCATGTTGCTTGAGTCAGTTATGTCACCAGACATTGGTCAGTTGGCACATGTTCAAAAACTCCCATTTTTCATCAGGTCAACTATTTCTGACAAGTTTCAGTCTTTCACCTAGTGGACAATAACTGTCATATAACTCTATCCAGGTGAATATGTGTGACATGAAATAACGCTTATGTTGCGAACAATAGAACAATGACTTGCGTTAAATACGCACGCACATATTTTCATACTAGATTTGCGTAGAAAGAAACTGGTTGCGTATAATGTGTATTTGATGAGAAGATATATTAGGATGGGCTTGTTATTATTCATAGTTTAAGTTTAGCGCAATAGGAAGGTTTTATTGAACCATGAAATTCTCAAGTGCAAAGAAAATATTGTGAACCATAAAATTCTGTCAATATAACGAGAATACTTCTCACAAAAGGTTTTAAAGAAGTAAAAAACTTCTTAAATATCTAAATGACCATGAAAAGGTAATATGGTTTCAAATAGAAGTAGATTCTCTTTCTCCGTATCTCCTTACTACCAAACCACTTCTTGATCCTCCCTCTCGACGCCATCACCCCTACCTCATACTTCATTTTCTTACCTTTTTTCTATTTGTCTCTCTAAACCTTTCTCTATTTTCTCAGTCGCCTTTTCTCACTCTCTCACTCTCTCTCTCTCACTTTCTCTCACTCTCACTTTCTCTCACTCTCACTTTCTCTCACTCTCTCTCTCTCTCTCTCTCTCTCTCTCTCTCTCTCTCTCTCTCTCTCTCTCTCTCTCTCTCTCTCTCTCCCTTTCTCTCTTTCTCTCTTTCTCTCCTCCTCTCTTTCTCTCTCACTTTTTCACTCACTCACTCACTCACTCACTCACTCACTCACTCACTCTCTCTCTCTCTCTCTCTCTCTCTCTCTTTCTCTCTTTCTCTCTCTCACTCTCTCTCTCTCTCTCTCTCTCTCTCTCTCTCTCTCTCTCTCTCTCTCTCTCTCTCTCTCTCCCTTTCTCTCTTTCTCTCTTTCTCTCTTCCTCTCTTTCTCTCTCTCACTTTTTCACTCACTCACTCACTCACTCACTCACTCACTCACTCACTCACTCACTCACTCACTCACTCACTCACCCTCTCTCTCTCTCTCTCTCTCTCTCTCTCTCTCTCTCTCTCTCTTTCTCTCTCTCACTCGCAATACATTTGTGTCTTCTTCATATTCAAATGCACTTTAAAATGTGGTTTAAGCAACATTTTTGCTTCACCACAGTTGGCAGACACGACTGCCTATCTATCAATAATTAAAATCCTCACCTGTGACAGTAGACCAGCACAGTTAGTCTGGAAGATCCACCAGGAATATTTTTCTATCATGTATACAGTTTTTCTCGCACAACCGTTTGTATATACAAGGTCTGATAGAGTAGAATTGGTGTCATAGAAAGACATGTTACATTTTCCTTGTTCTTGTACACAACAGGATTGCGGTAGACTTGAATTGGCTGATAGTTGTTGGTACCAGTCTTTATAGCTCTCACTGCCACAGCACTGCATCTAAATGTATAAATTATTCACCTCATAAAAAAATTGCTGAATGAGGTTTACAAAACAGTGGAACTCCGCCATATGACATTAATTCGTTCAGGTGTTGTGATCATAAGACGAGAATGCGGTATGGAGAGGTATAAGAACCTATAGTAATTATCTAATGATAAAAACATTAAAATTTTATATACGTGCTGTACATCTAAAAACTAGTAACAAAATAGTATAGTAACCATAGTAGTTACGGTTACCTCTTCAGTGGTTAGGATCTGCAATAAAATGCAACATTACTATGTGCAGTACTGTACGGAGTTCTCACCTTCGAGACAAACGTAGTGGCCAACTTTGGTGTTAGAAAAACTTGGACAGCAATGCGTCAGGTTCACTAGACTTTTGTGACGCTACGTAACATAACATAAACGTTGAATTTACTTTAAATGAATTTAGTTTATTAAACACACACACACTCAAGCACGGACGCACGCACGCACGCACGCACGCACGCACACACACACGCACATACACACACACCCACGCACATACACGCACACACACACACACACACACCCACGCACATACACGCACGCACACACACACACACCCACGCACATACACGCACATACACGCACATACACACACTCAAAGCTAAGTTCTAATACTTTACTAAAACTTGACTTTAATTTTGCCATCGTCTTAATTTTTTATTACTTGTCTCCGACTTGACATTGTTTGCCTTACTTTCACTATAACTTTTAGCCGACCTTATTAAAACATTTCTTCAAACTAATTCAAGAGAAAGACCGAGTGAAGCTGTTAAAATTTGAATTTTTGAGAGAAATGTTGGTCTCATATGGTGGGAAAATTCTGTAACGAGGAGTCGGAAAAACCATGTGTTCCACACCGTAAAACAAAAAGACAGGGATGCCATAACCGGAGGTCCATTGTATTATTAAAATAACATAGATTAGTTTTTAAGCAATTCTAATTAGAGAAATGTGGTCTTGTTATCCATTGGAGCTTTTCACGGTTAGCCGAAGCAATACTTTTATTATGTTTGATATAAATAAACTTTAAGATGTAATCAGACCTCTAGAGATGGTGAGTGTAGGTAGAGACCTTAAGTTATAGTTGGTTTAAGTGGACCTAAAGACATGACGTGTTATGGTAGACCTTAAAACTATTTGATACGGTTCTACAGTTGACTTCTCTACCATCATCAATAATAGTTAAACGTCTGAACGTTGTGTTTGCTTTCATGGCATCATAATACATAGACATTGTAACTCTCTGCTTGTAACAATGTGACACTAAATAGCATTAATTCCTCTGTTCGACAGAGGGTATGTAATACAACCTTTGCGATCACAATGAAAAGTTTTGCATTGAGTAGAATTTTCATGAGTTACATTCGCGTATGTAACTTACGCGTAAGTATGGCTGTAAGGACAAACTAGATGAGTACTTCGGATGATCAATTTAACAATCTATTGAAATAGTCAGGGTTTATAACTTACATAACTTTGAAGGTATTGTAGTTCATCACAAATAAGGGATGCTTCACTCTCTGATGTCATACTGTCCATCTGAGTGGCACAAGTATTTATCATTCCTTTGAGTTCATCCTTCACTTGGGTATATAGCTGAAAGAAGATAACATACTATATATTATTCAACTCGTTGCAGAACACGCTTTAGAGTAGAGGAAATTTTATCGCTTCAAGGAGTTTTACCATGATAGATTAACTCTATTATTTTAACATAGCTCTATTATTGTAAGGCACCTTTATATTATTGAAGTAGCTCTATTGTTTTAAGTTGACTCTATAACATTGAAGTAGCTCTATTGTTGTAAAGTAGCTTTATGACATTGAAGTAGCTCTATTGTTTTAAGGTAACTCTATAGCACGGAAGTAGCTCTATCGTTCTATGGTAACTATTACTTGGAGGTAGACTTATCAATCTAAGGTTATCTCAGGCTATGACTAGGTATTCATGAGCGATTGCTTTCTAAGTATTACTTGGGACTTTAATATGCAGTATTACCTTAAAATTTTCTTAAAGTTTTTGTATTTAAGGTTTGTGAAAAGGCAGCTGTCTGAGCTACCAAATAATAAATATTTCATCAAGTAATGAATTAGACTTCTTGAAGGCAGTTTAGCTAAACAATACAATCAATATGAGCTAAAGCTTTCGATCCATATATGCATAGTTCAGGTCCTTGTATTACAATATTATACAATTATAGGTCCTATGTCTATAATAGTATAGTAAATATTAGATTGCAAAGCATATCAGAGCATGAGATGGCTTGCGATATAGTGCATGATACAGTATATGACACTATGAGGGTGTATACAGGGTGATACAATAGCTGTATGGTGCTTGGTACATTATAATGCATATCACTACATAATACATCATATAATACCATTGCACATTTTCATGTTTAAGTTTTTGGCTCAAACTAAAAACACATAAAGCGATTGATTATCCTATATATTGAACCATCGCACATGCCCACACGTTTCTGAAAGCAAACCTGGTAGTTACTTGTAAATGTCAATGTTAATTTTGTTGCAATTTAATTGAACAAACATGCACTGTGTTTCGATGACACGGATAATCTGCAAAATCGTGTCAATCCACAAGTCATCCGCAGGATGGAAACCACAAAAAACCCACAAGCCAAGCGAGTTTTGTTACTTGCCAATCTTTATTAAATGTTTCATGATTGCAAAGGATGGAAACGGTACTTGCGAATGATGCGCAAAAAATGCCTGACAAGTTATTCCATTTTAAAAACTTTTCCACTTCAGTCAGTTTTATTTCAAAGGTTCTAATGTTCTAGATGCTGCTAAGCGTGACAAGACTGCGTCACTAATAATTGACTCGTGGTGTAAAGTTCCTGATCTTTTTCAACAAAGAGCCTGCGTTGATCCGCAACATGTGAAATGTCCATTGAAACACTTATCGCATGGTAACTCAATGTGCGCACAACTCCAAACCTGCACCTTGGAAACATTGCAGGTAGTTTAAGTTAACCAGACCTAATGCTGTCCGTCTCAATGCTTTCAGGTTTTTTTTAATAATATTGCGCAACAGCCTACTGAGAAAAAAGAAAATAAAGAAAATAAGAAACTAAGAAAATTATTGGCTTGTGTTTTATGAAACATGACGGGTTGCACGAGCCACCTTCAATAAAATATGACAAGCTACAGGAGCCTAGGTTAGCGGGTCAAACTTGAGGGTGTAAAGACGATGCTATGTGGCAGCTATCTGATAACCCCCTCTCAAGTTACTGAATATTTATAAATGCGTGGTTATAAGTTTAATTATTTCAAACAAACCTGAGACCTGCACTGCAACCCTGAATCATTAGCAGTCTCTGTTGACACTTCGAGTTGCACTGACATCTGCTGAACTTCAAGTTTTGTTACATTCTTTACAAAAGCTTACAAATTTTAGATGACTATTGCGAGTGTTCATTTGAATACATGGTCGAGTTGTTTATATTTTAACTATGAGAAACTCTAATGCAAGCAGTTTTAGATATCACTATTCCTTTGCACTTATGTGTATCAGCTTTTACCATTTACCCCTTCCTTCCGACATATCCGAGTTCCTCATCTAAACTAATCAACATACCTGTCCTTTGGCTGGCTTCGACAAGACCATACAAGCAAATCCTGCTCCATAGGCGAGTGTATAAAATATGACAAACTACAAATAGACATAGACATATGTATTTATTGTATGTATTGTATGTATGCATATGTATGCAAGACACTTTAACTAGAGTATAGATGTTTGACCAAGGTATGAGAATTGACATAACATTCATTAAAAAGATAGCCGCACATATTATGAGGTACCGGTATTGCATCTTTTAAAACTCTCAAGTAAATAAACCAATTTTTATGACAGCTGTTGACAAGTGGCTCTCAGCAAATGCCTCAAGCCAGTTTATTTTAAACAGGTTAGGTTATACAACTTTACCTATTTTTTGTCGAGAGTGACGTGCTCCATTGAACCCGCTAGTTTTATCCAATTCTAGTCACAAATAGAGCTGACAAATTATAGGAAAATATTGAAATCACTAGCTCATTGTGCCATATATTGACTTACCACAGCGAGAGCACTTTTGCTCTTTTTTATGTCTCCTATGCAGCCCCGTACACCAACTATGAATGTGAGGAACCCGAGGCCGATCAGTAGGACAGGCATAGCAATCGCTCGCATTGACTGGGTAAGCTCCGTGAACTGGCCATAGACGCCAAGAATGAGGGTGCCAAGAAACAGCTGTATGAATGACCATATCTACAAGTACATAGACAATGGTAACTTAAATTGGTAGAGAAAAACATTAGCAAACCTGAGGCGGTAGAGACAGATAACAGATAATTGTAGACTTGAGGAGATATAAACAAATAATGGTAAACTTAAAAAAGGTTACTACAGATATTAGTGGCTCAAGGAGGAAGAGACAACCATTGGCTGACTTAAGGAATGAGAAATAGACAGTGGTAGACACGAGGCAGCTTGCTAAAGATGGTGTCTCAATAAAAACACCCAACACAAGGCGATGGCAAACCAGTGTTGAAACCTGCCAAAAAAAGTCATGGTCATAGAAAGTGGGGGAGGACCATGATCACCTACATTTCACAAAACATGATACTCAGATAGGGTCTTGAGGAGGTAAAGACAGACAGCGTCAGTCTTAAAAAGAAACTTCTATGAACCGAATATACTGCCAGACTCCTAAGTTGTGTTTAAAAGTTAAATTAAAAGACAAACTTGTGTGTAAAACTAATTTGCAGTAAAAAGAGAACTAGAGAAGTTCAGGTGTTAACCAAACCATAATCACTTTGATTAATATCGGTTGCCGGTAAAAATCCATGTTCACAAGTTTGTAAAAAGAACTATTGTTACGGAGACAACCATAGTTTCTAACTATACTAAATAGAGAATTTTTACTCAGAAGCTAAACAATATCCTTTTCTAAGTAAAAAATCCTGCCTAGTCTTGACATTTATTATATCTTATAATCTTGATATATTAATGCATAAAGATGATTATAATATATTATAACCAGCTTATAATCTTGACATATTATGTCTTTGCTAACGAAAAATTCAAATATAAAATAAACAATAGAACTATGATGAGCCGCAACAAATCCTTTTCTCAGTTACCATTCGAGACTTGAATGTTTGTAGAATCTTTTACAAGACCCATTTTTTATGCAAATGCGGAATCTCAGATTATCAAAGAGGGGAAACAGCAAGATTAACTCATAGCCTCTATACGATTACATTTAGATTCTATAAGTAGAGTTTGGCTGTTAAAGAAAAACTTACACTAAATTTTAATAGGTTTTATCGAAAAGTATTTTTCTATCATTTATGAATGTTTTTGTTGTTTGAGGTGATTTGAATGCCAGTATGTTTCAAGATGGAAATTGGCAAAACTTGATCGAGGTTAAAATGCTCAGATCAAGCAGAAGTGCGGTTATGGCGTCTATAGTTGCCAAGAGACCAAAAGAATAAAGACTCGTAACGCTGCAACCTGAACACAACGACCAATGCAACTATAACAACGATAGCAACTATAATGAAATCATTTTGCATGTATTTTTCTTCTGATCGTTTCAACCGCAATCAACTTTTGTCGATTTTAGTCTTGAAACGTCCTGACAGTCAGACCACTTCCAACATCAAAAACAATCGCAAATGATAAAAAAATACCGATACTTTCTGATAAAATCTACTAAAGTTTTGCATAATCTCATCTTTAGTAATGGCCACCTGAAAACTACTTTATATCGCATACCATCAGTTGGTATTCTATTTTTAGAACAAGTTGCCACGACTAACTCTCAGGCATTTTCAACTGATCCTACAAATACATTGCATAAACTGATAAATGAATTTTTGATTTCAGCCAATCAAAAAATATTATAGTAGAGCAATTGTTGCCGGTTGGAGATTTGAAAGACGCATAAAGCTTAGTTCCCATATCGATTGCAAGACTCCGGCGGTAACTTGTGCAGCAAAACGCTTGCGATGCTAGGCGGCGGCATCTGTTCACATATAAAGCTGCATCGCTAAACATAATCGCGTAATCAAATAAAATTTTCCTTCGCCATGCCGTTTCTATAATGGTGACCTCCACCTGTACAGTGCATTTTAGGAAGGTTGTGCCTGCGGCCTTTTGCAAAATTTGAACAGCGCTAAACTACTGCGTTGCCACCGGCAACTACTGGCAGTCTTCGGCGGTACCGGGCGCGTAGGTTCCCAATTCACCGCTAATAGCCTCGGGTGCTGTTGCCGGTGCTTTGCGAGGTATATGGGAACCAGGCTTAAGAAAGCTGAAAGCACTTCTGAGTGCCTCACATCATAAAAATGTGTACAAAAGAGTGTTTCACCATCATCTGAAGCATTTTTGAGCAGTTATATGACATGCTACAAGTCTTTATAGCTGATTTATAGATGTGTCTGTGGCTGATATACAGTTGAACCTCTAAATAGATCATCATGTCATTTTGATAACTGCGTTTATATGCTTTGAATGGGTTAGGAGTTGCCTGCTGTCGATGAATCCGCACCCTACTATTTCAACAATTTAAAGTTGCTCTATGGATCTTTCAAATATTCACGATGTATTTTTATGTTTTGAGTCGAGTCCATCAGCGGTGAGAACTTTTAGGATGTTGAATAGTAGTCTCACTGTGAGTGCCTTCGCACAAATTTAGCGACGCAAAAGGTGTCAGATGCGTTTGACTTTTACCATTTCTATGATTTGTAGTAAGGCAACTCCGAACCTATTTGAAACGTGGAGACGCAGTGATTGTAGGTATAAATGGGTTCTTTTGTATAAATATGTTTAACATTGTAGATGATTGGGTTATAATATCTCCTTCAGCATCATCATTAAAAATGAACTTACACAGAATTTTAGCAGACGTTATTAAATCGGTATTAATTAATTAATTAAATTAGAGGTATTTTTTGTTATTAGTGATTGTTTTTTTATGCTTGAAGTGATCTGACTGCCAGGATGTTTCAAAATTAAAATTGACAGAACTTGACCGCGGGTTGACATAACTAGTTGCGTGGCTGCCTGTCTCTCTTGTTATTGATATCGGTTGTTGCGTTCAAGTTGCAGCGTTAAACGTCTCTATTCTGTTGGCCTCTTCGCCGAAGTGCAACTATAGATGTCATAATCACACTTTTGTTTGAGTCTGAGCGTTTTAACCGCGATCAAGTTTTGTCAATTTTAATCTAGAAACATACTGATACTTTCCCATAAACTACTGAAGTTATGTATAAGTTCATCCCTAGCAAGTTCTCCAAACTAGCACTTCTTAGCTTCTTATGCCTCAACACTACCATCATCTACTCATATCTAGGCCAACATCCCAGCTTGTAAATAAATCTATTTGGATGAAATTTATGCTGGTAGCTAATAATAACATCCAGCCTTACAAAATAGCTGGCTCACTGGCATGACGGCTGGCTTGTTGGCTCAAGCAGCGGGCTAGCTGACAGCTGATTCGTTACATCGCAGACGGTTTTGATTCATTGCAAATATAGATGTCATCAAGTGATACGGGCCAAATGAGGAAATACTGAAAGCTTATGATAAATATCCGAAAATGAGCTCATGGTTAAATGTAGCTTAAGATACAGATCGCATTCAAAGCCATGAATAGGAATATCGAATTTATTTGCAATCTCTAGATTCTGTTGCAACACGACGCTCGCTTTTATATTCGAGCTTCCAGGAAATGTGATTCAGAATGAACGTAAGATCGAGTAAACCGAGCTACATCTGTCATGAATCGACAGGAGATGGTGTCACAATATGGTAAAACAGATGTCCGACTTTTACAAGGTCACTGATTGTTAGAGTCCAAAATTATCATTTAGTAGATGGAGACAAGTTTGAGAATTTTCTACAAAGCAACTTTTTAAGAAGCTATCTCTTACTTCGGCCTCTATGAACCCTACATGAACTCCGTGGTCAGAAGGAGAGACTAATGTACTACCTCTGGTATTTGATACCAAATCAGAAAGTTCATTATTAATGATGGAAGATTAGGTTGCTAAGGACTGCTTGTAAAATTCCAAATGCTGTAGTTCTGAAACTGAACTTTCTTGTTTGCATGATTTAAGGAAGCAATTAAGGAAGTTGGCTCTTGACAAATAATCAGCTCCATGTCTAATATCCATCTAATATCTATCTAATATCTATCTAACATCCATCTAATATCTATCTAATATCCATCTAATATCTATCTAATATCCATCTAATATCCATCTAATATCCATCTAATATCCATCTAATATCCATCTAATATCTATCTAATATCTATATAATATCTATCTAATATCTATAGACTATCTATCTAATATCTATCTAATATATATCTAATATTTATCTAGTATCTATTTAATATTCATCTAATATCTATCTAATATGTATCTAATATTTATCTAATATTTATCTAATATCCATCTAATATCTATCTAATGTCTATCTAATATCTATATAATAACTATCTAATATCTAGCTAAAGCCAAAGGTTCCTTAATAATTATGCCACATTTTTAAAACAACAACTATAAGACAAGCTCTCCTCAAACTGTCAAATAGTTGTAGTATAACGCATTTCTCTGCAGCAGATGTTTGCAGTGAATAACCAATGAGAATGTATGGCTGACTAAATGACATATGATGATATGAGAATACATCTACTGTGACCTGCATGGCTGGTTTTTTGCCGAATTAGTTAATGAATAACTTGTTTAAGGGATAAAGATGCTGATGGAATCTGAATGTCACTAATTCTGCGGTCGGTCGGGAACTAAAATAAAAGAGATCATTATCACTAAAGTTAAAGTTGCAGACTTAATCTAGGCCATATCAGCCTTGTGGGAGGCTGGATGACCACACATGGCAGGCTGGGTGAGATGTATAGGGACGGCTAGGTGGTGTTGTAGGGAAGGCTGGGTGGTGTTGTAGGGAAGGCTGGATAATGTAGCAAAGTTTACTACAAGTCTCAGAGATTACAATCTATTGCACTGCAGCTTCCTGACAATAGTAAAGACTTCCAAGGCCTTATCGGCTATCCATCTCACAGACTGCGTATGATGCTAATTTATAGGCAGACATTAAACATGAAGCTTAACATGGTAGACAATCAACTGTTCTACAAACCCAAGATGCGGAGTACCCTAGGACACTTATATTTCGCTAGAACTTAGTTTCGTGAGTAGCATACAGAATAAAATTTCACTGCAACTTAATTTCGCAGCTCTGATGTGTGCGAAAATATAGTGATGTAAAAATAAATGCAGCGGAACAAACATAATTAGATTCCTTAGCTTCGATTCACCGGTAAGAAAATATTTTTCAAATTGGGACTAGTTTGTAATTGTAAACCGCAGGTAGAATTGTGTGGCCGAGATCGATAATGCAATTTGATTGCTTGCTGCCATTTGTTTCTTGGACTATCAATGAACAAAACTATTTAATTCCGCGTTTTCGCTCATTCGTTATGATAGTTTAGTTTCGCACATGAAATTTTCGCGAGAGGATGACTCCGCGAAAACACGAAAGTTAGATGAGGCGAATACATAAGTGTCCTAGGGTATTACATAAAAAACTTTACCTACAAGACATTCACCTATTTCAACTTTGGATCGTTTTCAATTCTTTTGGTCAGTCTTAACCACCATACATGAGAGGAAGTGTAAAAATTAATGACAGCAATTGATTGGCTAATGAATTTACATGTAGAACTAAGGCTAAACTTAATTTAGTATCAGAGTAACAAGGGCTGGATTGGTATGTTCTGCTGAATGTCTCTGTTGTTTCGCTAAATAAGAAGATGCAGATGTTGTTTTTATATTTTTGCCAAAAAAGAACTGCTAAATGAAATGCTTGTAGATTGTATATTGACCTGCATCTTCTTGCTAGCTCATGTTCAAGGTTTCAATTAGCGAGGAAAAGATATAAAGACATATAGATCTCAGATAAACTTACATTGGATACATGATCTTGCAGTATGTAAAACATTCTGCTGAAGTTGCAGCTGCCAGTCGAACTTTGAACAAAAAATGGTTCAATGAGCGCCAACAACGCACTGTATGATTTTATTAAGTTGTTTTCTTCCTTACCCAAACACATTTTCTTAGCAGCTTAGAGACCTGTTATAGGATTACCAGAACTGAAGAGTGTTAATTAGCTAGATCTTCACAACACTTCTCTCATAAATCTATTGAACATAAATCTATGATAGGTCTATTGAACATAGATCTATCATAGAGGCTGATAGAGCTACTGAAGATGACCTTAAAGGTTTGCCTGAAGTACCAAAGATATTTACTGTATTTTTACATATAAGCACCAAAGATAGTACCTTCATAGTAATCTTTGATGTAGAAAGATTAACAAAATTACAAAGATCTGAGTTTTCCAAAAACCTTTGCTACGATGTCTATTTTCCAAACTTCTTCCATAAAATCGAACTATGATCAAAAGCAGTAATCTTTGAAGACATGATCTGCTACAATTGATGTCTGGTTTTTATTTACTACTGCCTGTCGGAGTTGCTATTATTACCACTTATAGCAGTCTTCTATACTAAAATTAAATTTAACTTGAAAAATAAATAACTAAACATAAGGCTAAAAACTGCATAAAGTGCAAGCAGTAGCTTACTATTTATACAAATACTTGCTGTCAGCGCAGCTATTAACTGAAATCCACAGACTGACTGTGACTGTAAACAACACTTTCAAGGAAATACCTCCCCTTACATAAAATATCTTTGACCTGAAATCAGGCCTATGTAGGCCTGATTTCAGGTCTGAGAATCAGCTGCTGATTTAGGTCTGAGAACTTGAACATAAGCTAGCAAAAAGATGCAGGTCTTCAGATGCAGGTACAATCTACAAGCATTTCGTTTGGCAGTTCTTCTTTGACAAAAATTTAAAAACAACATCTGCATCTTCTTAATAATAGCAATAATAACCTATATAAGCCTGATATAGGCTTCGACCTATGTAGGCTTCGACCTATGTAGGCTTCGACCTATATAGGCTTAAAGCAGAGTATCTTCAATGAAATCACGAACACACTCGCTTTAAGCCGATAAAATTCAGCTAGGGCTCTTCTCATGCGCTTAGAAAATGGTATTCTGAATAAGATATTGCTTGAGGCATTTGAAAGGTGACAAATCCGTGGTCAGTGACATAGATTTCCTCTCAGGTCCATAATAGATGAAATAATGACCCAAATCAACTTTCTCATTTGAAGATTAACGACTTGGCTCAAATTACCAATGACTAGATGATTAGAATATGAAGGCCTCAGCTAACACTTGGCAGTGACAGAGCAGTGCCCTTCAGGCAGAGATGCGTGTAACGACCTTAGAATACGGACACATGTCCTCGGCGTGTGTCATGCTTGGCTACACGCCTGAAGGTATGGCGGTCCGGTCCGTAATCGAGTTGTACCAGCCACCAACCGTAGCCCAACTTTTACTAGGCTGTGGCTAGTGCAAGATAGGTAAGCTTTATCTTGGACATTTTGGCCTCCTCTCACGAAGTGGTTTGAATATTCTCATGGTTACAAAAAATTGACACTTGAAGGTCTCTGTATGAAGTGTCTTGACTTACTGAAGAGCATATATGTACTGTGTTTAAGGATAGTAATTGTGAAATATGTTTGTGTTCTACCTGTTGTTCCCTAAATATATTGCCTTATCCTTTATTATTTTAAATCTTTTAAAAAAGGCATTTTTTACTTAGAATTAACTTAATCTAATGTGTTCATTAGGAGCTAAAGACAAAAAATGGCAAACTCTAAGAGGAAGAGACAGACATTAATAGAGTAGAAGGGGTCAAAACAGACAGTGGTAGATTTGAAAAGGTAGTTCTATGAATCGAACACAATGAAGATCTTCCAATTTGTGTTTAAAAGTTGAATTAAAACACAAACTTATGTATAGAACTATTTGCAGTAAAAAGAGAGTTAGAGAAGTTCAGGTGTTAACCAAAACATAATCACTTTGATTTATATTGATTGCCGGCAAAAATCCAAGTTCACAAGTTTGTAAAAAAAACTATTGTTACGGAGACAAAAATAGTTTTAACTGTACTTATACGTACTAAATAAAATTTTTTTACTCAGAAGCTAAATAAAATAAGATGTAAATAAACTTTAAATTTCTTTGATCTATATCGATTGCCGGTACAATATCAAGTTCACAAGTTTGTAAAAATAATTATTGTTACAGTGGCAACATCAGTTTCTGACTAGACTTACTTGTAGTTGATACAAAATAAAACCTTTCTATCCAAAAGCGGAATAGTACTTCTTTTCTAAGTAAAAACTCCTACCTAGTTTTGATATGTATTATATCTTATAATCTTGATCATAATATACTAGTGAATGCCAGGCGTTGAACGAAGGAAAAACAATTTTTTGCACAAAAAAATTAGCGTGAGTTGCTAAATTTAGTTGCCATTTGCCAAACTGTTTACCCAATGAATCTGTGTAACTTAAGCTAGTAAGTTAGGCTAGTAACTATAATAAGAGCCATAAGCTCTCTGAAGCCAGCCTTCTTCTAATCGTTAAAGCCTGGTTTCCATATGACAGTGCAATGATCATGCGCAATGCATTTCTTGAGCCGCGAGGCAGTGTTTCCATATCGCGCGTAAGCTCTATGCTTGCTTTGGACAGGGTGAATATTTTCTTTCCTTTTTCGTAGGAGAGACATATTTCTTCGGAAAAACAGACCTCCGTTGCAAAATTACGGTGTCATATAAAAATCAGGCTTACTCTTTCATACGGGAGACCGATTTCTTCGGAACAAAGCCCTTCGCTGGAATTGTGGGATAGGTTGAAAAGGTCTAGCGGTGTATTGTGGGATACATAATCGCACGCACCCATCGCAAGGATCCATTCTGTTGGATACTTGCGATCAGCGTACGCACGTCGCGCGACCGTCGTGCGTTGACGTTTCCATATCACAACTGGCCTACGCACGACGTCGTGCGCCTTGTTGCGCGCTTTGCGCTGTCATATGGAAACCAGGCTTAAATGCTTATAAAAGTTACTGCAGTCAAACGCAATGTCAGGCATCAAACGCAATGTCAGGCATCAAACATAGTGTCAGTATGTTATAAGCTATCCAAGTAGATGAATAGCTATGTGAACAATAATCCCATTGTATGGAATTACAGCTTAGTGTAATGGTTAGCGTAATGAGTTGATATGTTAATGTTGATAGTTGAATGTAATGAGTTGATATTTAGTGCCAAGTATATTTTTAGTTGCTAGATCTTAATCGTTGTATCTAGAGAAATGACAAACTCTCACATTTAAATCTATAGATAATACTAAACTTACAATCATAACGTATAAAATAAAACAAAACAAATGCGCCGGCACATTCATGACTTTTTATTCAGAAAGCTTTGGCTCATAAAAGTATACTTACATGTAGTACCAGCATATCTCAATGATGCTGAATTTTGTCCCTGGTAGCACTATATGTAAAGTAAAAACCTCAAGAAATGCCCTCAAAAATCTCAAAAAAGTCAATGATGAGGGTGACCTTACACATAGCTAATGCTTAGCAAACTGATTTTTGGGTATAAGGTTACGGAGTTCTATTTGTGGCAAAAAAACACAAAGTATTACTGCAAAACTCAGACTGTATGAACCCATCCATGTTTTACACTTTTATAAATGAATGCCAAGATTTGGTCTACTAAACATTTGCATTCTCCTTGGCTCATTTAGACATTCACAACAAGTAGGCCTGGATTCCTTGCAAAACCTTATTGGTCAATAATTCTAAGTACTCAACTTTCATACAAGCAATTTTCCTGCAAGCAGAAAGAAGTGCTAAGTGTACCGATGAAATGTGTCATTTACATAGCCACCACGTTGTCAATGTAACATGCCACCACGTTGTCAATGTGACATGCCACCACGGTGTCACATCTATATCAGTATAATTGAAACCAAAGCATCGGCAATGAGGTGAAATGGTTGATTTCTACTGAAAATTACTTTGTTTCCGTTTTAATCATTTTTAAGGCGATCTTATATGATTCGAGATTAATCTTTAAACGCCTAGAGAGCTTCGCACAGACAACTATTTATATATGAGCTGGTGTATGATGTGGGCTGGTTCACCAAATCTCTCAGATTAATTTTTAGATAACTGATTATGTTGGAAACCAAAGTACTTTTCTAGTTTGACTCATTCCACGAACCCAAATTATTTTTATACTTGGCTGATTTCCAGTATTAACGCACGGCGTCTGTTCTTTGAGAGCAAAAATATGGCAAAGACCATAGCTGTGCAAACTTCATTGTTATCAGTTTGTCAACGATCCATATTTGATATGACTTCGTAAACGCTAATGGAAAATTGGAAAATCCATCTGGACATCACACGATGTGGCTAATTTCCATTGGTCAATCTATTTATCAATGCATGCAGCTATTAAGCGATGTCGATGTGTAGGAATAGCAAATATTTACGATAAAAGTCATCTATGCATTTCATCGCTGTCTGTAGCCAGGCGTTAGAACTGATTTCACAACTTATAAAAAATTGAGTCAGCAGAATGACTCAGGCATTTCTAACTCAACACATTCCTTGAGCGGGTTAACGGTTAATTTTCAGCTACCTTATCGCAAATAATTATGCTTTTAAGCTTCTAACATCCGTCATAAAAAGACCCATTTTAAGAAAATTTCGTGTCGTCAGAAAAATTGCTTTAAAGTGCAAATTTTGAAGGAAACTACAAAAAACCAATCATTGAAGCATGTAACAAACATGTCGAGCTGTCGAACACATTTGTGTCATCGTTGATGACAGCTGATCTATCACTAGCGGTGATGATTTAACTGGCTTGTGCAGAAGCGTTAAACTCGTGTGGGCAAATTAAAGTTAAAATGATACCCTCGCCAGCTTAATGTGGCTTCTGTCCAAAGTATAGGGGTGAACTGCAACCGATGATCTTTAAAAGGACAGCCAGTGTCAGATTTCAGACCGATTCATTTAACTAATGTCAAACTATGGCAGAGTGAGATGAAACTTGGCTGACAGTTTTGTCTGCTAATGTTTTAGTTATAATCAAACGCCAATAAAATGATAGATTTGTTTGATCGTACGCTACCGTACCGCTACAATGACATGTACTGTTGGAGATAAATATCAAACGCATATACCAGCAAACCAAGGAGTAGGATGTATGTATGTTTGAGGATGTATTTTTATTTTCTGAAGTATATTTTACTTTGCTACACCTGTTCTAGAGCCTAAAAAAATATTAAAAGCTTACTATAATAAGAGCCGTGTCCGTCCTTTGTCCAAAGTTATGGTTAGGTAAAACGACATTTTCAGCATGATTTGAACCCACAACATCAGGCTTGAAAGACTAACGCTCTCTCACCTGCACCAATAAACCACGCTCATGTTTCCAGGAATACTTGTGCAGCTGGTTATTACAGCGGACGCACCTGGCCGCCAGGATACTGGTATTTCTAACATACACAAACCTTTGTGAAAATTTAAAGTGCCTGTAAAAATTGAATTTATGAACTAACAATCCATAAAACAAAGTGTCTATTGTTACTTCACCGTGGAAAATGGTAGCAGGTCAAGGTCAAGTAATAAAAGTGCGTGACACAACTTACCTTAACTTACACTAAACATAATTAATTAATCCTATTCATT
Organism: Watersipora subatra; assembly: GCF_963576615.1. Classification (NCBI taxonomy): domain Eukaryota; kingdom Metazoa; phylum Bryozoa; class Gymnolaemata; order Cheilostomatida; family Watersiporidae; genus Watersipora; species Watersipora subatra. Next base: position 32,954,426 of record NC_088710.1, on the reverse strand, counting down.
CGAATTGACTTAATTAATTATGTTAATTAATTCAATTCAAATGAGTTGAATTCAATTAAATTAATTTGAATCCTATTCATTTATTGTTTCATATTTCAGTATTAATTTTGCATGCTTTTATCACTTCTCTTTGCAGAGCCGTAGTTTAAAAAATGTCGGCCTTCATATATTGCATGTTGAGACAAATTTATATGTTTGAAAATTCATATGTAGAGATGGTTGTAAGTGAAGGTTTGATAGAAAGTATAACTTAACTGATCAACAGTCTCGTGTTGGATGCAGTATGTCGTGTTGGATCTGCAATAAAACCTCTTATATGGTTAGTTTTATGTCTGATGTTTGAACCGATCACTTTCTGAGCGAGCGGTTTTTTAAATATTTTACAAATGTACTTGAGACAAATAGTAGTTGTATACTTGTCACTCGGACTAACCTATCACCCACTTTCATACTCTGTGAAAACAAGACTGACTTTGTAACTCTCTGTATCCGGCCATCAGCTACCAACTTACTAATACATGCTATTACTTACTCTAAAACTGTATAGGTAGATGTTATTACTTACTTCACAACTGTACGTGTAGATTTTATTACTTACTTCACAACTATAAGTTTAGATGTTATTACTTACTTCACAACTGTACGTGTAGATTTTATTACTTACTTCACAACTATAAGTTTAGATGTTATTACTTACTTCACAACTGTACGTGTAGATTTTATTACTTACTTCACAACTATAAGTTTAGATGTTATTACTTACTTCACAACTGTACATATATACACAGACTAGAAGCGTCAATTTTAGAATGATTTACCCTTTTGCATATTTACCTGTCGTCTCACCAAAACCAACTTAAAGTCAAGCATCTAAATTAGACTTGTATGCATGCATTTTGGTGCATCTGCAAGAACAACAAAAGCGCTCCTTTTCGAGCTGATATGGGTCAACACAAGCACGACGAATGCGCGCAGACCTTTCTGTAGACTGACTTTCCGGAACTAATTAGTGACAGGTCGCACAAGAATACATTTTATCTCCTAGCAATGTCGTCATTTTATGGGATTTACAAATCACATTAAATCGATATGAAAAAGTTGCTGAATTTTATATTTTGAGTCAGGAGAAATTTCTTTGAAGCTCTACGACAACAGGGAGTGCGCAAAGAATGGTCTGCACAAGGTGTTGATGCATTCATAAACTTGGGTTCAGCTCAATGCTACAAGTGAAATCTATTCGTAAAATGTAAAAGGTCATAAAAGTGCATACTAGTTGAGTGCAAACATATGGTTTGCACTAACCAAATATTGGAGTTCTCATCCTGCAGTGATATATTTGATTGTCAATATTTGTTTTGTAAAATGGGCCAGTTTACTGCATTGGTATTTGGTGGGAGTAGCAAAGAGCATTATTTTTCATTATTTGTGCTCATTGCCTATAGCAGGGATGGCCAAATGATTGGCCATCAAGCACTATTGGCCATAGCTGGCCTATAGTGCTTGATTATAGCTTATAGCATGTGCTTATTGATTATAGCATATAGAACACACTTATAGCATGTGCTATATGCTTATAAAAATGTTTATAACACTTATAAACATTTATAATCATATTATAGCATATAGCTAGAGCACACACTAATAGCATATAGCATTTGCTTATTGCTTATAGCACACTTATAGCTTATATCATGTGCTTATAGCTAGAGCACACCCTTACAGCATATAGCATCCACTTATAGCTCATGCTTATAGCTTAAAATATCATATGCTTCTTGCTTATGTTATATGACAATTGTCGATTACTCTCGTCTGTTGCTAATACTCTTAACTGTAGCGTGTAATCCACAGTTCTAGCTAAGTTTTACTCTATGATGTTAAGCACTACACATACTTCGGTACTTCTATGTTTGAACATAAGTGTACATGAGTTTAGAAGAGTTTTGGGTCTATGGTATGCTAGAAACTACCTACCTACCAGCCATATCTACCAGCCATACCTCTCTCTCAGACATACCAGCTGGCTGCAGACACAGGCCAGAGTTGCTAATGGATCTCTAAGAGAGCTTAGAACTTACCAAGTTGAAGACGCTGATACACTTGATAGAGCCTGTCTTACACCCCATGTTTATGATGTATGAGAAGCAAATGACGAGCATTCTCAGTGACTGGAGTATTTCTGTTGAGCCGTCAGGCATGAGTGCCTCCATTCACTTAGACGCAACATGATATTTCAGTTTAGTCCCACCTGCAGCCACCGGGCTTTCAAACTAAGTAAAATCCCACTGGTGGGAGGGGCCAGCACCTCTCCAGTGATTCGCATGGAAACAAAAGTTTGACTATATTACCGAGTTACGCAGACATCGCCAACTGTATAGTACATTTTCTGCTAAACACCAAGTTTCAAATTTTTATTGATTAACCTGTCAATGCCGAATTATTCATTTCAGCTATTGCTTACGAAGGAACCTTTCTGCCGAAACACGGAGAACACAGAAACTTGTGATGTGACTGTTTATAAAAAGAGCCCAAAACTGCCTTTTATGTCTATAGAGTTGTTTGTATATGGATCAAGTGTCGTAGCCGCACACAAAAGGCTCATATCTGCTGACAACAAAGGAGGTGCGTAAATACTGAATAGAGAAGAGGCCATTACTTTTCAAAATAAGTCAAACATTGTCTGATGTTTCAGAATTGTTTATTGTCAATTGCACTCATCAACATAGTTGCTAAAATAAGATCAATTGAAAGATCACCCTAATGTGAATTAGCCTCAGTAAATCCAACGCCGAGCTATCCGCTATAACCAGAAATTGTTATAGTTTACGCATGCTAAAGTTACTGCATGCTACAATCGCTACTGTAAAGAAATGCTACACACTCAAGTTGCCCCACACTATAGTTGCCCCACCCTATAGTTGCAACATGCTATAGTTGCTATGTGTTATAATCACTACGATCTATAGTTCCTGCATGTTATAGACGATACATGCTATAGTTGTCATGTGTTATAATCATTACGATCTATAGCTCCTGCATGTTATAGACAATACATGCTATAGTTGTTATATGCTACAGAAGCTACATAGTATAGTCATTATAAGCTATAACTGCTCCATGTTGTTGCTATACACTATATTGGCTAAACTCTCTTGTTGATACATTTCTCAGTAACTACATGTTATTGTTGCTTCTTGCTATAGCCTCTAGTCCCTTCAAGCTGTAATTGCTGCACGCTGTAGTTGCTACACGCTATAGTTGCTACACGCTATAGTTGCTACACGCTATAGTTGCTACACGCTATAGTTGCTATGAGCTATTACTTCGGCCTCTATGAACCCTACATGAACTACGTGGTCAGCAGAAGGAGAGACTAATGTACTACCTCTGGTATTTGATACCAAATCAGAAAGTTCATTATTAATGATGGAAGATTGGGTTGCTAAGAAGAATTACTTGTAAAATTCCAAATGCATTTGAGTTCTAAAACTTTGAACTTCCTTGTTTGCATGAACTAAGGAAGCAATTGAGGAAGTTGGCACTTGACAGATAATCAGCTCCATACTTGTAAGATACGTTTGTAAGGGTAATTATTTCTTTGAAAGCGTAATCGTAGAAAAGCTTTTAAACTCTCGAGGGAGAGATCAGCCGACCAAA